>NC_069499.1:377685217-378293342 GCF_027579735.1 Bombina bombina
AACAGGATTAGAAGAAAACTCTGAACTCTGCCTGCAGAAGACTGTAGTGGATTTTTGCAGACATAAAAGTCCTATCAAGGTCTCATTTGTAGGAGCTGAGTTTCCCTAATCAGAATTATATGCACTGACATAGGGAGCTTTCAGAGAATTTTGGCTAAAGCCCAATTGCTTCAAATGGAAAGTAGAACAGAGATGCTGTGCTGCATTCTAATTTCCTCTTGTTTTAAAATAGGACATTGTATATATAGAACCCAGTCAACTCTTAATATACAATACTTACATGGATAGATATCTGAGAAAGCAATCATTTTATTTAAATGTTATATATTTTGATCATTTACCCTATTGAATTTATCATTTGCATACTAGTGTTATATATTTTTTTCCCTTTTGATTTTATCAGTGCAAGCTATTCATCTTTATAAGGAGATTTAATTTACTATTTTTTTCCTCAAAAGCATACAGTAAAGCTATTCTTTAGTTTGCTATCTCAAGCAATCTCTTTTCCATTATGCAGACACAATAATTCTATTTTCTCAGTAGTTGTCAATCTCTGCTTTTGCCTTTCTCAAATAAAACATGGTACATCATGATATTTGCAGTTTTGGTAATAGAGCGTCTCTAAGGGAATAAGTCACCTGGGTGGATAAAGAAAAAGGATTCTCTGGATTCTTTCTGAGTCATTTGTTGGCATGAACATAAAATCAATGTTGCTGCAAAATGCAAAGACTCTAAATATTGATGATGAATTTACAAACATTATGGGTCGGTTTAAAAGTGGAGCGCAAATGTTTGCGTCTGAGCTATAAGTGGTTGCAGGTGTTTGCACTCATTTTTACGCTATGTTTTACGCTAGAATGATCGTCGCAACTTCAGAGCTCTGGTTAACTGTTTTGCAAAACATAAAAGTGTCACAAAACACATAAAAATGCATTACAAAGTGTAATTACACTCATAATAACACCATCTATTAAAAAAATAAAAAAAATAATTTAAAAACATTTTGCACAAAGAAGTTATAAGGGCTTAAAAATATGAGGTCTCAGGTGTTAGAAAAAAAAAAGCAGACAAAGGGGTTTAACGGACATAAAAACATATACATTTTTAAAAATGTGTGTGTATATATAAATATGTATATATATATATATATATATATATATATATATATATATAATGTCTATATGTGTGTACATATGTATTTAGGTATTTACAGACATATATACACATATAATCACATAAATACATATGTATACAAATATTGACATACAGTGGGGAAAAAAAGTATTTAGTCAGCCACCAATTGTGCAAGTTCTCCCACTTAAGAAGATGAGAGAGGCCTGTAATTTTCATCACAGGTATACCTCAACCATGAGAGACAAAATGTGGAAACAAATCCAGACAATCACATTGTCTTATTTGAAAAGAATTTATTTGCAAATTATGGTGGATAATAAGTATTTGGTCAATATCAAAAGTTCATCTCAATACTTTGTTAAGTATCTTTTGTTGGCAATGGCAGAGGTCAAATGTTTTCTGTAAGTCTTCACAAGGTTGTCACACACTGTTGCTGGTATGTTGGCCAATTCCTGCATGCAGATCTCCTCTAGAGCAGTGATGTTTTGGGGCTGTCGCTGGGCAACACGGACTTTCAACTCCCTCCAAAGTTTTTCTATGGGGTTGAGATCTGGAGACTGGCTAGGCCACTTCAGGACCTTGAAATGCTTCTTACAAAGCCACTCCTTCATTGCTCGGGCAGTTTGTTTGGGATCATTGTCATGCTGAAAGACCCAGCCACATTTCATCTTCAATACCCTTGCTGATGGAATGAGGTTTGCACTCAAAATCTCACGATACATGGCCCCATTCATTCTTTCATGTACACGGATCAGTCGTCCTGTTCCCTTTGCAGAGAATCAGCCCCAAAGCATGATGTTGCCACCCCCATGCTTCACAGTAGGTATGGTGTTCTCTCGCCTCCAAACACGACAAGTTGTGTTTCTACCAAACAGTTCTACTTTGGTTTCATCTGACCATATGACATTCTCCCAATCTGCTTCTGGATCATCCAAATGCTCTCTAGCATACTTAAGACGGGCCTGGACATGTACTGGCTTAAGCAGGGGGACACGTCTGGCACTGCAGGATCTGAGTCCCTGGCAGCATAGTGTGTTACTGATGGTAGCCTCTGTTACGTTGGTCCAGCTCTCTGCAGGTCATTCACTAGGTCCCCCCATGTGGTTCTGGGATATTTGCTCACCATTCTTGTGATCATTTTGACCCCATGGGGTGAGATCCTGCGTGGAGCCCCAGATCGAGGGAGATTATCAGTGGTCTTGTATGTCTTCCATTTTCTAATTATTGCTCCCACAGTTGATTTCTTCACACCAAGCTGCTTGCCTATTGCAGATTCAGTCTTCCCAGCCTGATGCAGGGCTACAATTTTGTTTCTGGTGTCCTTCGACAGCTCTTTGGTCTTCACCATAGTGGAGTTTGGAGTGTGACTGTTTGAGGTTGTGGACAGGTGTCTTTTATACTGATAACAAGTTCAAACAGGTGCCATTAATACAGGTAATGAGTGGAGGACAGAGAAGCATCTTAAAGAAGAAGATACAGGTATGTGAGAGCCAGAAATCTTGCTTGTTTGTAGGTGACCAAATACTTATTTTCCACCATAATTTGCAAATAAATTCTTTCCAAATCAGACAATGTGATAGTCTGGATATGTTTCCACATTTTGTCTCTCATAGTTGAGGTATACCTATGATGAAAATTACAGGCCTCTCTCATCTTCTTAAGTGGGAGAACTTGCACAATTGGTGGCTAACTAAATACTTTTTTTCCCCACTGTATGCATAAGTGCAATGGAGCCCTTTGCAGTTAAGTAGATGAAAACATGATAAAATATATTTATGCAATAGTCATATTTAATTAAGTGTTATAGTGTGTATTTACTGTAAATATTTGACATTCCAATGTTCTGCATACAGCAGAATATGGGCCAGTGGATGTACAATGTCCACTGCCCACTCTCCTCAAACAGGGGCATACAGGTTCCCTAGTTGGAAACATTGTCCATCTATGTAGAAATAGCTTGAGCTCATTATATTTATAAATTTCCGTTCTAATGGGGCTGGGTGTTATCCTATCTTCTAAGGAAGAAACTTTGCAAAATCCCTGTCTTAAATGCACAAGTACACAACATCAAGAACTTTTCCTTGCTCTTTTATAACTATATTGTTGACATTTCATTGTCATTAGTTTTGTGGATCTACCTTTCCGTGCCCTGCTATGCAGTGGATCATATTCCCATTTCAAAGGTGCACATGATAACCAACCACACTTGATCATTCTTTCCATAGGATCAAAATGTATTTCATATGTGAAATTCATTGTTCAATATTTATAGTAAAGTAAGTTGGAAGAGTGCTCAATAAAAAGAATAATCAATACAAAATAATATTGTCAATTAGCCTTTATTAATTTTCCCTGTGTAGCACAATTAAGTAAAAACTACAGCAATTGTTTTAAATAAACAATACATTTATATAGTAATCTCTAATCAGGTTAATTTGTTATGATTTGCTGTGTTTGACAATGTTTTGACAATGTTATGTTTTTTTTGCATCGTCTTTGTTTACATATAAAATTTAAAGGGGTTCATTTAAATCACAATTTTGAAAATGTTCCCATTTAAATACAGTACAAACTTTTACTATAGTTTTCATCTCATGCATTATTTATATCTTATCTTTTATTTATATAGCTGGGACATTGGCACAAAATTGAAACACATCTACTGTTAAGTTTGAGGAAAACAGAAGAGCATTTTTGAGTCTGATGCGGATATTTTCCGTTGGAATGCAAGAGATGTTGAGGTAGTGTCAATTT
This sequence comes from Bombina bombina, assembly GCF_027579735.1. NCBI lineage: Eukaryota > Metazoa > Chordata > Amphibia > Anura > Bombinatoridae > Bombina > Bombina bombina. The sequence continues at coordinate 377,689,106 of NC_069499.1, forward strand.
GGATTTGCAACTCATATTATAAGAAAATTATCTGTAGAGCAAACATTTCAAATGTTAACCCATACATTTTCTGATCTAATGTATATTTATTCCACAATGAAAATCTGAATTATTGATAGAAATGGGAATTAAGGCAAAGAGAATATTATTAATTTTAATATGTGTCTGATTATATAAAAAAGAAGCATTTATATCTGTTTTAAAAAAAGTATCAACACTAGCTCCAAGTATTAATATTAACAAGCAAGCTGATAGATTCCAAAAAGAGCTGGGATTTAAGCCAAGGGTGCATGCAAACTCTACTTTATTATTTGTCATGATCTTAGCAGGGGTTTGACCCTGTTGGCTACCACTTACAGACAGAAGTATGGAGCCGAGTTTCTCAAGTGATCACATTGCTTTATCATATTGTTTGTGAAAAAGCTACCACTCTAAACAATTTTTTACATAACAACTCCCAAAATGGAGTTTTGGAGTGTTAACTACCTCTTTTCAAAATAGAAACTGGGAGGTTTCCAGAAACTGGCACATACAATAGCCAAGTCACACCTTCTAAGGTTAAAGGAATGCTCTATTCATGTAACCACTTTGTTCACAGGGCATGGAAAATACAAATTTGCATGTGTGACATTCACTATTGTCATCACAAGACATCCTCAACACTCAGTCTCCATATGAATGCCACACATATCTTTGTAGAATGTACATACTTCTGTATGTATACTTTAAAAGGCACTTCGGTACACCAACATTTACAAATGGCATGATTTTATATTTCATTTTTTATATTTAATTGTATTTTGCACTGACAAACAGTAGAGGCATTATTAAAATTCAGCTAGATTACGAGTTTTGCGTTATGAGTGAAAAAGCATTGTTATGCTTCATAACAATGCTTTTCCCCTAACGCCGCTATTACAAGTCTTGTCAGAATAGGTGTACCGCACACATTTTTGGCCGTCACGCAACATCAGTCCTTTTTCAATGGGGCTCCCATACTGCCAGTATTATGAGTTTTGCGTTGAGGCCAAAAAGTGAGCGGTACACCCTAAAATGACAAGATCCGTACCGCCATCTAAAGTCAGTAGTTATGAGTTTTATGCTACAAAGCTGTAACATAAAACTCAGAACTAAACTTTCACAAAGTACACAAACACTCATAAACTACCTATTAACCCCTAAACTGAGCCCCCCCCCCCGCATGGCAAACACTAAAATAAAATTATTGACCCCTAATCTGCCGCTCTGGATATCGCAGCCACTATTAAAATGTATTAACCCCTATCCCCGCCGCTTCCTGACATCGTCTCCACTATAATAAACCTATTAACCCCTAAACTGCCACCCTCCCGCATAGCAAACACTATTTAAATATTATTAACCCCTAATCTGCCGTCGCTATACTGTCACTGTTGGGGGGTTGTTTGTAAAATTTTTTACAGGTAAAAGAGCTGATTTCTTTGGGGCAATGCCCCCCTAAAGGCCCTTTTAAGGGCCATTGGCAGTTTAGTGTAGGCTAGGTTTTTTTTTATTTTGGGGGGCTTTTTTATTTTGATAGGGCTATTAGATTGGGAGTAATTCATTTTTATTTTTGATAATTTCGTTTTTTATTTTGTGTAATTTAGTGTTTATTTTTTTTGTAATTTAAATAATTGTATTTTAATAATTTAATTTATTTTATTTTATTGTAATGTTAGGTTTTAGTGTAAGGCATGTTAGGTTTTAATTATACAGGTAACTCTGTATTTATTTTAATTAGGTATCTAGTAAATAGTTAATAACTATTTACTAACTAGTCTACCTAGTTAAAATAAATACAAACTTACCTGTGAAATAAAAATAAAACCTAAGCTAGCTACAATGTAACTATTAGTTATTTTGTAGCTAGCTTAGGTTTTATTTTATAGGTAAGTATTTAGTTTTAAGACGGAATTATTTAGGTAATAATTGTAAGTTTTATTTAGAATTATTTTAATTATATTTAAGTTTGGGAGTGTTAGGTTTAGACTTAGGGTTATATTAGGGTTAGGGTTATGCTTAGGGTTAGGGTTACGTTAGGGTTAGGGTTAGGTTTAGGGGTTAATATATTTTTTTAGTGTTAGTGATGTTGAAGGCCATGGGTTTAGTGGTTAATAACTTTAATATAGTGGCGACGACATTGGGGGTGGCAGATTAGGGGTTAAAAACTGTAATGTAGGTGTGGGTGATGTTAAGGGAGGCAGATTAGGGGTTAATAAGTGTATTTAGGTGGCAGGAATATCGGGAGCAGCAGATTATGGGTTAATAGTTTTATTTAGGTGGCGGCGATGTTAAGGGCGGCAGGTTAGGGGCCAATAACATTATGTACTTTGCAGCGATGTCGGGGGCGGCAGATTAGGGGTGTTTAGATGTGGTTTTTATGTTATGGTGTTAGGTTTAAACGTAACTTTTTCTATCCCCATAGACATCAATGGGGCCACATTACGGAATTTTTGTTTCCGCCATTGCAGGCGTTAGGATTTTTTTTGCCGGCTCTCCCCATTGATGTATATGAGGAAATCGTGCATGAGCACGTCAAAGCAGCGCTTGTATTTGGGTGAACCATGGAGCTCAATGCCACCATATCGCCCGCGCAAGCCAGGTTTTTTCAAACTTCAGCGCTATGAAAGGTGAGCAATGAAAATAACATACACAAAATTAGCGACCAGCCATAACGCCATAACGCCATAACTTGTATTCTAGCCAATTGTGTTTTTACTGGAGATCAATCAGTTGCAGGTTTCAGAGTTAACTATTTCAATCTTATTCCATCCGCATCACTGCTAAATCTAATTACATCTTTTAGGTTGCTAGGATTTACAGATTGTGCACTGTTTTGCTATCACTCTATGGTCATTTTACAACTTTCACAAGGATAGTTTTAAACAAGATTTATATCTAGTATGAGTTAAAGGCCCATTTAAATTTTAACATTAACTATACACAAAAGTTTCTATGTAAAACACTTAAAATATATTTTATTTTACAGCATTCTCACTTATTTTGAACTGTAAATCACAATTCCCCCTGACTTTCTGCTTTGTATCTTTCTATAAGACCCATAAACAAGATTATGCATTCTTGGATGTCTTTTTGTAGGGGACGAACCTCCATGCACGCTAAGTCCAAACTTGTTCACAACAGTGCAAAAAAAATTTAACTCACAAATACTAATTTCAGATCAATATTGCATGCACTGTCATGAAGAAATGTAAAAAGATACAAATACGAAAGTTAGCAGGGACTTGAATTACATTTAGCTTGCCCTTCGTTCATTAGAGAGGTTTTTTACCTTTAATACAGAAAATAAACATATAGGGCTAGATTACAAGTGGTGAGCTAAAGTTAATGCGGGTCGTGATAAGAAATATTGCAACCGCAATAACTAGTGCTCATATTACAAGTTGAAGGTAAACAATTACGCTTAAGTGCAAACAAAATTTGCACTCAGTGGATTAGTGCACCTGAGTGTAAGGGTTAAAAAAAAGTTGCACCAAGCATAACATAAAAAAAAATAGAAATCTGTAATATAAATATTTTATTTTTTAGGGTTAAAAGGTATATATGGTATATAACAAGGTATTTGATTGGTAAGAGCTATAATGTATGTATGTATATATATAATATATAAAGGTGTTTTTAGTTAATTCCATTTACAAATATATTTTAACGCTTTTTTATTTCTGTGAGATCAATACAGTTCCCCCATTTATTTTGAGTCCTAAAATATTTTATTAGTTTAGAGAAACATTGATCTTTGAATAGTGACATAAAAAATGAGGATAGCAGTTACTGCCAAGTTATCATCCTTATTATGGTGATCACTTCATAGCAGGATTCATAACAGGATCACTCATTTGAAAAAGCAGGATTTTTAAGTCTGAAGGTTTTTTATGTATTGTGCGGGGGGGGGGGCAACATAAGTAAGGGGTATACTCTTATGCTGTTCTATATGTTTATGGTTCTGTCAGGTGATTATTGTTAACGCAGCTGAGCAGATAACCTCCAGCGCATGTGACTTTTCATTTGAAAGAGTGACCTCTCATCTTTCAAAAAGGGGTTAATTGCCACATTGTCGAAAGAATTTGGAGTTCTGGGTTCTCTTTTATAGCCCAGAGGATTGCAAAGGGCACCTAATAGAAAGGTGATTGCTATTTTTATTTCAATCAATTCCTATTTAAATTGAATTGAGTTTCCTTATTTGATAATGAGTAATCCCCTCTTTCATGTGAGGGGCATTGTGTTTGTGTGTTTTATGTTGTCTTTAAGGGACTGGGGCTCTTTGGGCCACTGCTCTACACACACTTACCTTCTAATAACAGGGGTATGAGACTGTCCACTGGAATAATGGGGTTCACCTCTTTTAAACTACCCCTTTGTGCTTTATGGGGGATCTAAAAATGGGGTTCTCCTCAACTACTATGAGCTAGATTATGAGTGGAGAGATTTTTATTGCTCCCTCTCACGCTATAACTCTGCTTTAGCGCATATTACAAGATAAAATTAACAAGGTTTAGCATGAGCACTAACACGATACACGTAAAAAGTCGAACTTAGAATATCGCGACCATGTTAATGTATTCCCCCATAGACTGCAGTGTAGTGCAGAAAGTGGTAAAAAAACTTAACAACAAATAAAATGTGAAAACCATATTATACCTAATTTTCTCAGGTGCGCTAACCCAACATGAAATATTAATATTTCACATTAAAGTGTTCTTCACAAAACAGAAAATGTTCTATTTATTGTTATTTATATATATATATATATATATATATATATATATATATATATATATATATATATATATATATATATATATATACAGCATATATATATATATATATAAATATATACAGTATATACATATATATATATATATATATATATATATATATATATATATGTATAATATTTTTCTGGTAAAATATTTATATCTATCTATCTATCTATCTATCTATCTATCTATCTATCTATCTATCTATCTATGATTATATATACAGTACAGATATATAGGAATATCTATTTCAAAATACTTAGAACATATCCCCCTATTTGAAGAATATTGAAATGTGAAATATTTACAGTAAATACTAAAAATGCTAAATTAAATATGAATATTTCATAGAAATGATTTTACATGTTTTCAGCTACTTGACCTTGACTGTGCTCCAATGCACTTATATATGTATATATATATATATATATATATATATATATATATATGTGTGTGTGTATATTTGTATATGTGTCTGTAAATGCATATATACACATATAAATACATATGTATACACACACACATATACTGTATATATATATATATATATATATATATATATACTGTATATGTGTATGTATATATAGACATACATATAAATATTTAGACATGTAAATATATATAGCTCTATGTTAAAGACCTTTGCAGTTTTTGTATAACACCTGAAACCTCATATCCTTGAGCCGTAATAACTTTTTTATGGATTTTTTTTTATTTCCATATGGTATATATGGTATTATTACAAGTGTAACTGTATTTTTAAATATAATTGTGATGTTTTTTGTGCATCTTGTTAGTCGAGCAAAACAGTTAACCAGTGCTTTGTACATTTGTATATACACACACACACACATATATATATATTTTGTTATACATACATACATATATATATATATATATATATATATATATATATATATATATATATGTATATATATACATATTCACATATTTAGATGTGTATATTGCACATATACACCTTATACCATCTATCTTTGAGCCCTTATAACTTTTTAAAAATATTTTGTAACTAATTTTTATGAGAATGTGTTTATATCAGTGTAACTGTACTTTTACATGTATTTATGTTGTGTTTTAAGCAAATTTTTTCATCCACTACCCTTAATGTGAGTTCTGAAGCTGCGCTAACCTGACACGCAATTAATTAGATTGTGCTCATGCACATTTACTTTCAATTCATATATGCGCTGTTTCTGCCATTCGCAAAAAAGGCAAAAAAAATTATATTGCTTGCACACTACAGTTAGCTCGCCACTTGTAATCTAGCCCTTAGTTGTCAGATATGTACCATTGAAATCATTCACCAATCATTCAATTCAACTGATCAATCACAAAATTACCTAACATTTTTGCTAAATTTTTTTATAACATTTTCCAAGATCTTCTGACAATTGTAGCACGGTACATAATTGCGTGTATCATTTTTTTTTTTTTCCTAAAAAACATTTGTTCACATTTCAACAAACATGATCATTTTTTTAATTGAAATATTAGAAAGATTAAAAAACTATATAAAAATATTAGTGTCTAAATGTTTGATAAGCCTTTCTAAAATTGTGTGGACTTTGTAAAAATTGGAAGCGTATATTGATACAAAAGGATAAGAAAATAGTTTCAGGTCACAAGATTTTTTTGTCAGGACACGAAGGTCCAGATTACAACTAAAGACATTTTTCGCCAACTGCGCTTAATGTAAAATTTATCGTGGGCAGATTGGCACGCGTATTATCAGTTGAAAGTAAAAAGTTAGCATGCAAATGAAGGTAAGCTGTGGTCTAAACTCAAGACTTTGGATTCCGCAAAATTCTTCTCCCTAAAGACTTCAATAGGGTGCGCTGTTATAAACCCCAAAAAAACTAACAGTTAACAATTGTGCAATAACACAAGACCACGCAAACCCCGAAGATAGTTATGAATACTTAAATTCCAATGTTCTTCACATAGGATTAAATGCTCATTTTTTTTTTAAAATATATAAAATACAAGTTATTTGTGCTGGATCAGCTTGCCGTTTTTTTCCTGCTCCATTTTATACTTTGGAATAAAGTTTTTTTGTTTTTATGCTCTAATCTTCGGGACTTCACTTCTCTCTTTTTTCATATAAAATATATATGTATACATTTATATCAATAAGAATATATACGTATATATATATATATATATATATATATATATATACAGGTGGCCCTCGTTTTACATCGGTTCATTTTACACCGTTTCAGAATAACAACCTTTTTTTCCAGTCATCTGACTGCTATTGAAAAGCATTGAGAAGCAGTGCATTTATTAAACTAGCCAGTAGGTGGAGCTGTCCGCTTGTGTTGCAGCAAAGCCAAGCAAGCTGAAATTAATCAGTTTAACCACAACCTGAGCTATCAAGCAGATTTCAAAGGAACAAGATCTTCCTGTCTATAAATCAGTCCAGATTGGAATGCATAGAAAGAACTGTTTGCAGAAAAATGCAAGTGAAGTCTGTGTTGTGTGATTATTTTATTAGGTTTATAATGGTGTTTAGCAAATGTTTTTGTTCCTTTAACTTAGTTTAATTATATATTCTGTGTTGTGTGATTATTTTATTAGGTTTATAATGCTGTTTAGCATTTAAAGTCTTCATTTCAAAGCTTTAAAAATAATGTATTAGGTGTTACTTATGACAATTTTGAGAGGGGCCTGGAACCTAACTCCCTCGCTTCCCATTGACTTACATTATAAACTGGGTTTCAATTTACAACGGTTTCAATTTACAACCATTCCTTCTGGAACCTAACCCCGGCGTAAACTGAGGGCTACCTGTATATATATATATATATATATATATATATATATATATATAATTAATTTAAAATAAAATAAACATTTTTATATAATCATTCAAATTTAAAGCATTTCTATTCAAAGCACATTAAAACACATTCAAAATGAATAACAATTATATTGCATGTTTCAAGGTATTTGACTGGGAAGGCTTCAAAAGTGTATACATACATGTTTATTTGTGAGTACACCCGTCACATTTTTAAAAATATTTTATTATATCTTTTCATGTGACAACACTGAAGAAATTACACTTTGCTACAATGTAAAGTAGTGGGTGTACAGCCTGAATAACAGTGTAAATTTGCTGTCCCTTCAAAATAACTCAACACACAACCATTAATGTCTAAACTGTTGGCAACAAAAGTGAGTACACCACTAAGTGGAAATGTCCAAATTGGGCCCAAAGTGTCAATATTTTGTGTGGCCACCATTATTTTCTAGCACTTCCATAACCCTCTTGGGCATGGAGTTCGCCAGAGCTTTACAGGTTGCCTCTGGAGTCTTCTTCCACTCCTCCATGACAACATCACAGAGCTGGTGGATGTTAGGAGACCTTGCCCTCCCCCACCTTCCGTTTGAGGATTCCCCACATATGCTTGATAAGGTTTAGGTCTGGAGACATGATTGGCCAGTCCATCACCTTTACCCTCAGCTTCTTTAGCAAGCATTGGTCATTTTGGAGGTGTATTTGGGTTTGTTGTTATGTTGGAATACTGCCCTGCGGCCCAGTCTCCAAAGGGAAGGGATCATGCTCTGCTTCAGTATGTCACAGTACATGTTGGCATTCATGGTTCCCTCAATGAACTGTAGCTCCCCAGTGCCGGCAGCTCTCATGTAGGCCAAGACCATGACACTCCCACCACCATGCCACACTTGTCTTTGTACTCATCACCTGATTGCCGCCACACACGCTTGACACCATCTGAAGCAAATAAGTTTATCTTGGTCTCATCAAACCACAGAACATGGTTCCAGTAATCCATGTCCTTAGTCTGCTTGTCTTCAGCAAAATGTTTGCAGGCTTTCTTGTGCATCATCTTTAAAAGAGGCTTCCTTCTGGGATGACAGCCATGCAAACCAATGTAGTGTGCGGTGTATGGTCTGAGCACTGACAGGCTGACCCCCCCACCCCTTCAACCTCTGCAGCAATGCTGGCAGCACTCATATGTCTATTTCCCAAAGACAACCTCTGGATATGATGCTGAGCATGTGCGCTCAACTTCTTTGGTCCACCATGGCGAGGCCTGTTCTGAGTGGAACCTGTACTGTGAAACCGCTGTATGGTCTTGCCCACCATGCTACAGCTCAGTTTCAGGGTCTTGGCAATATTTATATACCCTAAGCCATCTTTATGTAGAGCAACAATTCTTTTTTTCAGATCCTCAGAGAGTTTTTTGCCATGAGGTGCCATGTTGAACTTCCAGTGACCAGTATGAGAGAGCGATAACACCAAATTTAACATACCTGCTCACCATTCACACCTGAGACCTTGTTACACAAATGAGTCACATGACACCGGGGAGGGAAAATGGCTAATTGGGCCAATTTGTACATTTCCACAGGGGTGTACTCACTTTTGTTGCCAACGGTTTAGACATTAATAGCTGTGCGTTGAGTTATTTTGAGGGGACAGCAAATTTGCATTGTTATACAGTCTGTACACTCACTACTTTACAATGTAGCAAAGTGTAATTTCTTCACTGTTTTCACATGAAAATATATAGTAAAACATTTACAAAAATGTGAGGGGTGTACTCACTTTTGTGAGATACTGTATATGTGTATATATGTATATTTTTAATGCTGGCACCAACATTAAATCCTGACATCTTCTAAATCAAGTGAATACACATATACAGTGCACATGCACATTTTTAGACATATATATGTACATATATATGTACAGTATACATTGAAGCCCTTCCCAGTCTGCCATATACCATATTCCTTTTAACCCTTTTAAAACTTTTTTTATTAATAAGTATATTATATATTTTTATTTAAAAAGTGTGTGTATATATACAGTAGATTTGCGCAGCCAAGAAAATTTTGTTTTGGACAACATTTTTGTGAAATTAGTTTATGAAACTCTTCTTGCCAGAGCCTCGACCTAGCTAACTGTAGGCTTAACGTGATCTGCTCCCAGGACTAACTTTAGTGTAGGTCCTGGAAGGCAACCGCGCTAAGCCTCCTCTCTAGAGCCGGGGCTCTAGAAAGAAGAGGATTTAGTTAGCATGCTCTCCAATGCGCAAAGGTAAGTATTAACCCTTAACATTTTTTTAAAGGAGACAAATGAATACTTACAAATTTCGTAACTATTTATTCATTTTCTTTCATTTTCATTGGTGCATACATTGCAATATTCTTTTTGTCAAAAGTAAACAAATATCTGTTTTTCATTATGAATGTGTATTGATAGCAAAAAGAATGCACATCTCTAATATACAGTATGTGTAATACTTTATTTTAATGTGTTTTTGATGTGTTTTGTGAAACTTTTTCAAAACCTTACATTTTACTCCTTAGGGCCAATTTATCATAGTGTGAGCGGACATGATATGATGTAGCGTATCATGTCCGCCGCACATCGTTAAATGCCGACAGCATATGCTGTCTGCATTTATCATTGCTATCAGGGTATGTCAATCATTCACTAGCAGGGGGTGTCAATCAACCTGATCATATTTGATTGGGTTGATTTCTGTCCGCTGCTTCAGAGCAGGCAGACAAGTTATGGAGCAGCAATCTTTTGACCGCTGCATCATAACTTCTGTTTCTGGCGAGCCTGGAGGCTCGCGTGGAATCAGGGGCATCAAGCTCCATTCAGAGCTTGATAATTCAGCCCCCAGGTCTCAAGTTTCGCTAAATATTCCAGAACAGTTTCGGCTTGCGCTCGAGCACAAACTGTAACTTTCAACTTGTAATACCAGTGCAAAATAGCCCGGTTGCAATATCCATTCAAAGTTATGGGTGCACTTAAAGGGCCAGTCAACACCAAAATTGTTATTGTTTAAAAAGATAGATAATGCTTTTACTACCAATTCCCCAGCATTGCACGACCAACATTGTTACATTAATATACTTTATAACATTTAAACCTGTAAATGTCTGCCTGTTTCTAAGCAAATACAGACAGCCTCTTATCACATGCTTTTTAATTAGCTTTTCACAACAGAGACTGCTACTGTTAGTCCATGTAGGCCTTATAGATAACATTATGCTCACACCCATGAAGTTGTGTACAACACAGCAATAATTGGCCAAAATGCAAGTTAATAGATAATAAATAAAAGTCATGTGATCAGGGTCTGTCAGAAGAGGCTTAAATACAAGGTAATCACAGAGGTAAAAAGTATATTAATATAACCATGTTGGCTGCGAAAAAAGATTATCTATCTTTTTAAACAGAACATTTTGGAGTTTAATGTCCCGTTAAGCAAATTTGGCTGTGCTTACCTTTCTCTGGTTAATACAGTTTACCATGGACTTGTAATATCAAATTTGTACGCTAATGGTAGCGTGGTCCAGCGATATTGGTTATTGTGAGTGCTATCTTTAGCACACTACTTGTAATCTGGCCTTAAGCATGCAAGTATATAAACCAGGGGTACCCAATAGGTAGATCAGGAACCACCAGTAGATCCAGAAGGCACTGCTGTTAGATCGCGGCTGATGTGATCAAAATTATGTGGTCAAGCTACGGGATCTCAACACTAGGGCATGAGTAGAGTATGGTTGTTAGGGATACCGCTTTATCTACTGCAGCATGTGAAGGGACAGGTCATTAAACAGTCTGATGGTCAGACACAAAAAGTGCTACAGGATTGGATCTTGAGGGGACATAGATTTCAACCAATCAATGTAGATGATTTTTGAATAACAACACAATTGGCCTATCAAAAGCATGGTTGAGTGAGTACTCTTCCAATTGATATGATGCTATAGTATAGTTAGTAGGGTAAGCATCAATAGATAGAAAAAGTAAAGGCGGAGGCTGCTGTGCTTTGCTAAAGGAACAAGGCTGGCAAATGAATGTGTTGACCCAGTAAGAAATGGTCTGCATGGCGCTCTATTGAAATTTCTTTGTGTAAGCCTCTCTAGGTTATATTCGGCCAAGCCCGCGGTACAAAGTAAAGCGGATCAGTGGCAGTAATTTGAATGTGTTTTGTAACATGGCACAAGGGGTTGCTCCTGTTAACCCGAATTAAAGTCAGTGCTACTTTTGTCATCAGGATTAATCTGTTGTATCTTTATGCTTTTCACATCCATGAGTTGCTAAATTATGCAACATTAAAAGCATATAAAACACACATTTAATTTTTTTCATGATTCAGATATAGAACATTCAATTTTAAACAACCTTCTAATTTACTTCTTTTATTAATTTTTCTTCATTCTCTTGGTATCTTTATTTGAAAAAGCAGGGTAGATTGGGAGCCGGCCATTTTAATGGGTAGATCGATCTCGTTGAGCTGGTCATTTGAAAAGTAGATCCCGACACAAAAAAAGTGTGGGCACCCCTGATATAAACAATGCACTCAGCAACAATGTAGCAAATGCTGTTAATGCTTTAATTTCCTTTTGGCTGTCCCCCCCCCACACACACACACTTTTATGTAGGTCTATGAAAAGCCTGAAAAACTGTTTGTTACTTATCAGTCACATATTTAGCAAATCATAGTGTAGGTAATCCAGATATTTAGGAATTATTGCTGACATGTCTGGATCAAACATAAGTATTTCAAAGAGATCAAAATACGTATTTTAGGAATATTTAAAATTAGAAAAGTAGAGAAAAAAATATTAATGGGAATTTTTTTAATTATTGGAATTTACTACGCTAGTGCATTGTCACTGATTCACAGATGATGCAGCAGTATATTTATATATACATTAAACAGAATTATAGATATATAATTGCAGGAAATATGCAAAGTATGGACGTTTGTTAGAGTAGAATGATCAAAGCTGTGGAAAGGATTTCACTGGACTCTGTGTTATAATATGGTCTATGATACACATAATTCCTTAGATGTTGTGCATAATGGAAAAGCAAACCAGAAACAGTGTAGTAAACTATCGCCTAGATTTAGAGTTTTGTCGATAAAGACCCGCGGTTCTAACGAGCCTTTTTTTTCCAGCGCACCCTTAAGACAACGCTGGTATTACGAGTTGTCTGAATGGCTGCGTTAGCCTCAGAAAAGGGAGCGTTGAGCCAAATTTAGCTCCACTTCAACTCTCAATACCAGCGTTGCTTACGGTAGCGGTAAGCTGGAAAAACGTGCTCGTGCATGATATCCCCATAGGAAACAATGGGGTTGAGCTGGCTGAAAAAAAACCTAACACCTGCAAAAAAGCAGCGTTCAGCTCCTAACACAGCCCCATTGTTTCCTATGGGGAAACACTCTCTAAGTCTACACCTAACACCCTACCATGAACCCCGAGTCTAAACACCCCTAATCTTACACTTATTAACCCCTAATCTGCTGCCCCCGCTATCGCTGACACCTGCATTTTATTATTAACCCCTAATCTGCCGCTCCGGACACCGCGGCAACCTACATTATCCATATGAACCCCTAATCTGCTGCCCCTAACATCGCCGACACCTATATTATATTTATTACCCCCTAATCTGCCCCCCCCAACATCGCTGCCACCTACCTACACTTATTAACCCCTTATCTGCCGACCGGACATCACCACCACTATAATAAATGTATCAACCCCTAAACCACCGCACTCCCGCCTCGCAAACACTATAATAAATTGTATAAACCCCTAATCTGCCCTCCCTAACATCGCCGCCACATACCTACAATTATTAAGCCCTAATCTCCCGCCCCCAACATCGCCACTACTATGATAAAATTATTAACCCCTAAACCTAAGTCTAACCCTAACCCTAGCACCCCCCTAACTTAAATATAATTTAAATAAAACAAAAAAAATTTACTATAATTAAATAAATTATTCCTATTTAAAACGAAATACTTACCTATAAAATAAACCCTAATATAGCTACATTATAGTTACATTGTAGCTATTTTAGGATTTATATTTATTTTACAGGCAACTTTGTATTTAATTTAACTAGGTACAATAGCTATTAAATAGTTAATAACTTTTTAATAGCTACCTAGTTAAAATAATTACAAAATTAATTGTAAAATAAATCCTAACCTAAGTTACAAATACACCTAACACTACACTATCAATAAATTAATTAAATAAATTACCTACAATTATCTAAATTAAAATACAATTAAATAAACTAAACTATAATACAAAAAAACAAGCGCTAAATTACAGAAAATAAAAAAAAATTACAAGAAGTTTAAACTAATTACACCTAATCTAAGCCCTCTAATAAAATAAAAAAGTCCCCCAAAATAATAAAATGCCCTACCCTATCGTAAATTACAAAGTAATCAGCTCTTTTACCAGCCCTTAAAAGGGCTTTTTGCGGGGCATTGCCCCAAAGTAATCAGCTCTTTTACCTGTAAAAAAAATACAATACCCCCCCAACATTACAAACCACCACCCACATACCCCTACTCTAAAACCCATCCAAACCCCCCTTAAAAAAAACTAACACTAACCCCCTGAAGATCTCCCTACCTTGAGTCGTCTTCACTCAGCCGAGCCGAATTCTTCATCCAAGCGTGGCAGAAGAGGTCCTCCATCCAGTTGAAGTCTTCATCCAAGCGGGGCAGAAAAGGTCTTCCATCTGATTGAAGTGTTCATCCAAGCGGCATCTTCTATCTTCATCCATCCGGAGCGGCAGCATCCTGAAGACCTCCGACGTGGAACATCCATCCTGGCCAACGACTTCCCGATGAATTACGGTTCCTTTAAATGACGTCATCCAAGATGGCGTCCCTCGAATTTCGATTGGCTGATAGAATTCTATCAGCCAATCGGAATTAAGGTAGGAAAAATCTGTTTGGCTGATTCAATCGGCCAATCAGTTTGAAGTTCAATCCGATTGGCTGATTGGATCAGCCAATTAGATTGACCTTGCATTCTATTGGCTGTTCCAATCAGCCAATAGAATGCAAGGTCAATCCGATTGGCTGATTGGATCAGCCAATCGGATTGAACTTCAATCTGATTGGCTGATTGAATCAGCCAATCAGATTTTTCCTACCTTAATTCCGATTGGCTGATAGAATCCTATCAGCCAATCGGAATTCGAGGGATGCCATCTTGGATGACGTCATTTAAAGGAACCGTCATTCGCTGGGAAGTCTTCGGCCAGGATGGATGTTCTGCGTCGGAGGTCTTCAGGATGCTGCCGCTCCACTCCGGATGGATGAAGATAGAAGATGCCGCTTGGATGAACACTTCAATCGGATGGAAGACCTCCTCTGCCCCGCTTGGATGAAGACTTCAACTGGATGGAGGACCTCTTCTGCCCCGCTTGGATGGAGAATTCGGCTCAGCTGAGTGAAGACGACTCAAGGTAAGGAGATCTTCAGGGGGTTAGTGTTAGATTTTTTTAAGGGGGGTTTGGGTGGATTTTAGAGTAGGGGTATGTGGATGGTGGTTTGTAATGTTGGGGGGTATTGTATTTTTTTTTACAGGTAAAAGAGCTGTTTACTTTGGGGCAATGCCCCGCAAAAAGCCCTTTTAAGAGAAGGTAAAAGAGATGATTACTTTGTAATTTAGTATAGGGTAGGGCATTTTATTATTTTGGGGGGCTTTTTTATTTAATTAGGGGTTTAGATTAGGTGTAATTAGTTTAAACTCCTTGTATTTTTTTATTTTCTGTAATTTAGTGTTTGTTTTTTTTGGTATTATAGTTTAGTTTATTTAATTGTATTTTAGCTTAGATAATTGTAGGTAATTTATTTAATTAGTTTATTGATAGTGTAGTGTTAGGTGTATTTGTAACTTAGGTAAGGATTTATTTTACAGGTAATTTGTAATTATTTTAACTAGGTAGCTATTAAATAGTTAATAACTATTTAATAGCTATTGTACCTAGTTAAAATAAATACAAAGTTGCCTGTAAAATAAATATAAATCCTAAAATAGCTACAATGTAACTATTAGTTATATTGTAGCTATATTAGGGTTTATTTTATAGGTAAGTATTTAGTTTTAAATAGGAATAATTTATTTAATGATAGTAAATTTATTTAGTTTTATTTAAATTATATTTAACTTAGGGGGGTGTTAGGGTTAGACTTAGGTTTAGGGGTTAATAACTTTATTATAGTAGCAGCGACATTGGGGGCGGGAGTTTAGGGGTTAATAATTGTAGTTAGGTGGCGGCGATGTTAGGGAGGGCAGATTAGGGGTTAATAAAATGTATTATAGTGTTTGCGAGGCGGGAGTGCAGCGGTTTAGGGGTTAATACATTTATTATAGTTGCGGGCGATGTCTGGTCGGCAGATTAGGGGTTAATAAGTGTAGGTAGGTGGCGGCGACGTTGGGGGGGCAGATTAGGGGGTAATAAATATAATATAGGTGTCAGCGATGTTAGGGGCAGCAGATTAGGGGTTCATAGCTATAATGTAGGTGGCGGCGATATCCGATCGGAAGATTAGGGGTTAAAATTTTTTATTATAGGGTTTGCGATGTGGGGGGGGCTGCGGTTTAGTTGTTAATAGGTAATTTGTGGGTGTTAGTGTACTTTATAGCACAGTAGTTGCGTTAGCCCATAAAACTCTTAACTACTGACTTTTTTTTGCAGTTGGAGTCTTGTCGGTAGAGGCTGTACCGCTCACTTCTTCCAAGACTCGTAATACCAGCGTTAGGTAAATCCCATAGAAAAGATAGGATACGCAATTGACGTAAGGGGATTTGCGGTAGCCTCGAGTTGCGGAAAGAAAGTGAGCGGTAGACCCTTTCCTGCCTGACTCTAAATACCAGCGGGTGTTAAAAAGCAGCGTTAGGACCCCTTAACGCTGCTTTTTAACCCTAACACAGAACTCTAAATCTAGGCGTATGTGTTTTATGTGTGAAGAGGCTTCTTTCCTGCTATAGGCTGGAATGGAGCAGAACAGCTCCTTCACATAATGAAATATGAGTTATGAATAATGCAGTTAATGGTATCACACAAAAAAGTGTGTGAACTTTTAATCCTCTATGAGATTCACAAGCTAACTCAAAAATTAATAAGATAAGTTTGATCTAAAGCTGAGATAATCATATGTTTTTAAATGTATATTTAAAAATCTCCCAGTAGCATAACATTTCCCCTGAGCATTTTAATTTCCATTTCCAGAAGGATATGGTTTAGGCTTTTGTAAGCACCTAGGGGCAGGAACTGTTAATCTGTTTTTCTCAAAGTATATATTCAATGTGGTCCTCATCAAATATATTACAACATGTACTGAATACTTCTATGAATGATACTGCATTGGGAGTGCAGTTAAAAAATCTGGAAACACTAAGGGGTTAATTTAACAAGAGCAGAATGGCCCTTGTTCCCCTTGTATCCGCACAAGCCTTCAGGCTCACCAGAAACAGCAGTTAAGAAGCAGCGGTCTTAAGACCGCTGCTCCTGAGTCCTTAACTGTATCCGCCGCCTCTGAGCGGCATACAGCAATCAACCCGATCCTATACGATCGGGTTGACACCCCCTGCTAGCGACTGCAAATCTGTTAGGGTGGCATTGCACAAGCAGTTCACTAGAACTGCTTGTGCAATGCTGAATGTGGACAGCGTATGCTGTCTGCATTCAGCGATGTCTGTTGAACATGATACGCTACAGTAAAGTTAACATTCTAAAATAATCTGATTGAATCAATAATAAATTTTAGCTCCTAAGCTTCATTCACAACTTCATAAATGGAGCCCAATAATTTTACCAGAGCTTTTCACTTTGGTTAACATTTCCAACATTAATTTTATTAATACTCAGTAACCATGAACTTGTAATAGTGTTTGGTTTTTTTAAACTCACGACTTGTAATACTGGTTCTCCCAGTAAACAATATTGCAGCTTTTCAATTATGTTTGGGATAATTGCAATAACAATTGTAGTCCTTTTTTTTTATCTATCCGAGAATGCTCCCTTTCAGGGGCCACAATGAATGCAGGACATGCCCAGTGGCCAATCAGGATTGCCAGTTGCATACACCTTCTAGCCTCCCTGCGTAGTAGCTGAAATGTTTGCATTCCCTGAGCAGGGATAAACTTGTGGTTTTAATCCCTTTGTTGGTGTTAAGATAGAATTAGTGATGCACATTAGAGCAGTTAGTATTTGCATTACTATGTTCCTTTACAAATATGTTCCATGCAAAAATATTTTTTAAGGTTTAAGTATTTCTCTAGTTTATGCACAATAGAAAAAAATACATTGAGTATTGTATTCCATTAGAAGGAAATGTTTTCAAATCCTGAACCACTTGAAAATTGTGCAACATATTTCTAAAAAGCTGACTCAAAATTAATTAAAATGATGGTGTAGATAAAAGCATGAGATTAAAATCCTCCATATCGCAAAAGAAAATCAATAGACATTATTGCACAGTCAATTAGCACATCTAGACAAGTATCCCCACTTGCCTTTACCCAGTAAAACTCCGTATACATTGTTACCAATGCACAAGAAGATTCTGGGTAACATATGAAAATTAGATATGCAACACAGTATTTGAAGCAAAAAGCCTGAGATGTTGCATATCTAATTTGCATATCTTACCCAGAATCATCTTGTGCATTGGCAACAATGTATACGGAGTTTTACTGGATAAAAGCTACCTCACATGAATATCTGTATGTAACAAAGAAAGATCAAACAAGGATGCTATTCCCATGACTTGCAATGGAACATGTATCTGAGATGTGCAGCACAGTCACTTTATGTCCCTCTTTATGTTTACTATGAAATCTCAGGACATTATGAGAACACTTCTCACTTCTGGTGAGCTGTAGAAATGGTATGGTAAAATATCTTCCTTTTTAATATAAAGATGTTTAGGTGATATTTTCTAGTCAGCCTTTTTTATAGATATCTGCATCACTTTCTAGTCATTTAGCATGTGGGTACCATACCTCTTTAAAGGGAAAGTCTACTTGAACATGTTTATTGTTTAAAAAGATAGATCATCCCTTTATTACCCATCCTCCAGCTTTGCATAACCACCACTGTTATATTAATTTTAATTCTGTGATTACCTTATATGTAAGCTTCTGCATACTAACCCTTTATCTCAGTGCTTTTTATAAACTTGCATTTTAGCCATTAGTCCTGATTCATGCATAACTTCATGGCAGTGAGCACAATGTTATCTATATGGCACGAGCAAATTAGCACTGCCTGGCTGTGAAAAGCTAACAAAATGCACTGATATAAGAGACAGCCTGCAAGGGCTTAGGAACAGGCAGAGATTTAGAGGTTATAATGTATATTAGTATAAAAAATGTTGGTTGTGCAAAGCTGGGGATGGGTAATATCAAAGTTATCTATCTTTTTAAACAATAACAAAAAATCAAGTTGTCTGTCCCTTTAATAGCAGACTAATCTGTACTGTTTAAAGGAAAGGAGGCATTTGGTCTAGTTACTCTTGAGAAAGACAGTAGTCACATGCTTATGTTAAAAAACAAAAAACAGAATGCTTTTATAAGTAAATTTTCTATAAATTCTTTCAGCTTAATATGTTTCTTTAAAAGACAAATCCATATACTGTTATTTCCATATGCTTATACTCAGACAATTACACCTCACCATTGTTTAAAATAAATGGCTTATAAACCCTTTAATAGAATTAAATTAATTCTATATACAAAGAAATATTTAATCTGACCTTTAGATATAGATTCATAATTAGAGTGTAACATTTTCATTGTATTTGTATTTAAAATATAAATATTTCATTTGAATAAATATTGCATCTGGGGGAATACAGTGGGATGATTTATGTTCTACTGTTATGGTTATTTAACATATTGAAGCTAATTTAAATGCTACATATTTATAAGACTGGATGCTCTTGGCCAGGATTTATGAATGATCATTTAAAGATCATCTGTTTGTTGTTAAGCTGCTTACTCTGGGAAATACATTGTACATTAACAAATAATGTAGCTATTAAATTAACTTGATAACATGGTCTCTGGCAATATAATCTCCCATCTGAGCTGGTTGAACCAACAGTTTAACCCTATTTGTTGCAAGGAAGGGCTGCACACTGTTAAGCTTTTAAAGGAAATCAATGGGTTAAGTTACATTATTGTTTTTTGTAAACCAATGTAAAAGACAATTTGAGATGATTTTCTTTATGTTATGAATAACTGGTTACTGAGCTGTGACTGCAAGGTGAGAAGAAAGGAAATAAATAACGAGTTAAAAAACAATTAAAAAATTAAGTAATTAGATCAAATATCTATTTTTTATATTCATATATTTTTCCGTGCTGATCATTGAAATTATAACCTTGTTTATTTTATTTAGAATTTTATATTAAAGGGATACTGAACCCAATTTTTTTCTTTAATGATTCAGATAGAGCATGACATTTTAACAACTTTCTAATTTACTCCTATTATCAATTATTCTTCATTATTTTGCTATCTTTATTTTAAAAGCAGTAATGTAAATCTTAGCAGCCAACCCATTTTAGGTTCAGCACCATGGATAGCGCTTGCTTATTGGAGGTTGACATTTACCCACCAATAACCAAGCATAACCAAGGTTCTCAACCAAAAATGGGCCGGCTCCTATGCATCACATTCCTGCTTTTAAATAAAGATAGCAAGAGAATGAAGAAAAATTGACAATAGGAGTAAATTAGAAAGTTGCTTAGAATTGCATGCTCTATCTGAATCATGAAAGAAAAAAATTGGGTTTAGTGTCCCTTTAACTTTAAACAAGAAAAAGATATGGAATATCATAGGACATAACTAGAGTTTAATTTTTTTGTAATTTAATAAATAAAATCATCAGTAGGTTAGAATGTAACAATTAATTCTGATATTTTTTTTCTCAGACATCCTTTATAATGTCAGCTAAGAAAAAAGTTGTTTTTTTGGTGGCTCAGTCTTCTAGAGAAGATTACAAGTAATTGCATTGGTTATATGGAGGTTAGAGGCTAAAAAGAATGTCTCCATATGTACAGAATAATATAATTACATGGCAAACTACAATAGGGACAACTAAAAAATGGACATGAAATCAAAAGTCATTATAGTCTTCTGGCTTGGTATAGAGAAGGTAGGGAAATATGCTACATGTATTTAAGTATATTGAAATGGAAGGTAGTGGATTTAGGAGTAGTTTGTTGTACAGCTTTACTAAAATAGTGGTTAATGCAAAATTTCCAAACAAAAGAAAAAATTCCAAAGATATTAAACCTACATCTTGTAGATGGGGCTCTGAACAGTATCTGTCAACAAAATGTATGTGTTTAGTTTGTCTTATATTTTGTACTAGTAAAATGTATATGAATCCAGCACAGCTTCAAGAGTGCCACTACACACAGCATTCATTGTCAGAACACAGAATGTAGCAAAAAATGGCAGCAGCACCTCCATAGATAATTTTCTTTATTCAGCAAAACTTCCCAAAAACTAAAAACATTGCTTCCATCAATAGATCTTAATCATGTCATTAGTGACTATGGGCCAGATTACAAGTGGAGTGCTATTTAACACACCTCATCGAGTGTTAAAGCGACAGTATACTATAAAATAGTTTTCCCCTTAATGTGTTCCCAATTACTTTTTTTTTTTTACCAACTGCAGAGTATAACATGTATGATAATTTGCTTTTTAAGGTTTATTTGTGTATATGAATTAGATGATTTTGTGTTTTGAAGCCACAACCTAATAAAATGGGTTGAGCTTGTAGGTATAATCAGATCTCAGTAAACTGTTTTTGTTAGTGTGCTAACAAGATGAGAATAAAAAGCCAAACGCAGACTATTGTGTGTGCTGTAACGTATTCCCCCATAGAAGTCGATGAAGCAAAAAAAGTGGAAAAAAACTAAACACCCTACTCAAATAAAAGAATATGTTCTATTTATTTATAAATGTGTGTATATATATATATATATATATATATATATATATATATATATATCGCATTAGCATCATATAGAGATAAATTAGGATAACTATATCCTCTTAAAAAGAAAGGGGAATTCAGCACTCTTTTAAATTCCAATACAAACCTCTTTTTTTATTAATCTTCTAAATAAGAAGAATTTCCATGTGACACACCAATAAAAGAAACAAACAAAACAACAAAGATTTGTGAACAGGGGGAGACGACGGAGGAGGTATCGAATGGGTTACTAGGTGATTTCAAAGGTGATGAGCTTCAAATTATAAACCTTTCTTGTTTTAGACTGAACTTGGCACATATCAGTCTACTTAAGAAGGGTTTATTATTTAGTCCTACTCATCAGTTAGATACATTTGAGGCCATCAAAGACCTACATCTATATGCGTGGAAAATAGTATTAGCACAGATAATGAAAAAATCTGAGACAGATAAGGACAATTTAAACAAAGAAGATAAAGAAACCCTAGAAATCCTTAAATCTCTAGCAGGTTAAGAGTTAAATCTTGATGACCCCCCTGATTTGTCCACCCCACTAAAAATAAAGTCCACATACTGTATATACCAATTTTGTCCCAAGTTCCAAGAAATTAATCTTTTTGTAAAAGTGGTAGAAAAAGATATTGAACAACTACTGAACAGTTGTGGAACTGGGGATACTTTTACAAAAAAAAAACAGACAGGCTCTAAAAGAATTAACACAAGCCACCAAAATCACAATTAAGATGGTGGACAAGGGTGGTAATTTGGTACTCATGGATGAGGCAAAGTAAAGTGACAGTTAGGAATACAGGAACAGTATATAAAATTCAATAATAATCCAACCAAAAAGTTTCAGTCAGAACTTTATAAATTATGGAATGAGGCTAGGAGAGATGGACTTATATCTCAGCAGGACTTTAAATTGATGTACCCTGAATTCCCCAAAATGCCAGTATTTTACACTATCCCTAAAGTCCACAAAAGTATGACCAAACTTTAGGGCAATATGTTGATTTCTTTCTGCGTCCCTTCTTGGCTAATCTCCCCTCCTATGTGAAAGACACAGGTGACCTAGTAAAAAAACTATATGGAAAAATTGTTTCTGAAGACACTCTACTAGTGTCTCTAGATGTTGAAAGCCTATATTCCTCTATACTGCATAATGTTGGTATAGAAGCAATACGATCCTTTTTGGAAACAAGAGGCCCTAATTTCGATAAACACAGCAAATTTGTCTGTGAATTACTTGAATTTGTATTGGAAAATAACATATTCTCATTTGATGGTAGAATGGGGGCCTGGGAAAATGAAATTTTTGATAGGTTCAGTAATGTCTTTGAAGAATCAGTCCTATTATGGATAAGGTATGTGGACGACATCCTACTATTGTGGGATTGTCCTCTGGATAGCCTAAAAAGTTTCATAAGTAATATGAATGTAAATAACAAAAATATTTTTTCTAAACGGAGAAATAGATACCAAAGAATTGACATTTTTGGATATAAAAATAAAAAAGAAGGGGGTATCAATAGTTACAGAAAACCATAGGAATGCCAACAATAGTATATTGGAAGTCAGTAGTGCCCATCCTTACTCCCTTATAAAGGGTATCCCGGTTCACCAGTTTCTAAGAATAAGGCGTCACTGCTCATCTCTAAGAAAATTTGATGAACATGCATTATCTATGATGGATAGGTTCAGAAAAAGAGGATACTTCAACAAATGTATAAAAAAAAGCCTATATCAGGGCCAGAAACACTGATAGGGTTAAGCTTCTTTACCACAGTAAATCAAGGGATAATACTAGACAAATAAGGTTTATCACAGCATACAATAATCAATGGAGAAACTTAAGAGAAACATTAGAGAAAAATTGGTATATTTTGCACCTGGACAATAAGGTAAAAGAGGTGGTGGGAGATTTTCCCCTACTCACAGCTAAAAGAGCACCACATTTTAAGAATAAATTAGTAAGGAGTACATTTGAAAAAAGCCCATCTGCAGCTGACTGGCTTAGGAGAAATATGGGGATAAAAGGAAGCTTTCCCTGTGGGAAGTGAGTATAATGTCCCTACATGGAAAAGAGTCACAGGTTTTCAGGAAATGGTGCAAAAGAGTTTGATATAAAATTATTTTTTAATTTTGACTCAGTAGGGGTAACAAAAGAAATAAACATGAGAATGCAAAAACTTTTGTAATTGCAACAATTTTCTGGTGCAAAGTAGTGCATTATCTGACAGAAATGCAGTTGTGCCAATAATTTTGGCCATGACTGTATAAATATAAATATCTTTTTAAAAATACTTAGAACAAATTCCCCTATGTGAATAACATTGGAATGGAATGGGAAATATTTACAGTAAATACATAGTTGAACACTTTATTAAATATGAATATTGCATAAATATAATTTTACATGTATTTAGCTACGTGACTGCAAAGGACTTTTCAAATTCTACTGTTATATGCACCATACTTTAAATATATATAGATATATGCAGGACATACTTTAAATATATATAGATATATGCAGGACATACTTCTCTTTCCGTTGTGGAAGATAAAATTCCCATAACACATGTCAGATACATTGGCAAGGTGTGGCTGTGTATGTGGAAAATAACACATGATCACTTTGTGTATTATAAATGTCACATGCATACTGGCTGCAGCAAAATCCGACAGAACAATTTCCTTTTATTATTATTATCAGGTATTTGTAGAGCGCCAACAGATTCAGTAGCGCTGGAATTTCCTTGTCAGAATGTGCTACCTCACACATTCCCTTTTAAACTATGTGGAGTGCGATTACATAACACAGACCATGCATACTGAGATGTAGCAAATTCTGACAAGGGAGCAACATCTGATATAACACAGGCTCCTAAGCTTACATTCATGTTTTTTTCAAATAAAGATACCTAGAGAACAAAGAAAAATTGATTATAGGAGTAAATTAGAAAGTTGCTTAAAATTGCATGCTCTGTCTGAATCATGAAATAATTTTTTTTGGGGTTGCATATCCCTTTAACGAAAAGTATATCCTATGTAAGAGAAAATCTAATGGATATTACTAATCCTATTGTCTGTTAGAAACAATTATTTGCTATAGTGTGATGGGATCACTATGTTAAAAAAAATGTATTATACCAAAGTAATTCTAACCGAGAACGTTCGGCTTCTTAAAAAAAAATCTTGCTAAAAGAGGAATGTCTCATTTCCTTCAATAAGCTTTGCACAGAAGCAAAATAACCATCATATTTATTATTGACAGGATTTCCTTATTGCCAATATGAAAATTACTGGTGCAGAAAAAGAACCATTTTCTCTTTGAAGCTATAGTGAAGTAACCTGTGATAAAGCTTTATAGATCTTTCATTAAATGTTCTTCATATGTATTGCCTTATTAGTGTTGATTTTTTATACAATGTGATTAAAAAATGGTATTCATTTTGATAAAATATGTAATTAGTGATATTAAAACATGATCCTGTATCTGTGATACTTCATTAGTAATTTCTCGTCCAATTTCTTAAAGGGATATGAAACTAAAACATTTTATTTTGCTATCCAGACAGAGCATAACATTTGTTAAAAGTTTCTAATTTACGTCTAGTATCACATTTTTTCATTCCATGATATTCTATGTTGAAGATTTACCAAGGTAGGTTTTGGAGCACCACATGGCAGGTAATAGTGCTGGCATCTAGTTCTCTTGCAAATAGATAACTTTATTGCAAACCTGCTGCCATATAGAGCTCCAGAATTGGGCAGGTTGTTTTTAAAAAAAAAAAAAAAACACAGAACAGTTCAGTATCACAGCAATCACGTGTGTGTGTGCAATGTCACTATAGGCGGGGGGCGTGGCCTGACACGTTTTGCTATGCTCTAGGTTGCTTCATCAGAGGAGGACCTTCAGTGTGGAATACGACACACACTCTTCTTTGGGAGCAGTTTATTGCAGCTCAGATCTTGCTATTCCATCCATCCCCTAGAACCCTGAGCATTTATCAACTACATGCATGGATATTTAGGGGTCTGCTGAATGGTGAAAAAAGGTCATATATCTGAAAGGAGGCGAAATCAACTGAATTGTTCCAGCATCTCTGAGAGGACACCATATAGTTACTACTGATGGCTCATATATATTGAGGTCGAAACACGTGAATGGACATTTGTCTGTGTACTGTGTGTATATTTTAGTTTAATGTGATATATTACACCAGGAGACTTTTTTGTCTTGTTCACTCCTACTCCTCTTCTCTCAAGATATATCTGTATGTATTTCTATGTGTGTACATATGTATTATATATATTAATATCATGGTTATATATAGTGCATTGGAGCCCTTGGCAGTCACGTAGCTAAATACATGTAAAATTATATTTTTTTGCAATATTCATATTTAATACAGTGTTCAACTATGTATTTACTGTAAATATTTCCCATTCCAATGTTATTCACATAGGGGAATTTGCTCTAAGTATTTTTAAAAAGATATTTATATTTATACAGTCATGGCCAAAATTATTGGCACCGCTGCATTTATGTCAGATAATGCACCACTTTGCACCAGAAAATTGTTGCAATTACAAAAGTTTTTGCATTCTCATGTTTATTTCTTTTGTTTGTATTGGTATGACATAAAAAAATTGAGAAAAAAAAGCCAAATCTGATATATTCCACGCAAAACTCCAAAAATGGACTTAAAAAGGATTGGCACCTACTCAAAATTGTAAGAAATAATTGCATTCCAAGTTTGTGATGCTCCTGTAATTTGTAATTATACTCACTTGTATCAATTCAGGTGCTAACAACATAGAAATCAAAACTGCAACCAGTTAAAATGGTGAAAAATTGACTCAACCTTTCTGTTGTGTGTTTCTGTGTGCCACACTGAGCATGGAGAAGAGAAAGAGCAGCAAAGAATTGTCTGAGGATTTGAGAAGAAAAATTGAGGAAAAGCATGGACAATCTCAAGGTTACAAGTCCATCTCCAGAGATCGTAATGTTCCAGTGTCCACTGTGCACAACATTGTCAAGAAGTTTACAACCCATGGAACTGTAGCTAATCTTCCTGGATGTGGACGAAAGAGAAAAATTGATCAAAGATTGCTCAAATGGTGAATAAAGAACCACGATCAACTTCCAGAGTTCCAGACAAACTCAAGCTGACCTTCAGGCACAGGGTACACATGTGTCAGCTCGCACTATACCAAGATAATTAAACAAATTAGATAATTAAAGTAAATTGGAAAGTTGATTAAAATTGCATGCTCTGTCTGAGTCACAAAAGAAAAAACGTGGGTTTCATGTCACTTTAAGACTGCTGCTTCATAAACTCTCGGCATCCTCAGAGATGGCAGATTTAAAACATCAATATTCCAGGGTGTTTTAAAAGCTCTGCTCTTGTGCAATTACTTGTGCAATAATAATTTAGTTAAGCTTTTATACCTGTGTATTATATTTTGTTTTATTACCATCTAAGGCAACCTCTTTAGACACAGAATACCATATGCTTATTGTGACCACAAAAATAATGGGCCACAGTTCTGTGCAAAGCTAATTAAACTTAAAGTGAAGGTCCATTTTGATGAATTAGTGCCCGGTTTTTAATAAACCTATTAAAAACAAGGGCACTTTAAATCATCAAAATTGACATTTCACTGTTTTCTTCAAAAACTTACCTTTTAATCCTGGCAGCCGCTCCAGCACTTCCTCCGCCTGTCACAAGCCACCTTCTCAGGTCCAAAATTATGAATCCGGCTTCCTCCAATCACAGCGTTGCATCAGGCCAAAATTCCCCTGGGGGGGGGAGCTGTGATTGGAGGAAGCCTGATTCATAATTTCTTACGTCTGCAGAGGCTTCCGACAGCCCGGGGAATCACTGTAGCTGCTGCAAGGATTAAAAGGTAAGTTTTTAAAGTAAAGAGTGAAATGTCAATTTTGATGAATTAAAGTGCCCTTGTTTTTAATAGGTTTATTAAAAACCGGGCACTAATTCATCAAAATGGACTTTCACTTTAAAGAAATGTTTGGAAAAAAACCCCACAAAAACTTGTGAAATTGTCAAAAAAATATTTAGAATATTTCTTTGCTTCATAGCTTGTAGGGAAGCTTGTATCATTTCACGTGATATGTGAAGGGTGGTTCAAAGCTGTGGTTGCTTTACCCAGTTACATTTAGTTATTCAACCCAGCCTCATGGTGTACTTGTAAGTTAAAAACAATATGCATCCAATTACATGCAACAATTTAGCTCAGTACAGACAGTCTGATCACATGCAGTGCACCTGAAAGCAAAACAAGAGAACAGCATAGACATGCCACACTAGAAAGTCTTCTAAAGTGAGAATTATCAGAAACTTCACATTGCTTTTAAAGAAAAGTCTCAAAGTTGATGGGCTCCATGTACTAAGAGGCAAGCGGACAGCTTCAAATCTGTTGGTCCACTAGCCCGTATGTACCATTACACACTACTCGCAGTGTGTAATGCCCACCCCTTTATTTTCGCGACTGAAGGGGCTGTCAATCACCGAAAGTGAGCGTGCTAGCTCTTGGTGATTTTCACCTTCCCTTACGGTGTAAGAAGCAGAGGTCTAATGACGATGCGTCTTACATTGCGGGAAGCAGGCTCGCATATGCGAACCTGCGCCGCAAGGACTCCGGAGCAGCTCTCGCTGCTTCGTATATGGAGCCCAAAGCCTGAGTACTCTCTTAATCAAATACTTCTTGTAGCAAAACACTGTTCAATTAAATTTTAAAAAGTATGCAATTTTTATCGCTTTTTTCTCATAAATTCCTACAGAATTGTTACCTAGAAAAAAAATACTCATTTTTTTATCACATTAAAATTTAGTATCACTTATGTTACCTTATTTATATAAAACAATTGTAACAGAACAGTGTATCTACTAATCATACATTTATATGTGCTATTGAAAGCTGGGTTGTGGTGCAACAGATTTCCAATACTAATATAATGAAATAAGAGCTCACAATTACAATAATGATGCGGTTATGGTATATAATTTAAAAAAAAAAAAATTGCTATTAAAACACTGCTGAGATATAACATTCATTTTGATATTCTTGATTTTTGGTTATTTTTATGCACTGCTATTTTGTATCATTTTAGTTACATTTCAAGCTTTCATCTTGGTTCTGTCATTTATCTTTGGCTTTTTTATTTTATTACTTCTTTATTGGCTTAAATCTTATCATTCTCATAGCTAGACAATTTAAAAACTTGCTAACAGCCTATGCACAGTATGCCCTTGATCTACGTGTAAATTCAGCATGTACCCAAATAAAGTATTCATGACTATGGTGAAATTGCAGCTTTTATATATTTTTTCAACTCAGCAACTTGCTTAAAGACTTTCTCTGTCACTACTGTATGTCAAGATAAGATACAAGTCAGTATTGGATGCTGCAAACTATTACTACCCATTTCCCATTCTTTTCTTAGGCAATCCACAACTCATTTAAAAATCACAAAAGTGTGATGTCTTTTAAAAGCAGCCTCAGCAAGCTGATTAAATTTCTAGGTTGTTATTCACACATACAATATTCAAATGCCGTATTTCAGATTGATAGGTACATTTAATATAGTCAATTTTTGAGTGAATATATCTTCCAGCGCTATATTTTTCCTGTTGAGTAGTATTATTGAGAATCGCATTGCAATAGGATCCTTTCATCTGAATTACTTCAAATAGATCATTTAAACATGTTAAAGATATTTAAAGAGCTTTGTACTTTGGTTTCAATTGTTCGTTGATGTGAAAGTTTATAAAACATTTTAATCTATTTTTGAATAGAAATGAAAAATAATTTTGGTCAATAGAATCACGTATTACTAGGACATCTCATTTGTCATTCCCATTGTAATATGATTGCTAACATAATAACTATTTTAATGCGATAGACAAGGAAAACTTTTGGAAATGTGCTAGATAACTTAAAGGGATATGAAACTCAAAATGTTTCTTTCGTGATTCAGATGGAGCATGCAATGTTTTTACTTTGTTCTATTAGTATCTTTTGTTGAAAAGCAGGGACAAAAGTTCATGGCATTCACAAGTATGGCACTCTATATGGCAGCAGTTTTGCAAGAATGTTATCCCTTTGCAAGGGCACTGCATTCAGATAAGAGGAGGCCTTCAAGAGCTTAGAAATTAGCATATGAGCCTACCTAGGTTTAGCTTTCAACTAAGAATACCAAGAGAACAAATTCCAATTCACATAGCAGAATATGTCCTATTTATTCTTAAATAAATATTTCTATATATATCTGATGTTTTTTTTTGTTGTTGCTAAAACATATATATATATATATATATATATATATATATATATATATATATATATATATATATATATATATAGATAGATATATGATTATATATAGGTATAGGTATATATCTATATCTATATCTATCTCTCTATCTCTATCTCTCAGAAGAAGGACTGACTGACTCATCAACGCCCAGCTCAAACTGTTTAACCTAGGAATGTGAAATTTGGAAGGTATGTTGTTTTTATGATGTAGGCACCGAATAAGGAAGGGTTTTTGGAAATTACGTCCCTAAAGGGGTAAAAAAAGGGGGTGAACTTTTTTATGAGGATACCTATATCTCAAAAACCGACGATGTTACAGACGTGAAAATTAGTATTTAGATATCCCCTTGAAAAATAAAGAAACAGGTGTTTTATCATTTCACGAAATACACCTAAGGGGTGAAAAAAGGGGGGGCTGATTTATGAGGATACCTATATCTCAAAAACCAAAGATGTTACAGACCTGAAAATTGGTATTTAAATTATCATTTAAAAATAAAGAAAGACATGTTTTACCATTTCCCCAAAATCAATTTAAGGGGGGTCAAAAGAGGGGGTGATTTATGAGGCTACCTATATCACTAAAACCATTCATGTTACTGATGTGAAATTGGTATTTACATTCTCCTTTAAAAATAAAGAAACACATGTTTTACCATTTCCCCACAATCCACTTAAGGGGGGGTCAGATTTATGAGTATACCCATATCTCAAAAACCGACAATGTTACAGATGTGAAAATTGGTATTAAGATTCTCCTTGAAAAATAAAGAAACACATATTTTACCATTTCCACAAAATCCACTTAAAGGGGGTCAAAAGAGGGGGCTGATTTATGAGGATACCTATAGCTCAAAAACCGACAATGTTACAGAGGTGAAAATTGGTATTTACATTCTCCTTTAAAAATAAAGAAACACACGTTTTATCATTTCTCAAACATCCACTTAAGGTGGGTCAAAAGGGGGGGGTGATTTATGAGGATAGCTATATCTCAAAAACAAAAGATGTTACAGACATGAAAATTGTTATTTAGATTACGAAAAACAGAGAGAATTAATGAAAACTCAATAAGTTCATGTCAACGAGTGTGCAACCGGACGGCACACACGTGAGGGCACATGTTGTTGTGAGTGGTCGGGTTTTTCGCTATTTTTTACAAATCACAAATTCCACACGAGCAAAGCCGTGTGCAACAGCTAGTATATATATATATATATATATATATATATATATATATATATATATATATACACAGTCATGGTCAAAAATATTGGCACCCCTGAATTTATGTCAGATAATGCACCACTTTGCCCTGAAATTTGTTGCAATTACAAATGTTTAGGCTTGCTCATGTTTATTTCTTTTGTTTGTATTGGTATAACACAAAAAAGTGGAGAATATAAAAGCCAAATCTGACACATTCCTCACAAAACTTCAAAATTGGACTGGACAAAATTATTGGCACCTTCTCAAAATTGTAAGAAATAATTGTATTCCAAGTTTGTGATGCTCCTGTAAAACAAAAAAGTTTCACAAAACACATACATACATTACAAAGCACAGTTACACTCATAATAGCAGCATCTGTATATATCTATACCTATATACAATCATGTATATATAGATAGATAGATAGATAGATAGATAGATAGATAGATAGATAGATAGATAGATAGATAGAGATAGATAGATAGATAGATAGATAGATAGATAGATAGATAGATAGATAGACAGGCATATATATATATATATATATATATATATATTGTACCAAAAAAGCATCAGACATATTTATTAAAGAATACATAGAACATATTCTTGTATAGGAAAAACATTGGAATGTGAAACATTCATATTTTCATGTCCAGTTAGTGCACATGAGAATATGTGATCAGGTATGTGCACAAGTTTGGTGTTATTTTATTTTCTCTTTCTTTTGGGGGAATATGGGGGAAATAGTTTACTTTCAACGCCATAATACGAGTGCAACCTGGCCAGCGCAAAAATGCTTACTTCTAGCACAGTTAAAGGGACAGTCCAGTCAAAAATAAACTTTCATGATTCAGATAGGGCATGTCATTTTAAACAACTTTCCAATTTACTATTTTCATCAATTTTGCTTTGTTTTATTGGTATTCTAAGTTAAAAGCTAAACCTAGGTAGGCTTATATGCTAATTTCTTAGCCCTTGAAGGTCACCTCTTACCTGAATGCATTTGACATTTTTTTTTGCAACTATAGGGCGTAAGTTCATGTGTGCCATATAGATACCATTGTGCTCACGTCCATGGAGTTACCTAGGAGTCAACACTGATTGGCTAAAAATGCAAGTCTGGAGGTATAGCCTATTTGTGAGTATCTCATCTCCACCTACTCACTACCATCCGTTGCTACTACTGTGCTAGGCCATTGGGTGCCCCTGTCTCTTGCCTTTTTTTAAAATGCAAGTCTTTCAAAGGTACTTTAATAAGGGTGCAGTTTACAGAGGCATAGATATAAGGTAACCACAGAGGTAAAAAGTATATTAATATAACTGTGTAGGTTATAGAAACAATGGGGAATGGGTAATAAAGGGATTATCTATTTTTTTAAACAATGTTTCACTCGTAATCTACCCCTTACGGCTCCATGTACGAAGCAACTTAAGCTTGTCTGGAGCTGTTGCGTGGCAGGTTCGCACATGAGAACTTGCTTTCGCAATGTAAGAAGCAGCGTGAGGTGGAGAAGAGAAAGCACTTAGAGCTTGCTTGCTCTCAGGGATTGACAGTCCCTTCTTGCCCTAGTGAAGGGGCAGGCATTACTCACTCAGATTGAGATATATGTAAAAATACATTTAGTCAGCAAAAGGAAAAGGAAAAGTAAAAACTAAAATATCTGTTTATTTTGTACATCTACTTTCTGTGTACATGCTGTTTTCTTATATTGCTCCAGGCTGCATGATGTGGGTTTACAGTTGCATTGACCTCTTATAAATTAAGAGACCTATTGTGCTTTGAGCCAATTAAACAGTGTCTCGATGGGGATAGTCTGATATCCTGTTATACTGCTAGTAGTCTTATTTCCTATTATTGCTTACTAGTGCCTCAAAGCACAGCAAGACATTTTTAAGGATATGGGACCATTATCTGACAGTGATGATGAAGATTATGCATTTTAGAGTAAAATAAAAATATGTAAAACTGGTAACATTTATTTATTTTTTTCTTTTAGATTCCTGGCTGCCAACGAGGGCTGCACTACATTGCATAAAAGCCTGCATGCCTTTCTGACAAGCAAGGGGTTAATCAAAGTTTCTTACAAATCACATCACTGGCAAATGATCTCTTTAACCTTTAGTTGTGCAGCAATGACAATACATCAAAAAGTGACTTCTGTTCATACAGCCCCATGCATTTTGTTTGAATTTCTTTAACTTAAAATTCCAAATTCTATCTATCTATTTTTTTTGTCTGTGTATCTACATATAGGGAATAAGGGGACTGTTTCCAAAATGTTAATACATTTAAAATATACTGTATAATTTGTGAAGAAAGGAATTGCGCTCTAATGCTACCTTATTAATAAATCCAATGAACTCTCTCTCTCTCTCTCTCTCTCTCTCTGTATATATATATATATATATATATATATATACTAGAGGGGAGGTTTTGTGTGTGTGTGTGAGCGTTTGTGTGTATGTTTGCATTCATGCGTGTTAACTAAGCATTAGTTTCTAAAATTTCTGAAATCTCCTTGATGAATAAACTTAAAACCTTGTGGACGACACTAACTGAGAATGATGAGTGGGTACTTGTCATTAGCTGGAACAAAAAAGAGTTAGTTTAATGAGTATCAGACAAAACTGCTGAAGCAAGCATCGAGACAAAGGCTGGATGTAGAAGAAAAGCAAGTTGTTGTCAAAGGAATAGATTTCAGTCTTCAAAAGTTAGGTTCAGTGATTTCAGCAAATGTGTTTAATGTGCTATACTAATGTAATTATTATATTGCTAAATATGCAGAATAAGAATACTGTTAACTCCACATTATAATTAAATTAATATTGATAAAAGTTATAAGGGATTACAAAAATAATAATAATGATAAGAATGATAATAATAATATTTTTTAAGCTGTGTCTATGCCAAGATATCAAGTAATTTTAATAGTATGCAAATAAGGAATATTATGCATGCTGTAGCTGCAATATGACACCACAACCACAAGGTATTAATATAAATCAAAGATGGCATATAGTACATGGGGTGTCTGTAAAGTGACACTGTGCACTATTAAATTAGAATCAAAAATGGCATATTATACATGAGATTTCTGTTGCATTTCAAGTCAACTTCAATCCACTGGAATGCCCCAGGTAATGAAACCTGATATTTACTTATGATATATAGACTAAGGTGATATAAATTAACCTTTGAATGAAAGCTTTCCATAACTGCTAGAATTTTAGGGGAATTATATGCTAAAGAACCTACAGAATTTACAGCTCCAAAACAAGATTCAATTAGGGGGCTTAGTAATTTAATTATTTTTGGGGGGATTGCAGTTTAGGGGTTAATAGTTTTAATAGGTAGTTTGCAATGTGGGTTAATGGCAGATTAGGGGTTAATACATTAGGTAGTTTGCAATGTTGGGGTTGGCGGATATAGGGGTTAATAATTTAATTATTACTTGCGACGTGGGTTTGATGGCGGATATAGGTGTTAATTTAATTATTACTTGCGTTGTGGGTTTGATGATGGATATAGGGGTTAATAGTTTAATTAGGCATATTGCGTTGTGGGGGGTTGTCGGTTTCGAGGTTAATACTTTTATTAGTTCAGATGTGGGTTTGATGGCAGATATAGGGGTTCTACGTTTCGGGTTTATTTTTGGGAGGCGTTAGACTTTTACGGGAGATTTGATATATATTTTATTTTTCTTAGGCGCCGGCAGTTTCTAAAGTGCCGTAAGTCACTGGCGACTCTAGAAATTTGTATTTACACACATTTCTGGACATTGCTAGTTTATCCGACTTATGGTACTTTATGAACTGCCGGCACCCTATATGTAATACCCCGACGTGCAAGGTGAAATTACAGGGCAGCGCGGGTTTGATTGGTGGCTATGCACATATGTCCCCTGTGATTTATTCACCAGCATGTGGTCAGATGAGGTTTGTCAGTGTATTGCTGCTCTAGAAATTAATTTAACCCCTTTGAGGCAACAGGGCAATAAGAAAATACACATTTTTATTGTAGCTTTATATCCCTTTAATAGAACTCAGTCTATTGACAGAAGGATAACAACATTATATACTACAACATTTAGGTTTTAACTGCTAATGTAAACAACTAATTAGGCAACTGAGCCATCTCACCAGCTATGTGCCTGGTTTATTGCTATTCACGTGCATGTGGATCTTGTGCAATATAAGGTTCATTAATGAGAGTTGATAAAAGTAGTAAAAATGTATCTGCTCTGTAACATTTCCAATTCTCATGGTATGCATTAGGATAAGTGTGTAGAGATAATGTTATAATTTGCATACTATTATTTTATTTTTTTTGCCTCTAAGGCAAAAACGTGTTAGCAATAATACTCTATACATTTGAAAAGTTGACTGAAAATTTGCAATCCATCAATTGTTATTGCAAAAAAGTGACTTAAATGCAAAACAATTTTGAACTGCTCATAGCTGATCATATGAAAACATAATATATGTATGTCATATATTGCATTAATTTACCAGCATAGACCCTAGTTTCCCAAACAATCATACATCTAGAGTTCTGGGATCAAAACTAATGGGTACATGCAGGAATTACAACAAGAAGTTGGAGGAAGGTAGTGAGATAATCTCCAGGAGAAATTATTAAACAAGTAGAAAGTGTGCTGAGCCCTCTATTATACTTCAGAAGTCACTACCTTTTAAAGTAAATGTATATATATATATTTATTTAAACTTACATATCCCCATTCATATCTATGTTTATTATATACTGTATACACAGTCAAACAGTGACACACATGAATTAAAAACATTCAACCTAAGCTATACCTGCCATCATAATACCTATATCGAAAAGAAGGAATCACCAAATATCTAATATTGCAGTGGCTTGCTTATAACAAAGTATCCTAAGCTCAAACAATACGGGAGCCAAAATTGATGTTATCATTAACATAGCAGGTGCTGCAATAAGTAGGAAATCTTCCTCTGTAAACTTCCCAAATATCGAACTATATTTCAGTGAGGTAATAGCGTACGGTGGTAATTAAAAGAGGGAGAAATAAAACTCTCCAGATATCGCTGAGAATAGCTGAGAATAAAAGCACAAATGGAACTACTTATCTAATCTCTAACACAAGGGGGTAGATTTACCAAGCAGCGGATGCTGCTATGCACCCCAGTACTTTCCGGCTTGCCGGATATGTAAGTTAATGAGCAGCGGTCATAAGACCGCTGCTCCTTAACTAGTCTGCCACCTCTGAAATGCTTGTGCAATGATAAATGCTGACAGCGTATGCTGTCATCATTTATCGATGTAGGGCGGACATGATCCACTACAGCGTATAATGTCCGCCCGAACATGATAAATTGGCGCTTAATTTTTTCCATACAATCCCACTCAGAAACACGTCTATGCATTTATTTATATCTATTGATATAGGTATGCCTATTTATTAGGGACATAGGAGGGCCCTGTAGCCTTGGGACTGGTAACAATAGTACTATTTAGAACCCTGTTAGTTTCATTAATGTCCACTTCAATAAGAACTGCAAGTAAGAGAACTTAGGATCCAAAGGAAAGATACTGAAGACTATAATTCAGACTGATGCATTTCCCAGTGTAGTAAGCCCCTATAATGACCTACAATGGCCATGAAATTATAAACAAATATAAAAATACATGTTTTTAATATGCAATATATGTATTGAAATGCAATGAAATACATGTTGGTCATAACAAAGGTACAGATTGGTTTTAAAGTTGTGTAAATTGGACATGTAAGACAGCATCTTTTTTTTTAACCTTCAGTAATATTTTTCAGATAATAGTGTGTAAATTTACAAAGTAGAAAACCATAAGTGCTCTATTTTATAAAGCCTCTAGGTACCTGCATGTTCAGTCAGAGATTATGGCAGCAAGTAAGTAAAGTTAAGGAGCCTGTTTGAGAAAATTAGTAAAACAGGACATAAATGTATTTGTTAATAGAGAGTTACGCATTTTAAGCTATTACTTTACTGCATCAATTCCCCCTGCTCCACCATCATCATAATCCCCCTATGCTGTCCATCTCCTATGCCCTCCTTTTCTATTATGTTATCTTATTTTTATTTAACCTCTATGGTCTGTCTTCCTTAGCCCTGTTATCCTGTATCCACTCTGTTCTCCCCAATCTCTCTTCCAACTCTCCTCCTATTTCAAATAAAGAAGTAATGGAGGTGCCATACATTTGAGAAAATCAACCAGTGCAGCATCAGCATCCAAGGACTCTTGGATAACTACTGTAGCAATGGCCCTCTTATCTCTAAAATATTTCACAATTTTCCAAAGCAGGAGTTGTAAATGGTATTTAACGGGTAAATAATGGTTCAGAAGTTGATAAGTATTTTTATTGTTACTACTTTTTTTGCAAGTAAATAATGCATGTGCAAATAGAGGTGTACAACACAATGATGTCTACCACCATCTGATATGTTTCCTAAAGGTAAACTGTGCCTCATCAGAATTAAAAGGAGAATGCAGGTGAACAGTAACTGCTCAGAGCATATGTTAAAAAAACACAGAGGTGCAAAAGAAGGACCTTCCACTACCATAAACGCAACTGATTGCAAATTGGTTCAGTTTTGTATTGTAATAATTATGGTCCAATGCAGTGATTTCAAAAGTCAGGGATACCATTGTTTTAAACTGTGAGTGGACAAGTTTTTGTCCACATATTAGTTGTCCACCATTTATGCATTCTTTGGTGTATAAGACATAAGTCCAAATGTAGAGACAACGATCATTGAATTGTTAGAAATATTAAGTTTAAGTCAGAAAATGCCTGGCAGATAGCTCAGCATGCTAAGGCACTGTGGCTGAGCTCTATAGCAACCCAAGGGTTGCAGGTTTGATCCCCGGCAAGGTCTCAGCCTTTCATCCTTCTGAGGTCGATAAAATGAGCAGTGACTTGAGACTTTCGGGTGATTACAAGTACCCAATTCATACAAAATAGTAATTTCCTTTTTTTTCTGTAGTGACATATATTAAACTTTGTGAAATCATACAGTTTTACATAGGAAAAACAGGGTCATATCACCACATTCCAATTGCCTAAGAGTACCTACCCTGGGTTGACAATTACCCCCTGTGACAGTATCTAGGCTTTCATTGCCTGTTGACTGCCTCTGACTGCTCTAATCTTTGGGGGGTTTTGTTACAATGCTAGAATATAAATTCTCAAAGTTAAAGTGTAATACAATTTCAATCCTTTACTTTTTCTGCATTTCACTGACAATCCCAAAGGAAGTTGCATTCATCTAGGATTCGCTGTTTCTCTCACAAACAATAAAATTACAGTGGTGGACATCCTAATTGGATACCGACGTTTCTTCTTTGTGACAGCCACACAAAATAAAAGGAGCTATTTCTTAAGTAGGCTCTTATACCTTAAAATAAGTCCATTATATAGCATTGCTCATTTTCAGTTTGATGTCTTGTGCTGTAATGTATTTTGAAGAAATGGTAGAGTTGTTAATTAAAATGCCGACACCAGGCATCCTATATATCTTTTAACCACCAATAAATCCCAGAAATATATTTTATTTCAAGAACTAAAATTAGATTGTAAGCTCAAGACTGTGTAAATCCATTACATCTGTCAAAGTACACAGTTATTGTAATAAAGTAGTTACAAGAGTAAAAATATATTCCTACTTAAAAGCCATACCCTTTTATAATGACCACACAGCATTGCCCATTTTAACGTATGTGCAATTTTTAAAGCATTCTCCAGACACACATGAAAACACTTTGAGAGCAAATACATTTTGGAAATAACAAAAAAATGTTCTCTGACAAATGCTATATGCTCAGAAGACAAAGTTTAATTTCAAGAACTATTCTAGGTGAAGACCTGCAATTTACAAAACTGTGTACTCTGCACCATATGCTGTGACCCTGCCAATTTTATTAAGAATCCTTTTAACTTTTTAGACTCATTCTTTCTTTAAAACTATTTCTCAAGCGTAGTGCATTTAAGTTTTAGAACAATTTTTTTTAATGAAATTATATTTTATGGTGGTGTACATTTCTTAGTTTGCTGCCAAATTAATCAACATCTTCCTGTATTTCCCATTTTCTAAATTCAATAGAAAAGGGAACTGAATTGTAACTGCAAAAGGAATTTTAAACTAGACTACAGAACCAAATCAGAGAGACCAATCTACTCATATAAAGGGGGGGGGGGCGGTATCATAAAATTTACCCTTTAATCAACTTCACAGAAACCCTGCTTTTTTAAAACATTGCCTCGATTATCAGAGAATACAGTCATTCCATAATAACAGTGAACGCCCTCTATTGTTATATTTTACAGAAAGTTATATGATGTTTCAAAGCCCATTTTACAAAACTACAGTTACGTTGCATAATGCTTAAACTACATCTTGATTCATTGTCATCAGCCACCTGCCAAAGTACCTCAAATAATTGAGCTTTTTAATGAATGGTTCTTTCTGCAGCATTGCCATTATCAACACTGTAAGTACCAAGTCAAACTAAAAATGCCTTCTTACATGTAATAAAACAAACGGTGCCATGTTATATTGTAAAACAAATTGGTTTGCAATGTCACACCATAATCAAAATTGACAAGCAGCCACATGATGTATTGTTATTCAGGTTAATGTGAGCAGTATAATATGAATATTCAATGCTCTTCAGTATCTTTCATCTAAGAAATTAGTTATATTATTGTTAGATATTTCAGAATAGCAGAATTCTGGTTCAGTCAGTTGTTTAAAAACAAATCCGTGTTCATGTTTGGAGGTTCACTCATTAAAAAAAATGGATTGCATAAAATATAACATTTCAATAAATGTAACAAAACGTTATTACTGGTAGTTTGAATTAAATACATAATTACAAAAAAATCCTTTGCATATAAAAAACATTTCTTTTTTTTTCTTTTTTTTTTTTTTTATTGAGGTTCAGTTCAAGGCCAATACAGAGCAGACAATATACTATATCAGATGAACATCCAAGTATAATAGGTATGTCAGAGAAGGTATATATTACATATTCATGTGACAAATATAGTTTAAACATACATATTTTTTATTTGTTTTGTTTGTGATACCTGTCAAGCTATATACCCGCTGGATGAGCTATAAGGCCACGCTTGGACCTTCCAGTAGTGTATACATTGTAATATTAAAGCAAGTAGTCTGTAACAGAAGGAGACCAATTTTGAATCTCATATGCTGAAACTATTTTCCTTTAACAATGACATGCTCCTGGTGTATATTAAGAATATGAGATAGAAATTCAAACCCCTAGTAAAAAATAAATAAATGTGACCACTTATGATCGTCTCTACAAGAGAGACCCAGTAAAGGGGTGGAAAAGGGGAAGGAGGACTATGTGAAAAACAAATTATACATAAATTGTAGCTCAAACTGGCTGTTTCTGTTGTGTAATGATATTAGTTACCAAACATTGCAATGACTATGAAGGATCATAACATTTTTTGTCATAAAAAAATTAGGGATCTGTCACCCTAGGTAATCATAGAACTATAAGTTTTGCTGTGATAACATTAACCCCCAGCACATTATTTACTAACACCTTATAAACATGACAAGATTCATGAATAATAATCTATGACTAAAATGTCTCAGTTATAGTAGTACCTATATTCAATATAGTAAGAGCTGCAGTCCTGTAATAAAATGTATGTGTCTTAACAGTATGACAGGGTAAACGATCGATGAGACTCAACACAATTAGTACTATTAAGTGTAATAGGAGAGAGAAAAAAAATGGCTAATCATTATGTGCAGCATTCTATTGTAGGAAAAGAACTATAAGCTTCTCTATGATATCATTAACCCCTAACACCCTATTTGTGATCACATTATATAGAGAATACAAGATTCATGAATAACAATCTATGACTGATATGGCTCAGTTATAATTGTAGCAATACTTAATATGCTAAGAGCTGCAGTCATGTAATAATAAGTATGTGGTATCTTGACAGTGTGATATGTTAATCCATAGATAAAATTCAACATAGTTAGTACTAGTAAGTGCAGCAGGAGTGAGAATTTTATTTTAGCCAAGAATTGTATGTAGCCTCCCACTGTAGTAATAGAACTAGAAGCTTCGCTGTGATATCATTAGATCCTAACACACTATTTGCTATCACTTTATATAAATATTACAGGATTCATGAATAGTTAGAACAATAAAATCAGACTAGCAAGCTGTCATAGAACATATATCTCGTAAACTTCTGTAGGGAAAGTTTCTCAGTATTAAAAGTAAACATTTAGGTCACTAACCAATACCTATTCTATGCATTGTAGCTAATTGCATATTCAATCGCAGTTCATGGAGAATACATTTATCATGTTTACGTTCATTAGTGAAGTGTGCAAACACAATTAAAGTTGATCCCCATACTGCTCCTTTCCATCTGTCACAGACCCTCAGATACCGGGTAGTAGGACTTGTCGTAAGGCTAATCCAGTCCTTATCATGTTGTATGTATCATGTTGTATGTATCTTGTATTAAGAATATTTCTGTAGCCACCTACATCACTGTAGTCCTCCGACCAATCTGCCGCTGCTTCTGAGCTTATCTCTGCAGGGTCATGCCAATGATTACACGGTGGATCCAATACTTGCCCCTAAGATTAGACCGCATCTCCAAAAGAGCCAGCAACTGAAGAAAGTAGGGAGTCTTCTTGGCTGTGAGGAGCTAATATGGAGCTTTCAGAGTCATCAGATCCCTGCCCACGGTCTGGAGAAGATAGCGTACGTCTTTGGTGGCGGACAGCAATCAACCCAATCAGATACGATCGGATTGATAGACACCCCCTGCTAGCGGCCGATTGGCCGCAAATCTCCAGGGGACAGCATTGCACAAGCAGTTCACCAGAACTGCTTGTGCAATGTTAAATGCCGATAGTGTATGCTGTCGGCATTCAGCGATGTCGGGTGGACATGATACGCTACAGCGAATCATGTCTGCCCGCCATTTGGTAAATCAGCCCCAAAGTCTGCATATGAATTGTGTATTACTGGGAATAGCTAGGGCAAGGTTTATCACATGCAATTTGATATTTAATTAGGCAATACCATCTACACATCTAATATTTGCAAGGACTGGATTTGTTCATAAACAACCCATCCAATATTATTTTTCTGCAAATAGTAATCTCTTTCTGTATCTGCACATTTTTGTCCTTTTTCTGTAACTTTACCCCTTTCTTATTCCCACCATCTACTAAATATATGCACATCTTAGCAATGTCATAGGAACATTAACAAACTTAGTATCTTAATCACTGTATATGTTTTAGCTTGGTATATTCACATAACCATCCATATTTGCAACTGTATAATGACAAATGTCTACAGGGAGTGCAGAATTATTAGGCAAATGAGTATTTTGACCACATCATCCTCTTTATGCATGTTGTCTTACTCCAAGCTGTATAGGCTCGAAAGCCTACTACCAATTAAGCATATTAGGTGATGTGCATCTCTGTAATGAGAAGGGGTGTGGTCTAATGACATCAA
This sequence comes from Bombina bombina, assembly GCF_027579735.1. Lineage (NCBI taxonomy): Eukaryota > Metazoa > Chordata > Amphibia > Anura > Bombinatoridae > Bombina > Bombina bombina. The sequence continues at coordinate 377,731,857 of NC_069499.1, forward strand.
CACCCTATATCAGGTGTGCATAATTATTAGGCAACTTCCTTTCCTTTGGCAAAATGGGTCAAAAGAAGGACTTGACAGGCTCAGAAAAGTCAAAAATAGTGAGATATCTTGCAGAGGGATGCAGCACTCTTAAAATTGCAAAGCTTCTGAAGCGTGATCATCGAACAATCAAGCGTTTCATTCAAAATAGTCAACAGGGTCGCAAGAAGCGTGTGGAAAAACCAAGGCACAAAATAACTGCCCATGAACTGAGAAAAGTCAAGCGTGCAGCTGCCAAGATGCCACTTGCCACCAGTTTGGCCATATTTCAGAGCTACAACATCACTGGAGTGCCCAAAAGCACAAGGTGTGCAATACTCAGAGACATGGCCAAGGTAAGAAAGGCTGAAAGACGACCACCACTGAACAAGACACACAAGCTGAAACGTCAAGACTGGGCCAAGAAATATCTCAAGACTGATTTTTCTAAGGTTTTATGGACTGATGAAATGAGAGTGAGTCTTGATGGGCCAGATGGATGGGCCCGTGGCTGGATTGGTAAAGGGCAGAGAGCTCCAGTCCGACTCAGACGCCAGCAAGGTGGAGGTGGAGTACTGGTTTGGGCTGGTATCATCAAAGATGAGCTTGTGGGGCCTTTTCGGGTTGAGGATGGAGTCAAGCTCAACTCCCAGTCCTACTGCCAGTTTCTGGAAGACACCTTCTTCAAGCAGCGGTACAGGAAGAAGTCTGCATCCTTCAAGAAAAACATGATTTTCATGCAGGACAATGCTCCATCACACGCGTTCAAGTACTCCACAGCGTGGCTGGCAAGAAAGGGTATAAAAGAAGAAAATCTAATGACATGGCCTCCTTGTTCACCTGATCTGAACCCCATTGAAAACCTGTGGTCCATCATCAAATGTGAGATTTACAAGGAGGGAAAACAGTACACCTCTCTGAACAGTGTCTGGGAGGCTGTGGTTTCTGCTGCACGCAATGTTGATGGTGAACAGATCAAAACACTGACAGAATCCATGGATGGCAGGCTTTTGAGTGTCCTTGCAAAGAAAGGTGGCTATATTGGTCACTGATTTGTTTTTCTTTTGTTTTTGAATGTCAGAAATGTATATTTGTGAATGTTGAGATGTTATATTGGTTTCACTGGTAAAAATAAATAATTGAAATGGGTATATATTTGTTTTTTGTTAAGTTGCCTAATAATTATGCACAGTAATAGTCACCTGCACACACAGATATCTCCCCTATAACTAAAAACAAACTAAAAACTACTTCCAAAGCTATTCATCTTTGATATTAATGAGTTTTTTGGGTTCATTAAGAACATGGTTGTTGTTCAATAATAAAATTAATCCTCAAAAATACAACTTGCCTAATAATTCTGCACTCCCTGTATAACAACTAGTGCTTTTGCCATTAGAGAACATTTTCATTAAACCATCAAATATATTAAAATAAGATTCATACAGAGAAGTTGAAAAGACATTGTACTGTAAAAATGTATTCTCCTTAATTTGTTCCCAATTACTTCTTTTATTATTAGTTACAGAATATCAAATGCATAGGAAAAAGCACATTTATGGTTATTTTTGCATTTAAAATAGCTTGTTTTGCTCACCAAAACTATCCTTAAGGGCATGCCCATTTAAATGGACTGAACCTGCAGCCCTCATAGAGTGACTTTTTGTGGAAACAATGGTCACCCTTTGCACTTACTAAGGGACTTTTCCATGGGACTATTCCAGTATATAGTGACTACATAATTTTTATCAATTATTGATTACTGGCCAGAGTTTTAAAATATTGTCTTATATATTTATAAAATGTATTTAAAATATCAATTAATACTATATGAATTTGACTGGAATACACATTTCTTAGGAATGTATTGTTTATATATAAACTGGAGGGGCCCCTTTGAGCCATTGAAAAATTAAAGCACTTTTTGTTTTTGCAAGGTGGTCAATGTTACCACAGTGAACAATAAATAACTAAATAAAACCAACATCACCTAAAAAGACCAAATAAAAAAAAAATGTCATAATTTATAATATAGACAGGAGATTCAGAACATGGCAAAATTAAATGTGCAATTAACATTCCAATTGTTTTACATGGAAGACAAAAGTATTTAGACTACAATGGTTTATTTATGTTTGGTCAGCAAGAAATCTTATTAATGGCAAAAGAAAAGAAATTAAATCAGTTTTACATTGAGAAGCAAAATAATTTACGCAAGTTATGGTTTGTATTAACTTAATCCAAACATTCACAGTGAATCTGAATTATTTATTTTTTAATTTATTTTAGCTAGCAAATCTATATATCTGTAATTGGATTCAGATTAGGGGTTGAAACTATGTTTCATTAGCAAAGGCATTTGTAAGTCTTAAATGTGCACACGGTGATGAAACAAAACTTTTCCTATATAATAATAGGACATGATAAAACTTAAAATAAAATGAGTTAAATACTGAGCTGCTAACAACTTAACAACCAAAAAAATAAAATATGTCAGTTTGCCTTGAATCATTTTTAACTTTCCATTAGCAATGGAATATAATTTAATATAATGCTATTAGCATTTAAATATATTTAAAAGAAACAAGATCATATCATAATTTATCAACATAGGTTTTTCTCTTTTTACCTAGTTCAATAATATAGATGAAAATCATGATTCTACAATCATATATTTTTGCATTTAGCATTCAGCACAACATATAACTTTACAACCACTTTCTTCTTTTAATATGCCATGTCATAAATAGGTTCTGGAATCAGGATTATAGCCTCCAGCTACTAAACTTCCTCTTTGCTACCTACATCCATGGGTTTCTATCAATTACTTTCCAATTTCCACAGACTGTAAGGTCATGGATACAAGGTACCAATGATGTAATAGACCAAACACATTACAGTCAGCATGCTCTGACTGCTTGCATAACATATCTGAAAATCTTATGAGCTGTATCTCAGTTATGTATTCATCTAAAAAATAATCTGATATAAGATTAACAGGATATTAGTCAATATTTATAGATGCATGTTGTATTTAAACAATTAAGCTCTGCATTGCAAAATAAGTGCACATAAAATAAATGGCGGAAATTTGATAAAACCTTGTAGAAACTAATATCTCACAGAAAAGAATCTCAGCTAATTAGGGAATTCAAAAAGATTTGTATCTTATCCTAATTGCGACTTTTGAGTCACTCTCCATTATATTGCAATGGAGCAGCACCTATCCTGAAGATGTCGTTATAATACACTGGAACACCCCTTTGCCAGCTCTTCAGTCCTGTCTGTGAAACTGCTTTATCATAAACAAAACAAGTGTGAATATTTTACAATTACAAATATTTACATGAAGTGTGTTTCCAAAGTGTTGTGTTGAAATTACTATGTATTTGCAATGCAGCTCACAATTTATTGCTATAGATGTTAATGACAGGAACTACCACATAGGACACTATGTAAAATATAGATGAAGAGTGCTCAGTGACATCCCAACAACCTTACAAGTATCTATGCCCCCATTGATAAAGCTGCTTAAAAGGACATGAAACCCAAACATTTTTTTTATGATTCAGATAAAACGTACAATTTTAAACAACTTTCAAATTTACTTCTATTATCTAATTTGCTTCATTATCTTGGTATCCTTTGTGGAAAAAGCAGCGATGCACTACTGGGAGCTAACTGAAAGCCAATGACAAGAGATATTTCTTCGGGCTTGGATGTTTTTCTTCGGAAGAAAAGTCTTTAGTCTTGCCACTCTACCCCATAGCCCAGCCATATGAAGAATACGTGAGATTGTTGTCACATGTACCACACAGCCAGTACTTGCCAGATAATGTTGCTGTAGGCCTCTTGGCAGCCTCCCAGACCAGTTTTCTTCTCATCTTTTCATCAATTTTGGAGGGACATCCAGTTCTTGGTAATGTCACTGTTGCACCATATTTTCTTCCCTTGATGATGACAGTCTTCACTGTGTTCCATGGTATATCTAATGCCTTGGAAATTCTTTTGTACTCTTCTCCTGACTGATACCTTTTAACAATGAGATCCCTCTGATGCTTTAGAAGCTCTCTGCGGACCATGGCTTTTGCTGTAGGATGCGACTAAGAAAATTTCAGGAAAGACCAACTAGAACAGCTGAACTTTATTGGGGGTTAATCAGAGGCACTTTAAATGAGGGAAGGTGTGTACTGACTCCTATTTAACATGATTTTGAATGTGATTGCTTAATTCTGAACACAGCTACATCCCCAGTTATAAGAGGGTGTGCACATTTATGCAACCACATTAATTTAGTTTTTTTTTGTTTACTTCCCTCCACCTAAAAGATTTCAGTTTATTTTTCAATTGAGTTGTACAGTTTATACTGTAGGTCACATTAAAGGTGAAAAAAGTTCTGAAAAGATTTATCTTTGCCTCCTTTTTTTACATCACAGATACCTGACATTTTATTAGGGGTGTGTAGACTTTTTATATCCACTGTGTATATATATATATATATATATATATATATATATATATATGTTTGCACATATATATGTATACATATAAAAATCTAAAAAACAAAGGTATATATATATATATATATATATATATATATATATATATATGTATAATACTTTACTTTTCTGTTTTTTTACCCCTTACACTTTTCTTCAGGTCTCAGGTCTTGCTAATTCTTCTAGTGCTATTTTGGCTTTCACTCGAGCACAACCCACAACTTTTAACTTGTTATATCAACACTTTAGCACGGTATCAATTGAAAGAAACAGGTGTGCTTGAGTAATGTGTCTGGTAAATCTGATTTACCATGGACTTGTAATGTCAAGTTGCACACTAATTTTAGTGCAGTCAAGCGATACTGCTTATCACGTCCCATGTTAGCATTAGCACACCACATGTAATCTGGGCCTGTAAGTGTAATTAAATAATGCTTTTTTACGTAAGATTATGTCAGTGGCAACAGACATTATTCTATAAACATATAGCTTTTGCTAGCTTTTTCCTTCAACTGTTATATTCTTTTATGAAATCCTGTGGTTTCCATTTGTGAAATACTGCTAAAATGTGTTACTTTCTCAATAAAGATTGTTATCCACTCACTTTTCATTTCCTGATCTCTTTATTCTGTTGGTATACTTGTTTACTTTAGACTCTACAGTAAAGTTCATATTTCTACTGGTAACTGGAGAACAATATGAAACACTGCCCCATATCATAAGCACAATAAACCAGTCTGAATTAGCTCTCTTTTTTGCATAATAATATGTACCACTGAGGACTTTCAACAGATCAATATAACTGCAATGTACAGGGCTAGCGACTTAATTGGGCACTGACAGCAGACAAACAAGGTGCACGGGTATCAGCCCCAACACAATTTTCCATACTGATAGTAGCCTCTCACGCTCATTCCCATAGCCATCAGGCTCATACCTGGGATAGGATCCTTGTCCCACGTTCTCCCGAGGACTTACGCAGTAGTGGGGTACCCACTCCTCCAACCTTAAAAAGCTGCTGCACGCTGTTTCTAAATCTTCTGTGTGAACTCCCCTTCGCAGATACTGGAGACCTGGGGCAACCATTGTGATACTTCCCAGCCTTGATCTGGTCCTCTGTCGTCACGGTCACAGCTCCTGGATCAGTTTAGCAAGCAAGAAGATGGGGATCCAGGTTGCTTATTAAAACTCGCTTTATTAGAGCTTAAACAATCTAATCGTGATGATGATAGTGCGGTCTTACGCGTTTTAGCTGAGCAATACTCCGTAATCACAGACCTTACTTAACTAACGACCTCCTGTGGCTTTTAAACCACCATGAGCTAAAACATCACTCCCACTTAACTCTATCCTCACCAAACTACCTTTAACAATGGGTACCTTATAGGTGCAAACTTATATACATCTTTAGAGAATGATCAACTCATATCAGATTTTCCCCTTTTGTGGGTATACATAATTACATTATTATCCTAATTAATATTAATACATTGGGGGCATTACGATATAAAGGGATATTGACCCCTTGATAGAAGAAAAAGTTTAGAACACTCTACTTCTCATTCACAGTATTTCAATATAAATTATTTATATTATTCCAAAATACAGGTTGGCAACTCCTATAAATATATAAGGAGCCTGAAATGATAAATACATGATGAGGCAGATAGCCAAGCACTTCCTTGATTTGTGATCTTATTTCTTAGTAGACTGGGTAAAAGTATGTTCCCCAGCATTTTAGCCCTTGTATACACAAACCTACACCCTCCTTCAATTGTCTCCTTAAGAGCTTTATCACCGTACATCATCAGTAGATATTTTCTGATGATATTATATATATTGGAGTATTGGTTAGAGTACTGTGTAACAAATATTGGTGTCTAGTCTTGTGACACATTCTTTTTTAGAAACTAATAGTTGATCTCTATCCATAGTATCCACATCATGGCTAATAACCTCAGTCTGTCTTTTGGGGTAAACCCTGTCTACCATTCTGTCAATTAGTTCATTTTTAGCCTTTTTGCAATCAGTGGCTTTTGAATAATTTGGTCTCACCCACATCAGCTGTCCTTTGATTATATCTTTTATTACGTGTCTCGGGTTATTAGTGGTTGCATGTAGTAGGGCATTTCCTGCTATGGGCTTTCTGTAAAGGTCTGTATTATCTCTGTTTTTAGGGTAATCTGCGATCAGCACTAGTTCAAAATAGTTGATCTTTTCCTTTTGCCATTCATAGCTAAAACCCATACCCATCCTATATCTATTCAGATAAGAAACAAAGGGTTCAGCTCTTTCTTTATCACCATCCCATACCACAATCAAATCATCTATAAACCTTTTATAACTCACTTTTCATGCCCTGATCTCTTTATTCTGTTGGTATACTTGTTTAATTTAGACTCTACAGAAAATTTTGTATTTCTACTGTTAACTACAGAACAATATGAAACACTGCCCCCTATCATCTCTACTCTTGACTTCAATTATTCCCCTAACAACCCCGGTCTTCTGCTTCTAACCTTTGCCCCTCAACTCATCATCCCCACCATCTTCATGTCTTTCCTACAGTCAATTTCTTGCGTTACTGTTGTGACACTATCTTTCCCACCATGTCAATCTTTTTACAAGTTTTCAAAAGTTAATATAAATTCTAAAACCCAACTAAATAATTATTTAATTTACTATTAACAAATGAATTAACCACTTACTGTAAGTCTAAGACTATCTATACAGTAAAGCCTTGCCTTACCTTTCAAGAAAACTTCTTTCTATTTTGTCTCCACCAGTTACTAGTAAGATCATAAGCTGTCTTGAGACCAGGACTCAATATCCCAATTATGATTTCAGGTTATAGAGCAGATACAGAGACCAAGGAGAGGGGGTGATAGGTTAAAAATCCTCAAAAGTAGGGAGACTTTTTGGATTTACACTTTACAATCCCTGATCCCAAATGGTATGAATAGGGAAATAGATTGTAATATTACTTTATAAGGAGCCTCTTTGGAATAGACAGTGATAAGTATAAGATGTATACTGTGAATATTAATATATACCAATGTGACGTGTTGCTGTTTTTAAATGATGATGTGCATATTGACATATTTAGATTGTTAATTCTGTTATACGGTGAGATATTGCTGTTTTTAGGTTTATCTTATTGATAAATGAATATACTTAAAACCACCTTCTGTGCTGCAAAAGGCATGTCTGTGAAGCAATTAAGATACACCTGTATAGGCACCAGGCTCCGCCTATTTGGGCTTTAAATAGAGTTGTTTAAGTCATATGTATATGCAACATGATTAAGGTCAGTTGGACCCAAACGTTGTGCTGATTGTTTATGTGATGTCCCAATAAACATTTTGGATATTTGCCTGATTGGTTCTGCTACTCAGGACCCTAAAATTATTGTATCTCCATTTGCTATACTCTTGTCATGTTTTATTTACTTTGACTTAGACTATTATAATGATTGTCAATTACAAATAAATGATGATGAGGGTAATGATACCACTACTTATACCACTAGCATTATACATTTAACAAATAGTAATAATAATACATCCATTAATGTCGGTTCCCTCCATAAGATTTAATAGTATTGAGGGGCAGGTACAAAATCTCTTTGAATTAGGTACTTTTCCAGTTGTGATATGACAAGTTTTGTTTACACAGGATATTAGTTTGCAATTAGGTATTATTAATTCTAGACCAATAAGTAGTTATATTGTATTATATATCTTATTAGGAAAATGAACAATTAGTTACACATTTATCCAAGGGCGCTATACCTAAATGTTTTAACTCTATTTACATATAATTGTACTTGGCTTAATATTATTAACCATTAATTGTAAAGGGAAACAATAATTATTAGTATCATGGGCTCTAAATTTTGTGAATCTGTATTTCAAAGAAAGAAAAGTCATATATATTAGGTTTGTGCATTTGGATCCTTTGTAATGATTCGAATGCAAAAGTAAGCAGCCGAAGGATCCAAACACACACACTTAGAGAGCAGAAATTATCTTACTTTTTAGGACAAGTCCTTTATTTAATTACTCAATTTAATAAAAGTTACAACTTTTAACATATAAATTCAATTCCCCATAAGCTATAATATCAAAATAGGTCTGGATTTAATTTAATTAATAACAGAAAAAATGTACTTTGAAAAAAAAATTTGAATATTGTGGACTATTGATTTGTGAAGTGATATTGATTAATTTTACCACATAAAAATAATAAAATCTTTTCAAACATAGACAAGAGAAAACCAGCCGGCAAGCTGTTGCTATTGGTCACAGTAGCAATAATATTTATTGGGTTGTGTATAATTTAATGGGTAACTTCCGCAGGAATGCTATTAGTGATGCTTCATTTCTTTACTATGGCATATTTTACATGACATGAGAAGGTAAATAAAGAAAAATCTTACCAACACCTTATTGTTATGCCCCCACGTGTCTTACACCTAGGAACTATATTCAGCATTTTGTAGGTTATTTTTTTTTTTAATCTGTCAAGTGATTACTCAGTAATGCAGCTTCATTATTTTTGTTTGTGTTCTTTTACATTATAAATATTGTAACTGTGGAATTTTATAGTGCTGATTATTTTTTTATATATATATATATATATATATATATATATATATATATATATATACTGTAGGAATAATATCCATATGTTGCGCTCTTTCTTAATTAGATAAATTGTATCTCCTATACTGTTAATGCATCTTAATTTGATAGACATATTTTGTCTTTTTTAAAACAATTGTAAACAATAATGTCAGAGCAATGTATACAAGTTTTAGAGCAATTAAGTAATTAGCTGTAAAAGGTCAGTGCTCTGACAATCCCAAACATATGATTCCTCAAGTGCATGGTATGTATAATGAGCATACGTACTGCATGCTTCATTAATGGAAGCTCAGACTGCCTGCTGTTGTACTAAATGCACACATTTTGCCTGGAGCCTAACTAGATAATTCAGTACAATGGTTATTACTATCAGAATAGTACCCACTGTTTTGTTAATAAAAAATAAATGAAGATTATGTGTTTTTCCAAAAGACCTTTGTTCACTTTTTGTTATTTAAGAGCATAAATGTATTTGACATTGTATTTTTATTGTTTTCAAAAGTAATCTGAATCACGTTAAGGGTATATGATTTCACGTTTTTAACTGAAAAGAAAAAATAATAATAATGGCACCAGGTTTATTTTAAACTTTATAAATGTATGGCAGTGAGGAATGGATGATTGTACATAATCAGCAAAAGCAAGAGTATATTTTATTAAAGGAGCCTGTGTGGGTTGTTGCCTAATAAAATCTAAACCTAAACAGAATCTTTTCTAGAGATACAGTCATTGAGAAGGTTATAAAACAAGTTGTATAGTGTTTATGGTTAAAATCCACATGCCACCCAGAACATGCCAAAACTGTTAGTCCAAGTAACAATTCTAGAAATTCGAGTAGAACATTTTTTCGTGCCATGAGCACAAATGCTTGCAGCTTAGGAAATACATTTCCTGAACTCACTTCAATAATGACTAGTAACTTGGATTTAGTAGCTATAAAATAAACATGGTAGAATGATTTGCATGACCTGGACATAGTCATAACTGGATACAGGTTATATAAAAAGAACAGAGTAGGAAAGAAAGGTGGAGGAGTTGCTCTGTACAGGGAGTGCAGAATTATTAGGCAAATGAGTATTTTGACCACATCATCCTCTTTATGCATGTTGTCTTACTCCAATCTGTATAGGCTCGAAAGCCTACTACCAATTAAGCATATTAGGTGATGTGCATCTCTGTAATGAGAAGGGGTGTGGTCTAATGACATCAACACCCTATATCAGGTGTGCATAATTATTAGGCAACTTCCTTTCCTTTGGCAAAATGGGTCAAAAGAAGGACTTGACAGGCTCAGAAAAGTCAAAAATAGTGAGATATCTTGCAGAGGGATGCAGCACTCTTAAAATTGCAAAGCTTCTGAAGCGTGATCATCGAACAATCAAGCGTTTCATTCAAAATAATCAACAGGGTCGCAAGAAGCGTGTGGAAAAACCAAGGTGCAAAATAACTGCCCATGAACTGAGAAAAGTCAAGCGTGCAGCTGCCAAGATGCCACTTGCCACCAGTTTGGCCATATTTCAGAGCTGCAACATCACTGGAGTGCCCAAAAGCACAAGGTGTGCAATACTCAGAGACATGGCCAAGGTAAGAAAGGCTGAAAGACAACCACCACTGAACAAGACACACAAGCTGAAACGTCAAGACTGGGCCAAGAAATATCTCAAGACTGATTTTTCTAAGGTTTTATGGACTGATGAAATGAGAGTGAGTCTTGATGGGCCAGATGGATGGGCCCGTGGCTGGATTGGTAAAGGGCAGAGAGCTCCAGTCCGACTCAGACGCCAGCAAGATGGAGGTGGAGTACTGGTTTGGGCAGGTATCATCAAAGATGAGCTTGTGGGGCCTTTTCGGGTTGAGGATGGAGTCAAGCTCAACTCCCAGTCCTACTGCCAGTTTCTGGAAGACACCTTCTTCAAGCAGTGGTACAGGAAGAAGTCTGCATCCTTCAAGAAAAACATGATTTTCATGCAGGACAATGCTCCATCACACGCGTCCAAGTACTCCACAGCGTGGCTGGCAAGAAAGGGTATAAAAGAAGAAAATCTAATGACATGGCCTCCATGTTCACCTGATCTGAACCCCATTGAGAACCTGTGGTCCATCATCAAATGTGAGATTTACAAGGAGGGAAAACAGTACACCTCTCTGAACAGTGTCTTGGAGGCTGTGGTTGCTGCTGCCCGCAATGTTGATGGTGAACAGATCAAAACACTGACAGAATCCATGGATGGCAGGCTTTTGAGTGTCCTTGCAAAGAAAGGTGGCTATATTGGTCACTGATTTGTTTTTGTTTTGTTTTCGAATGTCAGAAATGTATATTTGTGAATGTTGAGATGTTATATTGGTTTCACTGGTAAAAATAAATAATTGAAATGGGTATATATTTGTTTTTTGTTAAGTTGCCTAATAATTATGCACAGTAATAGTCACCTGCACACACAGATATCCCCCTAAAATAGCTATAACTAAAAACAAACTAAAAACTACTTCCAAAAATATTCAGCTTTGATATTAATGAGTTTTTTGGGTTCATTGAGAACATGGTTGTTGTTCAATAATAAAATTAATCCTCAAAAACACAACTTGCCTAATAATTCTGCACTCCCTGTATATAAATTAAAATATAAAGGTTACTGAAATTGTAGGAACAAATGATGAGATGGAAATTATTTGTGTGACTTTGGAAATTGAGATAAAAATGTGTTTAGAATAGGGGTTGTATATAGGCCTCCATTGCAGGATGAAAAACTGGACAATCTGCTATTAGAAGAAATAACAATTTTTCATTAATAGGAGAATACCTAAAAAAAATATTTAAAAGAGAAAACTCTTATTACAGGGATTAAAGAACAGTGGGAATTTGTGAAGGGTGCAATTTTAGATGCAACCACACACTGTATTAGACAAGTCTGTAAAAGTAAAAGAAAGTAGAAGTAGCACATGCTGTAAAGACAAAAATGATAGTTTATAAAAAATACAGACACTCACAATCAGATGATGGTATGAATATATGGAGACTGCAACAAAAAAAAGACTAAGCAGTTAATTAGCAAGGTTAAAGCTCATGCAGAAGAGAAGATAGAAGAGTCAGTAAAAAATGGGGACAAAACATTATTTAGATATATCAGTGAAAGAAGAAAATATAAGGTAGGAATAGTAAAATTGAAAACAGTTGATGGTAGAATAATAGAAGGAGATAAGCAAATTGTAGACTGTCTCAATGATTACTTCTGTTCTGTTTTCACAAAAGATTGTGAAGATAGAATGTCTACATTAAGGGATGCTTCGAAAAATAGAAACAAGCTTAAGACTAATCTTTTACAGAGGATGGAGTTTTGTTAGCATTATCATAAATAAATGCTAAAAAGTCTGTGGGTCCTGATAATATTCACCCAAAGGTTTTAAAAGAACTTTGATCAGTGCTAACGTCCTATTAACTGATCTGTTTAATTGGTCACTGGTAACAGGAGCTGTTCCAGATGATTGGAGAATAGCAAATGTAATACCTCTTCATAAAAAGGGCAGTAGGGAAGAATCTGGTAACTGCAGGCCAGTTGGTTTAACCTCAGTAGTAGGTAAATTAATGGAAAGCCTCTTAAAAGAAAGAATTATGACTTACATAAAGACAAACAATTTAGAGGACCAACATCAGCATAGTTTTACTTCAGGGAGAACATGTCAGACTAATTGAATTGACTTATTTGATGATGTAACAAAAGTATTAGACAAGGGAGGAGCAGTTGATGTAGCATATCTAGATTTCAGCAAAGCATTTGACATCGTCCCACACAACAAGCTTTTTCACAAACTGTATCTCCTTGGTCTAGACTCACAAATTGTGAACTGGGTGCAATGCTGGCTTAAGGACAGAAAACAAAGTTTCTTAGTAAATGGAGTACTTTCAGCAGAGGGGAGTGTTACTAGTGGTGTTCCTCAGGGGTCAGTTCTGGGGCCTGTTTTGTTTAACATATTTATCTGTGATATCAGCTAAGGGCTACAGGGGAAAGTATGTCTGTTTGCAGATGATACAAACATTTATAACAGAGTGGATGTTCCAGTGGGGGTAGACAAAATGAGAAGTGATATACAACAATTGGAGGATTGGACAAATAACTGGGATCTAAAGTTTAACACAGCAAATTGTAAAATTTTGCATTTAGGGAAGAAAAATCCAAATGTTAATTACAGACTCAATGACACTTTACTGACTGTTACAAATGAGGAACAGAACTTGGGAATTATTATTTCAGATGATTTGAAATTTAGAAAACAAAGTAGTACTACAAAGTATTAAGGCCAGCAGAATGCTTGAATGTATTGGTAGAGGTATTTGCAGCAGAAATAGTAATGTTCTTATGCCACTTTATAGATCATTAGTTAGGCCTCATCTTGAGTATTGTGTGCAGTTCTGGAGGCCATATCTTCAGAAGGATATTACCAAACTTGAATCTGTGCAAAGGAGAGCTACCAAAATAGTACATGGTCTAAAAAATAAAACTTACCAGGAAAGGCTCAATGACCTAAATATGTATAGCTTATAGGAAAGAAGGGACTGAGGTGATATGATAGCAACTTTGAGGAAGTTAAAGGTCTTAGAAAAACTGAGACTGTGGGTATTTTACATAAAATGGAAAATTCAAGAACAAAGGGTCATGATCTCAAGCTGAAGGGTAGAAGATTCAGGAGTAATTTGAGGAAGCACTTCTTTACAGAAAGAGTAATTGATTTATGGAATAAACTGCCTCAAGATGTAGTAATGACAAACACTGTAGGGGACTTTAAAAATCCATTGAACAAGCATCCTACAGGCTATCCTACAAACTAGATACGTTTATACTTTTAGGTAATATCGGGCAGACTTGCTGGGCCTATGGCTCTTATCTGCGGTCAATGTCTATGTTTCTATGTAAAATATGATAACAGATATTTTTGGCTTTAGTCAAATGGTTAGTCATTTCTATCGTTGTATTGGACATATATATTGTGCTTTTTGCCTTTAAATATAATTTTCAGTGTTTCTTCCTGCTGTTACGTATACAGATTATATGATGTTGTTTTCTGTAGACTCTGCTATATGAGTAGTCTATTGAAATGGAGAAGAAATCCTCTACCTAGATTTTACCCAATGGCCAAAATTTATCAAGATGGATACAGACAAGTTTCTTTAAGAGATTATCTGTCTGCATGCATCAAGCCTGCACCCTTGTCTTGAGCAACCAGCTGTGTTAAAGCAATTTTTGTCATGATCCCATGATTTTTGTAATCTGCAAACTCTGATGCTGCAATCAAGTTATAAAGCAGACCAGTGGTTCTTAAAGGGACAAGAATGTCAAAATTTAAGTTTCAAGATTCTGAAAGAGCATGCAATTTTCCAGTTTACTTCTTTGATCTAATTTGCTTAATCTCTTAGTATCCTTTGTTAAAAAGCATACCTAGGTAGGTCAAGGAGCAGCAATGCTCTGCTGGGAGATAGCTGCTAATTAGTGGCTGTACATATATGCCTATTGGCATTGGTTCACCTGATGTGTTCAGCTAGCTCCTAATAGTGCATTGCTGTTCCTTCAACAAAAGATATCAAGAGAAAAGAAAAAAAGAAAAGGAGAAAAAAACATGTCATGTTTTTCAACCAGTGTTTAGTATACAAGTATGTCACAATGTGAGACTATCTTACTAATTTGTTTTCTCATGCCCACTGCTTTTTAAACCCTTTGTGATTGGTTGATATACAGTTTATTAACACACCTTTTGAGCACACCTGAAGATCTCTGATGAAGCGCACTGAGCATGCGCGAAACGCGTCAGATCTGCACTACCAAACCTTGTACACAATTTTGTGTTCCACTTTTATAGCCTGAATAAATCCATTTGGTTGATTGTTCCAGATGGCCCTCATTTTTTGCTGCTTTTTGTATATATATATATATATATATATATATATATATATATATATATATATATATATATATATATATATATACATACATATATACACATATAAATACATGTGTACACATGTAAAGATATATATATATATATATATAGATAGATAGATAGATAGATATACACATTATTCAATCAAATAAGAGAGCACCACTAGCTGATGAACAAATATACTACATTTATAATTTATAAGAAGCTGCCATTTTTTTTAATCAAATGTTGGAAAGAAAAAGGAAAAACAGCGCTTTTTGTTATAATTGTTTTAAAATCGTAAATATAAAATATGTTACTAAAAATACTTAAAGCTCAATATATAAAATGTAACTGCATTTATTTAACAACTTTAAATATCAAGCAAACATCAAGTAAAATGCTTAAAGGGACAGTCTACATCTTAGTCATCTTAAAGTCTTACCTTAGATTAAGCTGCAAATAAACTCCTGCACCTTTTCTATAGCATGCAGCAGGAACAGTAAAAAAGTTATTTTAAAATAAATATGGTTTCTGCCCACTTTGAAATGGCTGCCAAGTTCAGCCCACTGATGACATCATGAACTGAGCTGCATCTAGGCACTCTGCTGAATAGCATTGACAGTAAGGTAAGACTTTAAGATGACCAAGGTGTAGACTATCCCTTTAATATAGGTGCCAATATATACTGATACCGAAAAGATGGTAAAAAAATCTATCAATCACATATTGCTGTACATACAAAATAACATCCAGTAAATAGATACAATGTGCAGTATACAGCTTTTATAAATGGCAACAAAGTGTGTACAAATTGATGTATCCAACATACGCTTGGAGGCTAAAATAGTTGAAAGCAAAATACTGAAAAGAAAGCAAGTCACAGATCACTAACAACTCATACATTTAGACATGTATGTATATGTATACTCACCGGCCACTTTAATAGGTATACCTTGCTAGTACTGGGTTGGAGCTTCTTTTGCCTTCAAAGCTGCCTTAATTCTTTGTGGCATAGATTCAACAAGGTGTTGGAAACATTTCTCAGAGATTTTGGTCCATATTGACATGATAGCATCACGCAGTTGCTGTAGATTTGTTGGCTGCACATCCATGATGCAAATTTCCCATTCCACTAGATCCCAAAGGTGCTCTATTGGATTGAGATCTGGTGACTGTGGGGGCCATTGGAGTACAGTGAACTTATTGTTGTGTTCAAGAAACCAGTTTGAGATGATTTGAGCTTTGTAACATGATGCATTATCCTACTAGAAGTAGCCATCAGAAGATGGGTACACTGTAGTCATAAAGGGATGGACATGGTCAGCAACAATACTTAGGTAGGCTGTGGCATTTAAAAAATGCTCAAATGGTACTAAGGGACCCAAAGTGTGGCAAGAAAATATCCCCCACACCATTACAGCACCACTACCAGCCTGAACCATTGATACAAGGCAGGATGGATTCATGCTTTCATGTTGCTTATGCCAAATTCTGACCCTACCATCTGAATGTCGTAGCTGAAATTCTCAGACCAGGCAACATTTTTCCAATCTTCTATTGTCCAATTTCGGTGAGCCTGTGTGAATTGTAGCCTCAGTTTCCTGTTCTTAGCTGAAAGGAGTGGTACTCGGTGTGGTCTTCTGCTGCTCTAACCCATCTTCTTTAAGGTTTGACGTGTTGTGCATTCAGAGATGGTATTCTGCATACCTTGGTTGTAACGAGTCATTATTTTAGTTACTGTTGCCTTTCTATTATCTCGAACCAGTCTGCCCATTCTCCTCTGACCTCTAACATCAACAAGGCATTGTTGTCCACACAACTGCCACTTACTGAATATTTTTTTCATTTTTGGATCATTCTCTATAAACCCTAGAGAGGGTTGTGTGTGAAAATCCCAGTAGATCAGCAGTTTTTGAAATACTCAGACTAGCCTGTCTGGCACCAACAAACATGCCACATTAAAAGTCACTTAAATTCCATTTCTTCCCCATTCTGATGCTCAGTTTGAACTTCAGCAAGTCGTCTTAACCATGTCTAGATGCCTAAATGCATTGAGTTGCTTATATGTGATTGGCTGATTAGCAATTTGTGTTACCAAGCAATTGAACAGGTTTCCCTACTAAAGTGGCTGGTGAATGTATGTATCTCAATGTTAAAGCTCTTTTGCAACTTTCTCATATCTTTGAGCCCTTATAACTTTTGTGTGCAAAATTCTCTTTAAATATTTTTTTTATTAGACAGTGTTAATATGAGTGCAGCTATACTTTTAATGTATTTTTGAAGTGCTTTATGCAACTTTTAATTTTCGGAAAACAGTTAACCATGGCTCTGAGATTGTGGTAAATCAAGATTGCACTAGCGAAATCATGATTGTGCCCAATGGAAAGCGGGTGCAAATGATCACAATAACACTAGTCCAAATGTTTGCATGCCATTTGTAATCTAGCCCATAATCTGTAACATGTCTTGATATATGATTGTCTTCACATATCTCCAACAGGACTTTTTATTTCTCCAATTCTTTATCCTATGTTGATTAAGTTTTAGAAGCACTCAAAGGTTATTCATTGAGTCACTACATATTTTTCTATACTCTTTCCCTAGGGGAGCTCATAACTTTATTTGCATTTCAATATCATCTCTATTATGATGGAACTCAGTTGTTCTACATGTCGTTACATTAAAACATAAACAAAAATATCAGTTTTATTTTGTTTGGTGTAATCAATAATTCCTCCACTTTACCCTTCTCAATTGCAGAACTACTTCAGAGATACAATTAGTTAAAGGGACAGTCTACACCAGAATTTTTATTGTTTTAAAAGATAGATAATCCCTTTATTACCCATTTCCCAGTTTTGCATAACCAACACAGTTATAATAATATACTTTTAACCTCTGTGATTATCTTGTATCTAAGCCTCTGCAAACTGCCCCTTTTTTCAGTTCTTTTGACAGACTTGCAGTCTAGCCAATCAGTGCCTGCTCCCAGATAACTTCTCGTGCACGAGCACAGTGTTATCTATATGAAATACATGAACTAACACCCTCTAGTGGTGAAAAACTGTTAAAATGCAATCTGAAAGAGGTGGGCTTCAAGGTCTAAGAAATTAGCATATGAACCTCCTAGGTTAAGCTTTCAACTAAGAATACCAAGAGAACAAAGCAAAACTGGTGAAAAAGTAAATTGGAAAATTGTTTAAAATTACATGCTCTTTCTGAATCATGAAAGTTTATTTTGGCCTAGACTGTCCCTTTAAGGTCATTGCCCTATGCCTCTAGAATATGTTGCCATTTGGCATCTGCCAAGCCAATTCTTTTTTTCAAAACAATCACCTCTTCAAAATGATATTAACATACCCATCACATTAAAGAAGTTATCTATAGCACTTATGCCCAAATAAATCCATGTCATTTTTTAAAACTTTAACGTATTATCCCCTGTTGTCTCTTGACTAGTCTTTGGACCATTACTTGGCATATGCCTTAATAACCATTTGTAACCCTGCTTGTTAATGCTTTACCCTTGTTTCCTGCTTGAAATCTTATGTGCGATCCTGTCTAAAACCTGAACTTCTTCCTCCCTGAAATCATGTGCATGATATTCCCTCAATACCTGGTTGACTTTATTGTTTACTACTACAAATTTAACCTTCTTAGTGTCAAAATACCAGTGTATGATCCCCCAAAATAACTGAGTTTATTGCATACTGCTACATGTTTAAGTTCTTGCCCCCTGAATATCTGTGCATTTTTATGCTTTGCTTGTTGAACTGTATTTTTAGTAGTTTGCAACTATTTGCCCCAACCTTGCAAAATATCTTGCTTTACATTTTTTATAGAATTTGGGGCAGAGCTCCTATACTGGTCTAAGCTTATAAAATCTGATTGCTGCTTCACCTGCTTCATAATACTCTGATCTGCTGGTATGTTCCTGCATACTCTGGCAATCATTGCTACTTTTCTATTTTAATGTAATTTCTATCACTGTTTCAACCAGTAGGTCCAATACTAAGATTATACAAGTGTTCTACTGAAACATGACAATGTCCCTGTATTTGAATCTCTTTTCCAAATGTGAACTGTTTTAGGCAAGCACTCCATACTGTAAATACATAAAACTAGTATTAATTGACATTTTTGTAGAACACTGGTGAATCATTTTAATGTAATAAATAAATTTTTAAATTCCATACTACTAATTAATTTGTAAAATATGACTGAGAAGCCCCAACTAATTGGTCTAACCATGTATTGTTAACGGAATATTTTGTCAGTTGATTGTAGTTATTTTGGAAAATTGTCAGTTACCAATACAAGCCAATGGTACATGTCACTGCCCACCAAAGTCAGTAAGTAGGTTGTCACAGTCCATCAATACAAGTCAGTGAGCATGTCATTGTCCCCCAATTCAAGCAAGTGGGAAAATCTTTGACAACCAACACAAGCCAGTGTGACATCACTGTCAATCATAAACACACATTGTGTTGTTTTAAAATCAATATAAACAGTAACAGCCTTTTAACATGCAAAAATAGCATGACAACTATTGCATTATTTTTTTAGTTTAATGTTCTTTTAAAAAGAAGATATATTTTATTCAAAGAATGGATCATAGCCTACAATTTGGCTACATAAGGATGTTGGTTGTCAGAGATATGCCCACTGGCTTGTATTGTTGGACACAAATAAAGAATATAAGTTTGACATTTATATGACAATTAGCTATCATCTGGAAGGTCATGAAACACTTTATTTGAAAGAGTGACTTTTAAATTTCAAATAAGGGATTTAATATCCAGCTTGCTGCATTTGACAAGATATTAGCTCATCTAACGCTCTTTGAAGGTATTTCCCTGATGTGCATTGTTTATCATTTACTGTTATTGTCAATGGACACAGCTGATAGCCTTCTGGGTCTTATGACATTTAACCTTAATAAACAGACTCCCCTTATTCGAAATAAAGTTTGCTTATTGCTATTATTAATATTCTACAGCTCGGAACAAGAGCACAATCATGAATACAAAATAATTTATACGTAAACATGGTGACTGAGAGAAGATCAGTGAAACTAATAACAGATTTAGCTCTGTTGTTCTGATCTCAGAAGATAATGTGCTACCTATCAACTAACTGAGCACCAATGTCTTGTTTTAGATTTTTAACAATAAAGTTGTGTTATATGTTTTTGTTTTTTGCTTAATTAGCAATGGTGTTTTTCCTTGAAAACCTTTTTTTTTTAAATAAATAGATATCCGTTAAAATAGCTGCCAAAAAAGGATTACATCATGCAACAGTTTACAAAGCTGTTGAGTTTTCATTAAAGGTACAGTCTGCTTCAAAATTGTATTGTTTAAAAAGATAGATAATCCCTTTATTACCCATTGCCCAGTTTTGCACAGCAAACATGGTTATATAAATACACTTTTTACCTCTGTGATTACCTTGCATCTAAGCCTCTTATGACAGCCCCCTTATCACATGGTTATTCATTTATTATCTATTGACTTGCACTTTAGCCAATTCGTGCAGTGTCATGCACAACTCCACAGGAAGGAGCACAATGTTATCTATATCGCACACAGGAATTAGTAGTCTCTTGTTGTGGAAAGCTAAAAAAAGCATTTTATAAGAGGCTGTCTGTAGTGGCTTAGAAAAAGGAAGATATTTAGAGGTTTAAATGTTATAAAGTATATTAATATAAAAATATTGGCTGTGCAAAGCTGGAGAATGGGTATTAAAGGCGTATCTTTTTAAACAATAACAATCTTGGTGTAGACTGTCCCTCTAACCTTTTAAGGCCATTATGGCGTTCTATTCCATCCTAACCGCGCCGGGCTTTAGCGCCATTAGGACGGAATAGCCGTTTGGCTGTCCTGAAGCCAACGGTGCTTCCTGGATATGATCACTGTCTGGAGGGGGCGCCTAGCATCATAGGGATGCCCCCCTGACCCGATTGCATCATTGAAATCTCGCAATTACGTGCACGATCGCAAGATTTCAATTTGTTTACATCAATCAAAGGGTTAAATGGAATAATACAAGTTTCTAAATGTACACCGAGCCTATTAAAGCTTAACAAATGTTAACATTAATATGCTGATTTTTTTTCCCATAACTCTACTAATCATGAATGTTGAAAAAATGTAAACATTGAAAAATATACATATTTAATAAAATTGTAAAAATATTTTTAATTATTTCTCTAATATTTAAAATATAAAAAGTTCCTATACATATTAAACATAAATATTATTACATTCCAAACTATTATATATTAAAGTATTACTGCCTATTAACTACATATATTACATAATATAATTAATATTATGTAATTTAATAAACATTTTAAATACATTTGCAAGTCTTTTGAGGCTGAGTCAGTCACTGGTAAAGGTTACATAAATTATACAAGTCTTTAATGCCATTGGTTTGAGTTACTAAGCAACATACTTTGACTTTTTTTTTTTTAAAGTTACAGGGTGTAGGGTTAGACTGGAAACCTGGTGAAATTTCCATGCATTTGTAAAAGGTAATTAGGACATATATGTAAACCTACAGCAAAAATAAAGCTGATAATAATTTACTGCAGCCACATTGTGGCTTAGTTTTTACACCACCTTCCTAAGGGCAAGATTACAAGTCGTGTGGCAAATCAGTTGCGAAAACACTGCACACTCTATGGCTTTATTGCATTTGGGGTTGCGCAGCTATTACAAGTTGCAAAATAACTTATTTTGCACGTGCGTCAAGCCGCGTAATCCAAGCATCCAAATCACGAGTGTGTTCACGTATTCCTCATAGAAGTCAATGGAGAAGACGCATAGAACCCCCCCCCCCACTAAAGCCCTAATCTGTTGCGCAAAGCCCATGATGTATTCTCCTCAAAAAGTGTACATGAAAATGTGAATATTTTATATTTTGAAAATGTTTTTGTAATGTAGTATGTTCTATTTATTTATAAGTAAATATTTCTCTATATATGTGATGATTTTTGGACTGATATATCTAAAGATATGTATATGAATATATATATATATATATATATATATATATATATATATATATATATATATATATATATACATATATATATATCAACAAGTAGGGACTGCACTCGCTGGATTCAGTTCAAATAATACCTTATTTATTCAATGGTGACGTTTCGGGGTACGCAAGCCCCTTCCTCAGATTAAAAAAGGAACGGGTTTGCGTACCCCGAAACGTCACCATTGAATAAATAAGGTATTATTTGAACTGAATCCAGCGAGTGCAGTCCCTACTTGTTGATACTTATTGAAATTTTGACTGAGCACCCTGGTTGCTGACTATCTTTGAATTGCGAGTGCAGATACACAGTGGAAATATATATATATATACATATATATATATATATATATATATATATATATATATAGATAGATAGATAGATAGATATCTCAAGATCTATATGCAAATATCGCTTTGAAAATCTCTCTGAGATATTGTATAATGTGCATAAGATTGTAATGTGAAATATTTTCATTATCTCCATAGTTAAACATATCTATATACATATAAATCCATGTTTCTCTATGTATGTGTATGTATGTCAATGTAAAATCCCTTTGTCTGCTTTTTTTTTTCTAACACTCGAGATCTCCTATCTGTGAGCCCTTATAACTTTTGTGTAATATTTTTTTTTAACATAATTTTTATTAGATAGTGTTAATATGAGTGTAATATTTTTTAACTATTTAGTGAAACTTTTATGTTGCGCAAAACTGTTAACTACAGCTCTTTGAGTGTGGAAAGGATTGTTGCGTAAAGGCAAATGAGAGCGCACAATCGTACTAGGTGCAAAATGGAAATTGATTGCGAAATTACCATATCGCGTGCTGAAAACTCATAACGCTTGACTTGTAATCTTGCCCGTAGAGTTCAAAATATTTTATTATATTATTATATTATATGATTATATTATGCATTAAACAGATAAACTATTTTCTAATATAGTATTGCAATTGCCCCTACATTTCCATGTAACAATTGCACTTTAAAAAAATTTGATTGCATGAAATATATTTTCCCTCCAAATATTGTTAATTTTCTTAACACACAAGATGGTTTCTGATATACCACACATTTTCTTCTTTCCCCACGATATACACCTTGGTCAATCATAGCACAGATCTGTACATTAGGGATTCTCTGAGCTGTTGAATATAGTTTCAATATGATTTATTGTTGTAAAAGATATTTTTCAGTTATTGAATTAATGAACAATAATAATTCTTAAAAGCATATTATATACACATAGAAACATCAATGCCAATACATAAGGAAATTATATATTTTGATATAAGGTTCTGAGGTTCTAAAAAGTACACTTAAAAATATATATATATTGATCATATATTTTTTTTTTTTCATTGTGTATTCCACCAAGGTTTATATCCCATGTCTCTTTATTTCTCTATCCCGTTATTCATTTCCATTTCACAGTTTTTTGTAATGAAGGTCATTTAACCTTTGTATTATATTTGTTGTAATCCATGACCAAAGGGCTTATGGCAAGATTTTACTGTTGACCTGTACAAAGATATAACCTTTTCCTGAACATTATTTTCTATGTTTACTTTAGCAAATGTAATAGTTTTCATTAATCTTTCTTCTGCTGTTCAAATCACCTTGAAACTTTGGTTGGATTCAAAGGTTTTCACATTTCAAAAGTAATTCATAAATGTATTTTTTTTATCACTAATCTTTTCATACAGTGTTTTGTAAATTTACACATTTATTTATTTCTCAAAAACAATATGACACATTTCAGTTGCTTCTAGGAAAATAAACCAATATGTGCCAGATTACAAGTGGAGATCTAATGATTGTTTGTGGTGCAATATCAATATTATTAGTGTAAAATTGATATTACAACTCTGTGGTAAAAAAAAACCTGTGTTTATATGTAATGCACACATACATACACGTTTGTACACATTTACATATTAATACATATTAATACACAACACAATTTTGAGCCCTTCCCAGTCAAATACCTTGAAACATGCAATATAATATTTAATACATTTTAAAATCTTTTAAAGTTTTTTTTAAATAAAAACAACTTGAAATTCCTATCTTTTTCACTTAGAATAAAAAAAGTTATTTTTATTCGTAAAAAATATATTTGAAAAAAAAAATTCTACTAAGTGAAGAATATAGGAATGTGAAGTATCTCTAGTGCACTTTTGGCTTTAGCACAGTTGCTCTAGCACAGTTTTGAGTTAGCGCGCAAGTGATAAAAGGAAAAGTCTTTCTTTAGCTTGCCCCACAGAAGGAAATGATCGCAATATCTGTAGTTCTGAGCAATAAAACAATATTGTTCTTCTTGCAATCTAGCCCACAATGTTTAATAATGTGCAGCAAAAATCTTTGTAATGCATTTATTTATTTTGCCTTCTTGACCTGTAATTGAACTTTGGGATTAAATTGAATTTTCTATTTTCCCTTCAAGAAGCTGTACTTTAAACAGTATTTGCATTCATCGGTGCAGGAGCTCAAGTTTTGTCCATATTTGAACCAAGCAGAAGAGATTAAAAAATAATATAACACAAAAAACTCACACTGCCAAAAATAATAAAATTTTTGACAACAAAATAACAATATGAAATAATTTTAAAACATTAAGCTCCATGGAGACAAGGTTCTTATCAAGATAACCTGTCTGCATGCATTTGGGGCATCCAGACCAGCATCATCGGCGGCAACATGTGGGGCTGCCTGATGTTTACAACCTCTGAGGTTGCGGACATGTTAAGAAGCAGCTGTAGTTGCATGAGTGAGCCTGCACCAAAACAGCCATAGGGGTATATTTATCAATGTGCGAGCGGACATGATACGAAGTATCGTATCATGTCCGCTGCACATCGCTGCACATTGATAAATGCTGACAGCATACGCTGTTGGTATTTAGCATTGCACCAGCAGTTCTTGTGAACTGCTGGTGCAATGCCACCCCCTGCAGATTTGTGGCCAATCGGCCAATAGCAGGGGTGTCAATCAACCCGATCATATTCAATTGGGTTTATTTCTGTCCGCTGCCTCAGAGCAGATGGACAAGTTATGGAGCAGCCGTCTTTAGAGCGGTCTTTAAACAAGGGGCCTCAAGCTCCATACGGAGTTTGATTAATATGCCCCCTAGTATCCTTTGTGGATGTTACTGTCATTAATAGCATCAAATGAGAGCTGCAAAGCAAATAAACAGTCATTTCAAAACCACTCTTTGGAAACAAACTTCATGTAAATATTTGTAATTGTAAAAGATTCACATTTGTTTTGTTATGGTAAAGTAGTAATGATTAAAAAAAATAATGCACAAAAAAAGTTATAACGGCTCAAAGATATGAGGTATTAAGTGTTAGAAAAGAAAGCAGGCAAAGGGTTTTAACTCTGAGGTAAATACATATACTGTACATGTCTAAATACCGTTGTAATCTATCCCTATGATACTACCCTTTCTGAAAGATAATGAATTACATTTAAAGGGATATTAAACAGCTCTTTTTTTATGTAAAAATTGTGCTTTGTCCTACTCTTCCAATATATATATAAAATGCTGCAAATTGCCTAAATGAGCTCTTTAATTTTCAACTTTTACAGCTTACAGAATTTGCTTTTTGGCTTTGCTAGAATGGCACAAGCTCAGTTTTAAGCAAAAAATGAGAGGTGTCTGATTTCCTATTAAAGGTAAAGGCTTCTACTATTGTATTTGAATCAGTTGTGTTATTTCTGCTAATGCTCACTGGCTCCCAGAGCTGTATTCATGGAGAGGAGCACACCTCTGCAACCTGGCAAGAAAATGGTAATTTATTAAAGACAAGATAAGGGTTCCATATACTAAGCAGCGGATGCAGCTTTGGAGCCCTGGGCCCTTGCGGGGCATTCTTTCTGTTTCTTACCCTCTCTGCCACTTCTGAGGTGGTGGAGAAGAAAATCACCCTAAATATGTTTGTTTGGGGTGATTTACAGGCTCTGCTCTTGTGTGATTGTTTGAACAACAGCAGGGGACTTGGTGTTGCACAAGGCAGTATTGATGCAATAGTACATAAAACTGATGTTCTCTCACCGTAAAGGCATGGGGCCCTACGTATTAAAAAAAAAAAAAAATAATTTTTATTTTTATTTTAGATTAAACAAAGAAAATACTACAATGTCACAATATTTGTATATGGTTACATTGTTGTTATTATGATTGAAAAGGTTTTAAACACAATAAGCCTTACATTTCAGTAAACAATATGCAACACTATAAGAAAAATACCTAGACATTTGCACATGCATAAAAACATAAGGTAAAAGGGTAATAAAAAGACATTCCTTTAAATGTTTTGTTTTTTTATATAACCCAGTGCAGTACTCAGCTGTCTAATATATTTCTATGAATTAAGCCACTACCTTAGAGAAAGACTTTTATTTCCACAGTTAAACATCTTGTTAGAGAAGTAAATATGTTTCAAATATTATCCAAAAGTTGAAAAGGAAGCAGCAACAAAGTGATACAAGTAACTCAGCATTCCTGAGGTTATTCTTTAGAAAACAAGTGTTACTGTGTATTTTTTTTATTAGATGTAGAATGCTTCACTTTTTATAGAGGCTTTTGAGATAAACAGGGAGTCGTATTGATTAGCCAGACTGAACAGATAACGTAAGTTATTTCTGTTAAACTTGCTATGACTGGGGATGCACTAAAGTCTTAAAAATTACAATAAATAAATTCACAAGTTGTTATAATGTTTTTATCCACCATTGTTTCCTACTCTATTAATGCATCACGTCTAAGTGATTTTTTCCAGGTTCAGTATACTCCGTAATGTATAAGCTCCAATTTATTATTAGCAGGTCTGACAATGTTACCATCTAGGTAACCTGTCCTCCCTGTGTTCATGGTGAGCTGGCAGATGATGTTGTACATTTGCTGCCACAGTTATTATTGCATAAGTGAGTTCTTATGAAGCTCCTCCCCATAAACATGCTTGTCCAAAATCATGATAGCAAAGCCTGTCAATCACCAAATGAAATAATTCAGGTTGATTTATCTCCACCATCTCAGAGATAGCAGAGAGGCTAAGAAGCAGTGGTCATATAACTGTAGGCTCTTAAATGGTGGTAAGCAGGCTCACATGAAAACCAAAGCAGCCTCTACAGTTTAATAAATGGAACCTATAGGGTGTGGCTGGAAAAGGTTCACAGGCAGGGAACTGTCTTGAGCAATCTTGCCCCCTGCTTCTTGTGGTTGGACACATGTATAAGCAAGCCTGAACTAAAAGGTCTCAGAAGCTGCACCTGCAGCTTTATAAATGGAACTTGTATAGCTTACTACCTGCTAATTGGTCTCAGTGTGAAGTTCTCAGTTAAAAAAAATGTGTAGTACAAAATCCACATACTTTCTACATTTCACAGCTGGAATCATGTCCAAAGACATACTTTGTCAAAGCAAAATGTAGGAGAACTTCAAAACATATCATTAGTGGGCATTGTTCCAATTAACATCTATAGTTGTTTTAAGTGTCAAATACATGAAATTTTGCACATTCATTTTTTTTTATTGCTGAGTCGTTAAAACAATATCAACTGCAACTTCTTTGGAAATACACTTTAAACATGTTTGCATGTTTGTTTTGTTATAGAAAAGTAGTCTTATGTAGAATGAGAAGTGTCTTGGAAACCTTACAGACAAAACAAGGGGTGTATTGTGGCTATCAGGTTCTAGTTACCAGATTTATTGGGTCTGTTTTTTGCATGGTAGTATTGGCAGTTTAGTGTTGGTGTTCCAGAAGCTCTCTGGCTGCTCAGCTGTTCAGTTTGGCGGTTATATACTACTAGCTTTTCAGTGTAAGTAGCAGAGCCTTACTTTACAGCCTCTCTCCTTGCTTAATGGATTGTGAGCATGGTTTAAATCTAGACCTGTTTTTATATGCCCATAAAGAGTGAAGATTGAGCAGTGCTTAATTACAAGCAATTTGGTTTTTTGTCACTATTTATTTCCTTTATTACAACTGGGAAAAAAGGACATTAACAAAATACTTTTTGTTTCTCTTCCGACTTGCATTCAGGAAAACAACACTTCAGTGTGGTAAACTGTTTTTGGACATTTTGTTTGGAACACTTATTATTATTTATAGGGTTTTCTTTGTTTAATTCCTAAGTTCACTGCTATATATAACATTTATTGTATCTAAGTTCATATGCACTATTTATTTTATTTTATAGTGCAATAAACTAATCCCTTTGACACTAGTATCAAGTGTGTTGATGTTTTACTCCACCAGTATGGATGGTCATAGCAATATATGACCATTGTTTTTCTCTATTTGTCAAGAGTGCTTTTTTCTAGTACTTTTCATTTTCTTTTTTTTTTTATTGAATATGTGTATTGGGTCATTTCAGGGGTGTCAGGGCTAAAAATGTCAAATCCTAAGCTACTAGCCAGTCCAAAATGTTGCTTGCCACTTGATTCCACGCACTACTTACTTACACCACACCCCCTACTCCACCCCCTCTTTGCAGATATGTTTAGCCATTGTGAAACACCTTATTGTGCAGTTATTTTTAATATTGTTTTTGTTTTATACCATAACAAATGAAATTATGCTACAGACAGTAATACATTAATAAAAAATAAGTACATAACAGTTTCCAACATTAACTAGGGGTTCTGGGGAAGACCACAGCTGGATAGAAAAAATAAGCTGTTGAACTGAGAGAGTGCTGACAGTCATGGAAGATTATAGTAGACCTAATTATTATCTCTTCCTTCTCTCTCTTAACTTTATCCACTCCATCCACTCTTCAATCTCCTTTTTTCCCTCTCCCTTCTCTCTCAGGTCATGTCTTCTCTTTACACTTTCTTTCCCCTCTCTCATATCTTTTCACTCTTTCATTTTTTTCTCCACTCTCTCTTAACTCTATATTCTTCTCAACTTTCACTTTTCCTCTCCAATTTCTCTATCTCTGCCCCGTTTACTGTCTCAGAATTAATAGTCTAAGCACTAAAGGGGTCCCCTACAGCCCTAGAGAAATAACATATCCTTGCCCTTTCATGGATATATAATATCCCTTTAGATAATATTTTTAGCACATAGCCAAAATTGTGTGCTTGTCAGTACTGCAATAGGAGTGTACATTTTGCAAATACAATAACTAAGTAGCAAGATGCCACCAGACTTCAACATTCACTCACTTTCACTCACCATCATTAAATTTTCACTCTCCAATGGCTAGTGGGCGAGTAAAAATTTTGAGCCCTGCAGGGGTGTGATCGTGATTTTTCACCTAAATATAGACCTGGCATGCAGAAATCATAAATCAGTGAATTGTTTGGTGTTTGTTAGCTCCATTCTTATTGATTCTATTAGTGTAAAACACAATGTTTAATAATGTTTCTTACAGTGCACAAATACAAAAAAGTGATTAAAAGATATTGTTAAAATCATATCTAAAGATGCTTCCCTGGCCAGACAAGAAACAAAGTGTTCCACAATATGTTTCAGTGCCCCACCCCTTTATTAGGTGTCATTGATTAGAATTTCTAAATATTTAATGTCCTTGTGAGTTATCTCATCTCTCAATTATATCTCATTATTTTAAAGCTGATGAAATTGTCACGGTTTTAGTATTTTTTAATTTGTCATTTGACTTTTTCCCCCAAGTTTTCTCTTGTGCATATGTTAGAATTTACTAATTACTGAGGGTGTATTTTTCCTATTTTAATTTGTCTGCTTTGTTTGTTTTGAAGTCATTTTTTGTGATGCTTATATCCTTGACAGTGGTATTTTTTCTATTCAGCAATAAGTGAAGTCTACAATATAGTAGTGGCTCCATTAATTATAATGGAGCTGAACTTGAAACCAGTATCTTTATGAACAGTGGGAATTTTATTTATCAAACAGTAAGTTTCTATCCCATGTGTGAAAACCAGGTTTCATTGTATCTAGGTCAATATGTATTACACATTTTCTGTGCTAAAAAATAAACTTTTTAGGCTTAAGGGATGTGTCACTGTCAACCAATAAAGCAGTAGGAGTTTTCCATATCAACCAGTACATTTCTATCCTACTTCCTGTTAAGTTCCAAATCAAAATCAACAGCTTTAATTGCATTTTTCATGTAAAGAGTAAAAAAAAATATGTTTAACATGTTTAAATAGTGCTCTTCACATGCATGTTAGAACATTGTCCAGTTTAATATACTGGAACTATTTGGTAAACGTATGTGTTCTTCTATAATCTTCATTTGGAGGAGACATGATTAAGTGTTTGTCCAACCAAAACAACTACCTGGAGTAAAAGCCAGACACAGAAATATAATTTTCATATGTATAGATAACCATATAAATATTGATTATATTGCCTTAAATTCAACTGTTCTTCATATTAAAGGGATTTTTCTTTCATGATTCAAATAGAGCAGCAATTTTAAGCAACTTTCTAATTTACTCATATTATAAATTTTTCTTCATTCTCTTGGTATGCTTTGTTGAAGGAGCAGCAATGCACTACTGGTTGCTGACTGAACACATGGGGTGAGCCAATGACAATCAGTATATATTTGCAGACACCAATCAGCAGCTAGGACGTAGCTTCTTTACTGCTCCTGAGTGTTCATGGATAAACCTTTCAGCAAAAGGATAACAAGAGAAGGAAGCAAACCAAAAAATAGAAGTAAATTTGAAAATTGTTTAAAATTGTATTCTCTATCTGAATCATGAAAGAACATATTTGGGTTTCATGTTCCTTTAAATTCTCAACCCAAGAACTGATCTGACTTACTAAAACAGTTTTTATAAAAATTGACCTAAATTGTAAATATGCTACTGCCATTTATACTTGCAGTGCAAATGTTTCAAGGCTACTTTTATTGGCTTTAAAACAAAATGTTTTGTTTCAAATTTCAAAACAAAAGCTTAGAATATTTGAGTGTGCTATCCATTACTTATCTAGTAAACACTGCTAAGACAGAATGCCAACAAAGGTTATATGCCCTACTCCCCAGCTCTCAAGAGGGCTCTTTTAGACTTGACATTTACACACTATGCTGTTAGGGTGTTAACTAGATATCCAGATTTTCATGTTTTAAAGCTTTATTTATTCAGCTTTTAGTGCTTTTGTGATCTACAACATTTCTCTTTATTGCCTAATGTTTTACCATTTGATGTCTTGACATTGGTTGGAAAAAATATATGATTCTTAGAAAAAATTCAAGCTTCAACAACTTTTATTCATTTTCTTTTCATATAACAACTTAAGATATTTTTTCTCCATTTGTTCTCAGAAAGAAACTTATTTGTATAACTCAGTTGCTAGTTTAGTTTAAAGGGACAGTAAAAATCTTGAGATGTTTGTACAAAATGTTTAGTTATGTGTACTCAAACAAGCTTGTATTATACTTTCATCATTTATTTTGCCCTTTTTTTCCATGTAATTTAGCTCTGAAAATTGTGCCTTTTTTGTGTTAATTGTTTTTATTGAACATTTTTGAAAAGGTTACAATGGTACCTTTTTATAGCTTGAAACACACACAGTAGACTTCTCAAGGCTAACCCTGATAGATAGATATATTTTTGCTTCAACTGACAACTGCAAAACAATGTACTTTGTGCTAACATTATGATTGTGGAAAGCCTTGTCTGCCGATTAAAGCCCGGGTTTGCTCCTCCAAATAAGGCAAAAATAAGGCAAATAGTAAATGGAATTTGGATATTGAAAACAACTGCAGCAAACAAGGTATTTACAACATTTAGAAAGACTGATACATTGTTATATAGCTACACAACAGAAATGTATTGTAATAATACTAGTTTATTGTCATTAAATCACCAAAAAATGTAGTCCCCATACTCTGCACTGATGACTGATTACTATCAAATAAAAAGAAGTAACATTTGACTGTAAACAACATCTAATGGTTTAATGTATTTATATTGTTTTTCAGTAAACCAAACCTAAACAACCTTAGTACATACAGTTTATGTGTGATATATATATATGTTTTACACAAAAATTAAACAATGGTTGCTTTTTTTGTGATAGTTTTACTTATATAAAGATGTGGTTAATTTATTATCTAGCATCTTGCTATCTGATTTCAAATTACTTTCTAATTTACTTCTGTTTTCAAATGTTATTAATTCTCTTGGTATCCTTTGTTAAAAAGCATGGAGGAAAGCTCAGGAGATTGCACATGTCTAGAATACTATAGGTCAGCCGTTATCAATTTGCAAGAAGACTAGGTGGCAGTACTAGTGCTTCAGACACCTAGTGGACCACATGTAGTGTTCCAGACACGTACCTAGGTATCTCTTCAACAAAGATAACCATGGGAATTGAGCAAATTTGATAATAGAAGTAAACTGGTTTCATATTACTTTCACAATAACAGTCCCAAAAAGTTTTATTTTAATTCCTTCTTTTTTTTCTCTTAACAAAACAGTAATGGTTGTTGGCCCAAAACCTATACAATTTACGTTTAAAGCGTTATATTCTCTCACTTTTTTTTTCATATACTCAATAAGTTGTAGATTCTACCTCCTCAAGAAATGTGCTGTGAAAAAATTCATAATCCAAATATGTAACATGCACAATAAAATATATATGGAATCTTAATTGCTTGTCAAAAATAAGTCTTATACTTAAATGCACACAGGCACTTGTAGCTGACACGTTTCATGCCCACAGGCATTTCATCAGAGCTCTGATTAAATGCCTGAGGGCAGGAAATGCACCAGCTATCAGTGCCTGTGTGCTGTGCCCTGAGTGTTTTTATGTTTGTATTAGACAATAAAATGGATGTTTTAACTATAATCTTCCCTCTTGCATTTATCCACATTATTGGACGCCACTGCTAATCTTGGAAGTTTGCTTGTATTTATTTTAACTAAGTAATTTGTTAGTAATTGTAACTTTAATTTAGGTGTATTTTAATTATATAAAAGTTAGGGGCAGTGGAGGCTCCTCTATATGTGCACAGGTGCACGTGAACCCCCTGAGAGGGAAAAAAACAACTTTTTGGCTAAATAAATATAATTTTTCCAATAGCACCACTATTGAAAAAATTATATTTATTCAACCCCAAATGTTCCAGTCAAATTTTACATTTTTTTTTTGCCATTTTCACTTCTATGTATCGCACCGCACGTGTGATAGATAGAAGTATAGGCTGCAAGCCCATAGCACTTATTTCTTAGTGCTTGTAAGCTCCACCCCCAACCCAGCTCTTAACCTTCCTAACGCACAGATTTTGCTGTGCAAGTGAGAGCCACGTGATGTCAGTGTTACACTGAGGGAGGAGGAGCCTGGTCGGCGCAAAACGGAGTAAGATCAGCCATTGATTGCCACATAGGCTGCCGCAGTGAGAACATGTAGGCACAGGGTGGGAAGCAGAGGCACCTGCACACACTGGGGTAGTAGTTTGTATCGTAACACAATTGATAGAGCTTCATCCTCTGAGCTACCCCCACACGAGCACTGCAACATGGGGAAGAAGCTGAAGAGGAGCTGCGACTGCAAATGGATAGTGAACAACAACTGGCTGTTCATCCCCACCGTGGTGGCTGTTGTTTTAGGTTAGTCATCATATACCATCAATACGATTCATTACAAAGATGTACATTTATTGTATTTAAGATTTGTATGAAATTGAATGTGGTTTCATTTATACGGCATCTGCACATTTGTTGGCATTAAATTAGTCTATGGCCTAGATTTGGAGTTCGGCGGTAAAAGGGCTGCTAACGCTCCGCGGGCTTTTTTCTGGCCGCACCATAAATTTAACTCTGGTATCGAGAGTTTAATCAAATGCTGCGTTAGGCTCCAAAAAAGGAGCGTAGAGCATTTTTACCGCAAATGCAACTCTCGATACCAGAGTTGCTTACGGACGCGGCCGGCCTCAAAAACGTGCTCGTGCACGATTCCCCCATAGGAAACAATGGGGCTGTTTGAGCTGAAAAAAAACCTAACACCTGCAAAAAAGCAGCGTTCAGCTCCTAACGCAGCCCCATTGTTTCCTATGGGGAAACACTTCCTACGTCTGCACCTAACACTCTAACATGTACCCCGAGTCTAAACACCCCTAACCTTACACTTATTAACCCCTAATCTGCCGCCCCCGCTATCGCTGACCCCTGCATATTTTTTTAAACCCCTAATCTGCCGCTCCGTAAACCGCCGCAACCTACGTTATCCCTATGTACCCCTAATCTGCTGCCCTAACATCGCCGACCCCTATATTATATTTATTAACCTCTAATCTGCCCCCCTCAACGTCGCCGACACCTGCCTACACTTATTAACCCCTAATCTGCCGAGCGGACCTGAGCGCTACTATAATAAAGTTATTAACCCCTAATCCGCCTCACTAACCCTATCATAAATAGTATTAACCCCTAATCTGCCCTCCCTAACATCGCCGACACCTAACTTCAATTATTAACCCCTAATCTGCCGACCGGAGCTCACCGCTATTCTAATAAATGGATTAACCCCTAAAGCTAAGTCTAACCCTAACACTAACACCCCCCTAAGTTAAATATAATTTTTATCTAACGAAATAAATTAACTCTTATTAAATAAATGATTCCTATTTAAAGCTAAATACTTACCTGTAAAATAAACCCTAATATAGCTACAATATAAATTATAATTATATTATAGCTATTATAGGATTAATATTTATTTTACAGGTAACTTTGTAATTATTTTAACCAGGTACAATAGCTATTAAATAGTTAAGAACTATTTAATAGTTACCTAGTTAAAATAATAACAAAATTACCTGTAAAATAAGTCCTAACCTAAGATATAATTAAACCTAACACTACCCTATCAATAAAATAATTAAATAAACTACCTACAATTACCTACAATTAACCTAACACTACACTATCAATAAATTAATTAAATACAATTCCTACAAATAAATACAATTAAATAAACTAACTAAAGTACAAAAAATAAAAAAGATCTAAGTTACAGAAAATAAAAAAATATTTACAAACATAATAAAAATATTACAACAATTTTAAACTAATTACACCTACTCTAAGCCCCCTAATAAAATAACAAAGCCCCCCAAAATAAAAAATTCCCTACCCTATTCTAAATTAAAAAAGTTACAAGCTCTTTTACCTTACCAGCCCTGAACAGGGCCCTTTGCGGGGCATGCCCCAAGAATTTCAGCTCTTTTGCCTGTAAAAGAATAAATACAATACCCCCCCCCCCAACATTACAACCCACCACCCACATACCCCTAATCTAACCCAAACCCCCTTAAATAAACCTAACACTAAGCCCCTGAAGATCTTCCTACCTTGTCTTCACCATACCAGGTTCACCGATCCGTCCTGAAGAGCTCCTCCGATGTCCTGATCCAAGCCCAAGCGGGGGCTGAAGAGGTCCATGGTCCGGTCAAAGTCTTCATCCAAGCGGGGCAGAAGAGGATCTTCCATCCGATTGAAGTCATCATCCAGGCGGCATCTTCGATCTTCTTCCATCCGGAGCGAAGCGGCAGGATCCTGAAGACATCCAGCGCGGAACATCCATCCGGACCGACGACTGAACGACGAATGACTGTTCCTTTAAGGGACGTCATCCAAGATGGTGTCCCTCGAATTCCGATTGGCTGATAGGATTCTATCAGCCAATCGGAATTAAGGTAGGAATTTTCTGATTGGCTGATGGAATCAGCCAATCAGAATCTAGTTCAATCCGAATCTAGTTCAATCCATCAGCCAATCAGAAAATTCCTACCTTAATTCCGATTGGCTGATAGAATCCTATCAGCCAATCGGAATTCGAGGGACGCCATCTTGGATGACGTCCCTTAAAGGAACAGTCATTCGTCGTTCAGTCGTCGGTCCGGATGGATGTTCCGCGCTGGATGTCTTCAGGATCCTGCCGCTTCGCTCCGGATGGAAGAAGATCGAAGATGCCGCCTGGATGATGACTTCAATCGGATGGAAGATCCTCTTCTGCCCCGCTTGGATGAAGACTTTGACCGGACCATGGACCTCTTCAGCCCCCGCTTGGGCTTGGATCAGGACATCGGAGGAGCTCTTCAGGACGGATCGGTGAACCTGGTATGGTGAAGACAAGGTAGGAAGATCTTCAGGGGCTTAGTGTTAGGTTTATTTAAGGGGGTTTGGGTTAGATTAGGGGTATGTGGGTGGTGGGTTGTAATGTTGGGGGGGGTATTGTATTTATTCTTTTACAGGCAAAAGAGCTGAAATTCTTGGGGCATGCCCCGCAAAGGGCCCTGTTCAGGGCTGGTAAGGTAAAAGAGCTTGTAACTTTTTTAATTTAGAATAGGGTAGGGAATTTTTTATTTTGGGGGGCTTTGTTATTTTATTAGGGGGCTTAGAGTAGGTGTAATTAGTTTAAAATTGTTGTAATATTTTTATTATGTTTGTAAATATTTTTTTATTTTCTGTAACTTAGATCTTTTTTATTTTTTGTACTTTAGTTAGTTTATTTAATTGTATTTATTTGTAGGAATTGTATTTAATTAATTTATTGATAGTGTAGTGTTAGGTTAATTGTAGGTAATTGTAGGTAGTTTATTTAATTATTTTATTGATAGGGTAGTGTTAGGTTTAATTATATCTTAGGTTAGGACTTATTTTACAGGTAATTTTGTTATTATTTTAACTAGGTAACTATTAAATAGTTCTTAACTATTTAATAGCTATTGTACCTGGTTAAAATAATTACAAAGTTACCTGTAAAATAAATATTAATCCTATAATAGCTATAATATAATTATAATTTATATTGTAGCTATATTAGGGTTTATTTTACAGGTAAGTATTTAGCTTTAAATAGGAATCATTTATTTAATAAGAGTTAATTTATTTCGTTAGATAAAAATTATATTTAACTTAGGGGGGTGTTAGTGTTAGGGTTAGACTTAGCTTTAGGGGTTAATACATTTATTAGAATAGCGGTGAGCTCCGGTCGGCAGATTAGGGGTTAATAATTGAAGTTAGGTGTCGGCGATGTTAGGGAGGGCAGATTAGGGGTTAATACTATTTATGATAGGGTTAGTGAGGCGGGTTAGGGGTTCATAACTTTATTATAGTAGCGCTCAGGTCCGCTCGGCAGATTAGGGGTTAATAAGTGTAGGCAGGTGTCGGCGACATTGAGGGGGGCAGATTAGGGGTTAATAAATATAATATAGGGGTCGGCAATGTTAGGGGTAGCAGATTAGGGGTACATAGGGATAACGTAGGTGGCGGCGATTTGCGGTCGGAAGATTAGGGGTTAATTATTTTAAGTAGCTTGCGGCGACGTTGTGGGGGGCAAGTTAGGGGTTAAGAAATATAATATAGGGGTCGGCGGGGTTAGGGGCAGCAGATTAGGGGTACATAAGTATAACGTAGGTGGCGGTCGGCAGATTAGGGGTTAAAAATTTAAATAGAGTGGCGGCGGTGTGGGGGGACCTCGGTTTAGGGGTACATAGGTAGTTTATGGGTGTTAGTGTACTTTAGGGTACAGTAGTTAAGAGCTTTATAAACCGGCGTTAGCCAGAAAGCTCTTAACTCCTGCTATTTTCAGGCGGCTGGAATTTTGTCGTTAGAGCTCTAACGCTCACTTCAGAAACGACTCTAAATACCAGCGTTAGAAAGATCCCATTGAAAAGATAGGCTACGCAAATGGCGTAGGGGGATCTGCGGTATGGAAAAGTTGCGGCTGAAAAGTGAGCGTTAGACCCTTTAATCACTGACTCCAAATACCAGCGGGCGGCCAAAACCAGCGTTAGGAGCCTCTAACGCTGGTTTTGACCACTACCGCCGAACTCCAAATCTAGGCCTATATTTTTTCATAGTTATAGTATCATTTGCATTCCATTCAGCTTTCAGCACATCCTCTGCAGACTCCACAGAGCAGTGGGAGTAGGCGATAGCTTGCCTAGTAATGCCTCATGCAAAATCTGCACAATGATGCAATAATAATACACTCTAACAATCAAAAATAATATACCCTTAATTTTGTCACTTAAATAGGTGTCACAAATGTTGGTTTAAAGGAAAGTGTTGTAGGACACACACTTCTATTTTCTTGTGAATCTTTCAATATAATTAAGGGAGAGGGGGAGAGAGAGAGAGAGAGAGAGAGAGAGAGGGAGAGAAAGAGAGGGGAAGAGATGGGAAGGGGGAGAGTGGGGGAGAGAGAGAGAGGTGGAGAAAGAGAGAGAGACAGAGGGAGAGAGGGGGAGAGAGAGGGGGAAGAGAGAGAGGGGGAGAGAGAAAGAGAGGGAGAGAGAGAGATTTGGTATTTAACCCCAGTTCATGTATTGTGAACCTCGATTTAAATAACCCACAAGCCGCTACTGGTTAGGGGGTGTTGTTTAGGCATTAAAATAAGTTAATCATTTTATTTAGTGTTTGTGATGTGGGGGGATGGCGGTTTAGGGGTTAATAGGTTTATGTAGTGTTGGCGATGTGGGGGGCAGCAGTTTAGGGGTTAATAGATTTATTTAGTTTATTGCGATGTGGGGGATGGCAGTTTAGGAGTTAATTTTAATTAGTGTTTGCAATGTAGGGGGACAGCAGTTTGGGATTTAATAGTTTTATTTAGTGTTGGCAAAGTGGTTAAATGGCGGTTTAGGAGTTAATAGGTTTATTTAGAGTTGGCGATGTGGGAAGATGGTGGTTTAGGGTTTAATAAGTTTATTTAGTGTTGGCAAGACGGAGGAATGGTGGTTTAGAGGTTAATAGGTTTATTTAGTGTTGGATACGAGGGGGGAATGGTGGTTTAGAGATTAATAGGTTTATTTAGTGTTGGTGATGCGGAAGATGGCGGTTTAGGGGTTAATAGGTTTATTTAGTGTTTTCTTTAGTGTTGGCGATGTAGGGTGATGGCAGTTTAGGGGTTAATAGTTTTATTTACTGTTACAATTTGGGAAATTGTGGTTTAGGGGTTAATAGGTTTATCTAGAGCTGGCGATGTGGGAAGATGGCGGTTTAGGGTTTAATAAGTTTATTTAGTGTTGGCGACAAGGAGGAATGGTGGTTTAGAGGTTAATAGGTTTATTTAGTGTTGGATACGTGGGGGGAATGGTGGTTTAGAGATTAATAGGTTTATTTAGTGTTGGTGATGTGGGGGATGGCGGTTTAGGGGTTAATAGGTTTATTTAGTGTTTTCTTTAGTGTTGGCGATGTAGGGTGATGGCGGTTTAGGGGTTAAAGAGAACAAATAAAATGTTATAATAGGAGTAAATAAGAAAGTTGCTTTAAATTGCATGCTCTATCTAAATTACAAAAGAAAAAAATTAGGTTCATTATCCCTTTAAGACTGGATCCCAAAATTCGGAAACTGATTTATTTGTTTTCTGAATTTTTCAGGATTTTTGTTATGGTGCTGATTAAAAAATTCGGGTTTATCTGAATCTCTGAATCAGCCAAAATTCGTCCAAAAATGAAATTCGGCAGAAACGAATTGCACATCTATTTATTTTCAACTTTTAATAGGAGCGCTGTTTGACGCTTTCAACAAGCTTACTTCTAGCGTAAATAACACTCGATTGGGAACATTAATAATGCTCGATTTGTAATCTGGCCCTTTATTTTTAGCAAACCAATTTGAAATTTTCCAATAAACTTCAATAGCTTTTTCCAATAAACTTCAATATATTTTTTACTCCCGGGAATTTACTCTTTTTTTTGCTAATTTGAAATGAACCCTTGAATGAATATCAGGCAACATTACATACATTTTTTTTTGTGATAAACTATTTTCCTGAAACAAATGTTTTATCTGTGTCTATTGAATAATCAATAAAAAACAATTAAAATATATATTATAAACAGGATTTATTCAATATATAATATAAACATTTCTAGAAAAATACTTTGGTTTGGATCCTACTTATGTAGGTCTGTTGATGCTTCCATGTGCTTTAGAACAATTATTTAAATGTCTCGATTGATCCAAAGATAACATGACACTGTGGGTTTTCCTGTTTATTAGCATTTCCTGATAATTGAACAACTTTGGCAAAGTGTATTTTATGCAACAGAGAGTTTGACAGGGATAATAATGGAGTCTTAAAGAAGAAAAACTACTTTTACAAAGATAATAGACAGATGAAGGAAACTAACATCAAGATAAATAAATGAAGTGTATAATTAAATCATGCACTGCAGAAAGATAATAGGAATTACTGACAATGAATGTTAACAATTAAAACAAGTAAGCATTTGTTGACATAGTATTTTGGTAATATCGTGCTGCTGGCCACATAAATGACATAATGCATCTTTTATTCCACTGACTGTTCCATAAGTAATATCCATTTTAAAGATGTATAGATTATCATCAATATTAACTTCAAGTTGAAATCTTACATCATTACACATAACATTTCTCTAATTGAAATTTAATTTTATCTCCATATATCTAGAATTATCTGAAACACATATTTGAGAGGATTGTTTTCCCTCACATTTTGAATATTTCCTGATAGCTCTTTAAATGTATTCTTGTTGTGTAATGAAATCTTCTGTAACTACTTAACAGTAAATACTATCTGCTTGCCAAATGTTATCTTGATTGTCAAATTGTACTTTCATAACTCTATTTACAGAAATGTTTCCAGATAATCATACATAATTTCACATTTATGGTATAGTCTCATTCCACTTGCCACCTACAAATACATAGCCCTACCTGATACCTATTTGAAATCAACAATACTGCTCTTTTTAATTAGTGGTCCTGTATCCATCCAGCTGACCAATGATTGTCATGGCAATGAAAAATACCTTCTATTTTGGGTGTTCTCTGAATTTTTAGGAGGTCTTTATAACCCCTGCACAATAGAAATGTATCACAGGATCCCTTGTTTGAAACAGTTAGGTCCTAATTTTGTTATGTTGTTAATATTATGGCTCATAGATCCATGTTTAGACAAGCTAATACAAAAATTACAAGAATCTAAATAAATGGGAGAAATAGGGTGCATATAAAAATAAATGATAATTTGTGAAATTCTCTATGTTACAAGAAGGCACAAAGTGACATAAAGAATACATTGTATGTTCTGATTTTTAATTATGAATTGCTATTGTACAATAGAGAAATAATAGCCTAACTTTTGGTAAACTGATTCTTAGGGCTCCATTTATTAAATGCCAGGTGGGCAATTGCTTATACTGTCATGCTTGTCAACGATCGGATCGGGATGATTTAACTCTACTACCCTAGATGTGGGGGAGAGGCTATGTAGTTGCTCTTAAGACTGCAGCTACTTAACTAAAGTTTCAGGTCTGCTTGCATGAACCTGAAACACTAGGGCCCCAAAGCTGAATCAATAGCTTCAAAAATGGAGACATTAATGTGATACCATAAAATGTGTATTTTTATATCTGTGTGTGTGTGTGTGTGTTTGTGTGTATAATCAGTGCCAAGTGATGAAAAACACGACCTTCTCATTTAGCACAGGCTTCATTATCCAGCCACAGATTAGCGTGGCCCCCTGCCGCACCATAGGTAAGTATTATAAAACCTAGTTTTAAGGATAAATAATCAATATTAATTAGTTTTATTAGGATATATTTGTTCATTTTGTTAAAACAAAAGGTACATCCATATATATTTATCAAGAATGTGCATTAAACAAACCGAATGTATTTCTCTAGTATTAAGCAATAAAAAAGGACTCTTAAATTATGTTAAACAGTAGCTTTATTATCTTATCATTTTCCATCAGTGTGGAAGCTTTGTATTTGTCCTGTTATTTCCCTTTACCCATTGAGAACAACAGGATCAGCAAGTCCATAGTGTGCTCATATGTCAAATGTAATAGTATTGATAGTAATAATTGATGGTAGTAATAAAATGTTGCAAATATCTTCTAATACACAAGTTATAAAGGTTTTTAGCACTCAACAACATTTCAGTGTATGTGCATTATTTACTATGATTAGGGTACAAGAATTCTGACCACAAGCATACCCAAGTTAAGCCACATGGTAACACTGAGGAATGGAATAAAGGGATTGTGGATTCTAGTAAATATATTTCAACTGCAAATGCCCACATATTTCCATATTATTTTATCAAACTTATGAAAAGCTGACACATAAAGAGCTATTCCTTACATTGCAACCAAATTTATTTTATAAAGTACTTATACATTATACTGTATGCAAAATATTTCATTTCTATTAAGTTAACATTAGTTACTGTATATATATATATATATATATATATATATATATACCAACTTCCTGAAGAAAAAAACAAGACTTATTTTCTCAGAAATGAAGATTTGCCAGGTCATCAAGATGGTAGCACCATAGACATCCAAAGTTGTGCTAAAGAGTACTACCAAGCTGTCCCTAAATGAGTGCTTTACTAACATGCTGAAGACCAAACAATCAATGCTGGTGAATACCCGAGCCCCAATGGAGAAGCAGTACTCATTGGTTCAGCAGTTTAAAGCAATTCCTTGGTATGAGTAATATCCAGGTCATATTAGTAAGGACTGCAGGTAATTCTTCCTCATTTTGTGAGTTGAATTGGTATGAGCAAATGAGGACATGGGAGCATATTGACTTAAGGAAGGTTTGGGAAAAGATGAGGAAGAGGATGGGGTTTAACACATAGTATGTTAACCATAAAATAGCATAATAAATAATTTGATGCCTAAATGTCAAAAACAAAACATAACCTTGATGCTACATGTCTCAAATTTAATCCAAGGTCAGTGAATGGCTGTAAAAATTGTATTTATTGGCTTGCACCAGCATCCAACTAAAACTCTAAATAGCCTGGTTACCAAATTCCCATTCATCTTGTTTTTACTGTTCCCTTCATATTTGAATGAATGAATAGGACAGCCTGACATGTCTCAAAGAGCACTCATTACATTTTTCCTGTGCCATCTCACTAAATGTTACTGCAGTGCTCAAGCACCTTACTTTCCATTATTTCATATACCTCTAATATTTATTATGCAAACAAGACATTTAATGGATTTGCAAATTCCCATGTACGCTTTTTTTTCAGTGGGTTTTATTAGTTTTAAATCCTCTTATTAGGCATCAGTCATGCAATCTAGAGAATTAGAAATTATTTTACCTTGACATTAAATAGAATTTCTAGAATTTTAGTTTTCAATAGATGTAGGCTATAGTTTGCTGGTGAATTGTGATTTAAACTGTAAAAAACATTAACATTTACAGTACAAAAAATAAAATATACAATTTCTTATAATATTTATGAACAAATTCAGAGAAATAAATATTTTTTTGACAGTGCTAGGAATTATACGTTAGTGCTCACTTGGATATTTTTAGTGTAGTTAAATATTAACTTTTTTTCTTGGATATGGCACCATGGCCAACTGTTACCCCATACGGCCTTGGCAGTGATACCAGATGTTGTAATGTATTGACACAAGGTGTGAGTCATGCAAACCTGCTGAATGTTCATGTTTCTTATTTTTTCAGCTTGTCACAACATTACACAAAGGGCTTATTTTTCTTAGTTATGAAATCTGTTTTGAACATTCTGTGAGTACTGACCACTGATGTTGTTTCGCTGTTTTATATGTTGTTAATGGCCTAATTAAGCAGAATGATAGCAGTATGTTCTATGTCAAATGATCTTGAAAATAACAATTATTTTCCTTAGTCTTCATCGGATTATTTTATTTTTAACATGGTTATTTTATTTATTCAAGAAGGAAATAATGTTTTTTTCTGAAATATATCCCACAAACAAAATAAACAAGCAGTTTAAAAGTTTAAAAGAATATTTTTATATTAGTGTGTTTTTTTCATTTAAGAAAAATAACATTCAGCTAGATTACGAGTTTTGAGCGCTATAGGGATTTTAACGACCGCCAGAAAACATTGTTATTTCCCCTCCCTATAGCGCTGGTATTACTAGTTTAAAAAAAGCAGGCTTGTGCGGGCGATATGGTGACATTGAGCTC
The DNA here is from genome assembly GCF_027579735.1 of Bombina bombina. Classification (NCBI taxonomy): domain Eukaryota; kingdom Metazoa; phylum Chordata; class Amphibia; order Anura; family Bombinatoridae; genus Bombina; species Bombina bombina. Next base: position 377,775,910 of record NC_069499.1, read on the forward strand.
CATACCGCACCGAAAACAAGCGCTGCTTTGACATGCTCGTGCACGATTTCCCCATAGACATCAATGGGGAGAGCTGGCCAAAAAAAGCCTAACACCTGTGATCGCAGAAACAAAAGCTCCGTTATGTAGCCCCATTGATGTCTATGGGGAAAAAGAAAATAATGTTTAAACCTAACACCCTAACATAAACCCTGAGCCTAATTACCCCTAATCTGCTGCCCCTGACATCGCCGCCACCAACATATAGTTATTAACTCCTAATCTGCCGCTCCCAACATCGCCGCCACCTACATAAAACAATTAACCCCTAATCTGCCACTCCCGATGTCAGCGCCACTATACTAAAGTTATTCACCCCTAAACCTCTGGCCTCCCACATCACTTCCACTAAATAAATCCATTAACCCTTAACCCTAACGTAACCCTAAGATTAACCCTAACACCCACTAATTTTAAGATAATAAAAATATAGCTAAATTAAATTTACAATTATTAACTAAATAAACCTATTAATCCCTAAACCGCCAGCCCCCCCACATCGCAAAAAGCTAAATTAAAATATATTAACCCCTTAACCTAACCCTAACCCCCCTAACTTTAAAATATTTAAAATAGAGCTAAGCAAAAGTTACAATTATTAACTAAATAATACCTTTTTAAAGCTGAATACATACTAATAGGATTAGAGCTGCTAAAATCCTATTGGCTGTTCCAATCAGCCAATAGGATTTTAGCAGCTCTTATTCTATTGGCTGATTTATTTTTAGATTAGGGTCTGGGCATGGGAAAGAGCTAAATGCCCATTTAAGGGCGATGCCAATACAAATGCCCTTTTCAGGGCAATGGGGAGCTTAGCTTTTTTTTAGATAATCATTTTATATGGGGGGTTGGTTGTGGGGGTGGTGGGTTTTACTGTTGGGGGGTGTTTTGTATTTTTTTTTACAGGTAAAAGAGATTAATTATTTGGGGCAATGCCCCACAAAAGGCCCTTTTAAGGGCCATTGGTAGTTTATTGTAGGCTAGGGTTTTTTTTTATTTTGGGGGGGGCTTTTTTATTTTGATAGGGCTATTAGATAAGATGTAATTCTTTTTTATTTTTGATTATTTGTTTCTTATTTTTTTGTAATTTAGTGTTTGTTTTTTTGTAATTTAGTTATTTTTTGTAATTAGATAGTAGTGTTATGATTTTTTAAATGTGTAGTTTAGTTTAATTTAATTGGTAGTTAGTTTAATTGTAGTTTAATAATTATTTTAGTTTAATTGTTTAAAATTAATTTATTTAATTTGACAGGTAAGTTTTAATTTAATTTAAGATATGGAAATTGTAATTTTAATATAAAGTTAGGGGATCATTAGATTCAGGGGTTAATAGTTTATTTTAGTATATTTCGTTGTGGGGAGCTTTCGGTTTAGGGGTCAATAGTTTATTTAAGTATATTTCATTGTGGGGGGCTAACGGTTTAGGGGTTAATAGGTTTATTATAGCGGCGGTGTGGACGAATGGCAGATTAGGGGCTAATAATATTTAAATAGTGTTTGGAATGCGGAGGGCAGCGGTTTAGGGGTTAATAGGTTTATTATAGTCGCGACAATGTCAGGGAGCAGCGGAATAGGGGTTAATACATTTTAATAGTGGCGGTGATGTCCAGAGCAGCAGATTAGGGGTTAATAAATTTATTATAGTGTTTACGATGCGGGAGGGCCTTGGTTTAGGGGTTAATAGGTAGTTTATGGGTGTTAGTGTACTTTTTAACTCTTTAGTTATGAGTTTTATGTTACAGCTTTGTAACGTAAAACTCATAACTACTGACTTTAGATGGCTGTACAGATCTTGTCAGTATAGGGCGTACCGCTTACTTTTTGGCCTCCCAGGCAAACTCATAATACCGGTGCTATGGGAGTCTCATTTAAAAAGGACTTTTTAAAAGTGCGGTACTGGCGTTGTGTGACAGGCTAAAAGGTGTGAGGTACACCTATACCTACAAGACTTGTAATAGCAGCGTTAGGGAAAAAGCAACGTTATGGGCCATAATGCTGCTTTTTCAATCATGGCGGCAAACTCGTAATCTAGGTGATTGTTTGTTACAATATCTATTTTGAAATTGCATATTTTTCTTTAAAGAAAAAACACCAACAAAACAACAATGCCTTGGTATGACATACATTACACAGATAAATTATAAATGCTATATTGGAGTTTATTGGAGAGTATTAAAAAAAACTAGATATTCTTCAACAGTAAAGGTATAAATAAATATATATATATATATATATATATATATATATATATACATATATATTATTATTATTATTATTATTATTATCGGTTATTTGTAGAGCGCCAACAGATTCCACAGTGCTATAAAACTAGGCAGTATACAAGGTAGCAATTATAGGGATCAAACGGGTAGAGGGCCCTGCCTAGAGTCGCACTGCTGTAAGTCAGCTCTTGTGAAGGTGATCTGCAAGCAGTTGGGCTCTTAGGCTTACATTCTAAGGGGGTTCATGGCAGATAGCAATGAAGGAGAGGAACTGGTATTAGGAAAGGGTAGTGTAGGTTGTATGCATCCCTGAACAGAGCAGTCTTTAGGAAGTATAGGTGTGACCAGTGCATATTTAGAGATGAGGGAAATATACCAGTGCTGAGTGAGAGGTTGAAAATGTGTGTGAGTATAGGGGTAAGGGTAGAAGAGAGGGGGGGAGAAGTTCTGAGGGGATGGGGTCGAGGGGACAGGTAGTGAGATGAGAGTGCCGTATAAGTGCAGAAACTTCTTCCTCAGTAACAGGGGCAAAAGAGTTAAATATATGGCTTTGTGGGTTTTGGTTAAATGCAAACTTTTGAGGGGGTGAGAGGCTGGAAGCATGTTGAGAGCTGATTTAGTTTCTGATGGAAATCGATTTTGTTATTGAAGTGGATGGAAAAGTTTAAGCTGATAGAGAAGTTGTATTAGGAGGTAGGGGTGGGCGGAGAAGAGTGTTGAAAGTGGAAAAAGACATTTTGGGCTTGAAGAAAGGGTGGAGATAAGAGTAGAGAAGTAGTGCTGCTTATAAAGAGTAATGTATTTATCATCTTATCATTACCTCTATCTATCACCAGTCATTTCGTTGTTGGCCCTCTAAAGAGTCTAGTATTACTAGCTATGATGATGTATTTTTTCAACCAAAATGTGCAAGCTCAAACAATAACATTTATGGTACTTAAAATAATCATACAAAATAAAGAATGTCACAAATTTAAAAGGATTTTGTGCACTAGATAGGTGGAGAGGTATTGATTCGATTTATATATATATATATATGTCTACTGCAGTCCTCAGGATTTTTCGAAATTTGTGCATATTTATTTAAATTAAACCAAATCTAGCATAAAAGACCTATAAGCTACAAATAAATCTATACAGCATTTTAAAGAAAATTAAACTGTTAGAATTTTAAGAATTATTTTAACACTCATATGTTTTAAATATATTAAAATTCCTGCCTGGGGGAGATAATTTTAAGCAGAAATAACTATATAATTTAATGGTTGGGAATGTTTGTTTATTAAAATGGACTAGCAAGTGAATCTTTATTTTCTAGGGGCATTCATTTTTTAATAAATTTGGAATCAGATTTGGGAATGCATTACAATTTAACAGTCTAGTGTTCTATCTATAATAAATACACCCTAGTGTCTACACAGTTCACATACTTGTGGTTATGGCTCACTACTAAATAGTAATGCAGGAAAAGACTTTAGACACCACTAGCTACAATTTAGGCAAACTGGGCTATGCATTTCAGAAGCCCCTAGTAATGTTTTCAGTGATATGATAAATAGAAGATGCAATTGCATCTGTGATGATTGTAAAATAAAATTAATGTATACTTTGCCAAGTGGGTTTAAGAGTATTAAATGTACAAAAACACAGTGGTTAGATTATAAAGTATAAAAGTGTCAGGAAGTCAACAACAACAAAAAATAAGACCAACAATTAAAAATTTGATCGTAAGTAAAAGACAAATGATAAATTGTATTGAAAAGAACAAAACTGCTGGGTAGAATGATGTTAAACTTATTAAGGTTACATTATACAAGATTGTGCTACCATAGCATATGTTGTTCCTTATATAAGTAAAAGGAATGCAACAAATCAACAAAACACCTAATGAGGATGTATGAAAGCTCATTATATACCACATTAAAAGTAAATGTTATGGGGTCCATTTTTGAAGCAAAAGATACAGCTTCAGAGCTCTTACAGTGCAGGCTCTCTGATCTATCTGGGATGATTGATAATTGAGTATGAGGTGGGTCTGCACATGTAACAAACAAGAGGCGAATCAGCAAACCAACGAGCAGGGAGTGGGTCTCCAAACTAATAAGCAGAGAGTAGGTCTGCAAACCAATGAGCAAAGGGTGGGTCTGCTCAAACAATTGTTTGTTCAATATTTATCTTTTTTGCTGCCTTGTTCTCTCCAAACAAGTTTAGGACAAAATACTGTTATTTCTGATTCAATGTGTGATTTTAAATAATGGGTACACGTATCTTATACATTTTTCTTATTTATTTACCACTGCAATTGATTTTCAATAGCACTGATATATTACTGTAGAATATTAGAAATGTCATCAAAATTGTACAGAAATTGTTCTGATATGGGGTTTTTCTTAAATGTTTGTCAGTTGTCTTACTTGCCCATATTTTTTGTGAGCTATACCCAGAATTGTCAGTGATCATATGACTAGTTATTCAACAAATATTTTACTTTCTTATGATCAATAAAATGTCTTGATGAAAAGAACACACACACACACACACACACACATATATATATATATATATATATATATATATATATATATATATATATATATTTAAAAATAAGATATTCATATGCCATCAATAAAGTATTCACTGATTAAGGGCACTCTAATGTTAGTGAGCAAGCAATATGGTGTATGTCTCAGCTCTTTAGGCATGATGGAAATAATGTGCATATTACGAGTTGAAAGTAAATGCGTTCGCTTGAGAGCAATCAAATTTAACACGCATCAAGTTATCATTGCTTCAAAACTCTGGTTACCTGTTAAGCGAGACAGCCTGCCCTGGAGGGATGCCTATCTCGAAGGGGCATTTGACCCCAGAGCAGGGCAAGGTAAGGAACCAATGGTGAGGAGGTGGGTGGGATCCCAGGGGAGTCCTTAAAGGACGGTGAGCAGGAAGTACCTTCATCTTCTGTCCGGACCTGACGGTGAAAGAAGCTTTGCCTCTTTCACTTCATCAAGTCGGGAGAGAACGTGAGGGTGCTTCCCGCTCACATGTCAGCCTTGCAGGACCTGATCACGGCTGCTGCAGCTGCCTCCAGGGAGAGAGGCCCTCAGTGGCTCCTGGAGCAGCTGCAGGAAGCCGGTGTCTTACCTGGCAGCAGAGGAGTTCCAGAGTCGTCGGCGGGGGTGGAGCCGGTCGAAAGGGCTAGGCCTGTGCGGCGGTCGCAACCGCCAGAGCGCCTTAGCCCCACGGTGGCCCCGAGGAGAGGCAGATCGGCGGGCAGAGCTGGAAGCAGCGGCGGGCGGGCCAGAGGACAGCCGACCGGGAGGAGGTGCGGCCCGCGGAGGAGTCAGCAGTGAGTTGTGGTGATGGCGGAGGTCCACGCGGGAGGTGCACATGGCGATCCGGGAGCCAGTCGAGTGGAGGAGTCCAATGCAGCAGCACAGGCCGTGCTGGCAGGTAAGCCGCTGGGCTATCGAAGATTGGAGGAGGCACAGTGGTGGATGAGAGTCTAAGAGGTGGGGGCCCTGCGCAGTAGCGGTGATTAGGGCGGGAACAGGGAGGCCGAAGCACGGCTGGGAATGGAGGGGAAGGGGGTTTTTAGGTGAGGGGCTGGGAGCGGACCGGGGGGCTGGAGGGGTTAACGCCAGCAGTTGGGAATCCAGTGGGGGGGGGGGTGTTAGCCCAAATGAGGCCGGGAAGGGGGGGCCCAAATGAGGCCGGGGTGGGGGGGGGGCCCAAATGAGGCCTTGGAAAAGGGGGAGTGGGCTTGAATTCATCAGTAAGATTGAGGGAAGGCAGTAAGGAGCCCGAATGAGGCCGTAAAGGTAGTTAGGGATTAGATGCATGGTTAGCTGATGCGGCCTATGGGCGCCACAAGGCGCAGGAGGAGTAGCGGGAAATCGGTGGCCTAGGCTGGGGGGGAGTCTATGGGGTATGTGCGGGGGGGCATGATCAGTAAATGCGGTAGCGAGGTGGAATGGTGTGGCCGGGCAGCGGGGGGCCATGCTCGGGTAGGGGTTGTTCAGTAAGCGCAGGTGGGGTCTGGGCATGTCGCGCTGGCGTATGGGGCATGCTGGAGTAGGCAAGCGTAACGGTTGGGGAATGGGGGGCCGGGTCGGGGGTTGGGGGGCAGGGGGACTCATCGCAGGGGGGGGTGATGTCCAGGGTATTAGGGGTAATATTCAGGGGTGTTTGTTGGGTAGGCCCCCCCCCCCTCTTCCCTGCCCCCCCCTCCCCCCCCCCTCCCTGTGTCCCTCTCCCCCCCCTCTTCCCTGCCCCCCCCTCCACCCCTTGCCCCCCCTCCCTGTTTTTTCCTTATTCTGAAAGGGTAGGGTGCTAGGAGTATGTTTGCCTCATGTGTTTTTCGCCTCCCCCCTCCCTCTCTCTTTTTGTTTGTGATAGTTCCAGCGGCTTCCACCCCAGCGGTAGGGCAGAGGCAGGAGCTCGACAGGACTCGGGACAGGGATGGGGATGCCCTCATTATTGAGGATATCCCTAGTGATTTCGATGGGGACGAAAGGTTGGAGTTGGACACACAGGAGCTGCACACAGCTGGCCAGGTGGGGGACCTTGATGCCTTGGCGCAGCTTTTGGCTTCAGTCTCGCCTTTGAGGAATGTTGGGGGAGGGGGAAAACAAAGGGTGGATGACAGGGGGGCGGAGGTTAGGGGGCGGGGGAGGATGGTTGATGATGTTGCTGGCGTTCAATTGCAGGTGGAAGCTTCAAGGCGGAGAGAGAGGTCTCGCAGTCGATGGCGGGAGCCTATTCGGCGGCGGGGCTGGTCCCGCTCGCCCCTACGGAGCAGACCTGAGGAAGAAAGGAGGCTGTCACCCACTTGGGCTCGGATGGAACGGACGCAGGAGGGCAGGAGCGGGGACAGGTGAGGGGAGTCTAGGCCTAGACGGCGAACCCCGGAGAGGAGCCGTGAGTCGCTGAGGAGGGAAGGAAGGAGGTCAAGCAGAGCTGGGACTTCAAGGGACCCGGGAGCGGAGACGGCGCGCAGGACTGACTCAGGGGCGCCAAGAGGTACTTTTTCGCTTACTACACCACAGGGGGCTGGATGTGAGTCGCAGAATGAGTTGTTGAAAGGTTTGAAAGAGTTGATTGCGAGGATAGAAGGTGGGGGGGGTCCAGCTGGGGCATGGAGTTCGGGTGGCGCAGACGCCGGTGGGATTGTAGCGTCGGTGGCAGTGGCCCCGGTGGGGGGCCAGAACGAGATGCCGGGGGCTGGGGCCGCAGTGGGGCCCGGGGTAGTAGGCGAGGGGTCAGGGGGGAAGACGGTGGCTGGGGGTTCAGAGGTGGTTTCCTTCCGGGTGTCAGATGAGGCGTTACGTAGGCCATGTTTATGTTCGATTGGGCCCCTCGGGTTACACTTGTCCCAGGAGGTGAAGGAAAAAATATGGAAAAGGGAATTCCTGGAGTTATTCTCCCTCCTTCCCATAGATCAGTTCGTTGAGCTGAAGGAGGATCCAAAAGGGGAACAGGGTAAGAAAGAGGAGGAGGAGCGAAAGAAGAGGTATCGGAAGATACCGAAGACCTTCTCCAATTGGTCCAGGGCATTCTGTATCCTGGCAAGCGTGACAGCGCAAAAGTTCCCTGAGCAGGGGTCCCCCCTGTTTTGCTATTATGATGAGGTATCGGCGGCGCACCGTACTTACGGAGGGATGGGGTGGTGGCGGTACGACGAGCAATTCCGTCAACGGATCGCCGTCCGCCCAGACATGCGTTGGGACGACAGGGACATGGGGATATGGCTGGAGATCATGACCCCGTTGAGAGGATCTCAGTCCTTTCGGTCCGGAGGAGGGGGGCACCCCGCGTCAGTTGGGAGCGGGGCAGCAGTGGCCCTCAGGAAGGGCCTCTGTTTCCAATTTAACGAGGGGCAGTGCCGGTTCGGGGCATCGTGCAAGTACAAGCACGAATGTTCGGGGTGCGGTGGCGTCCATTCTTATGCAAAATGCTTCAAAAAAGGAAAGGCCGGGGCCAGGATAGGCGGTGGGTTTACCGAGCCAAGACGCCGGTGGACATCAGAAAGATGGTCCCGTGGCTAGAACAGTACGCTAATGTTCGGGGGAAACGGGGGGACGCCGAGCTGCTATTGACGGGTTTTAGCTCAGGTTTCCCTATCCCCTTTCAGGAGTCAGAGGGGAACGAGTGGGCAGGGAATTTGAAATCGGCCAGGGAATTTCCGGGGGTTATTCGAGGCAAGTTGGCGAAGGAGGTGAGTTTGGGGCGTATGGCGGGCCATTTCCCTTCCCCCCCGTTGCATAATTTGCGGCTGTCCCCACTAGGGGTAGTTCCAAAGAAGTCCCCGGGACAGTTCCGCATGATACACCATCTGTCGCATCCGAAGGGCTCTTCGGTGAATGATGGGATCGACCCGGACGTGGCGGCGGTCCGGTACGCGTCGTTCGACGACGCGGTCACTTTGGTCAAAAGAGCGGGGAGGGGAGCGCTTTTGGCAAAGGTGGATGTCGAAGCAGCCTTCCGGCTGTTACCGGTTCACCCGGCGTGCCACCACTTGTTGGGGTGCGTTTTTGATGGGCAATTTTTTGTGGATTTATGCCTGCCGATGGGCTGTTCTATTTCATGCTCCTATTTCGAGAAGTTCAGCTCCTTTGTGGAGTGGGTCATCCGGCAAGTGGCGGGCGTACAATCCATGGTCCATTATTTGGACGACTTTCTGTTCGTTGGACCAGCGGGCAGCCTGGATTGCCAGAGATTGATGGATTCTTTTGAGGCGGTGGCCAAGGAATTCGGCATTCCAGTGGCTGCTGACAAGACAGAGGGCCCATGTCCGGCCCTGAGTTTTTTGGGGATCCATATTGATTCGGACACCATGGTGTGCAGCCTGCCGGAGGACAAGGTTGCTGACCTATGCCAGGTGTTGCGTCAGTCGTTGGGGCATCGGAAGTTGACGCTCAGGGAAATGCAATCCCTATATTTCGCTTGCAGGATCATCCCGGTTGGGAGGGTCTTTTGCCGTAGGCTATCGTTAGCGACGGCTGGGGTGAAGGAGAACTTCCACCATATTCGTTTGACAAAGAATTTGAAGGAGGATATGGAGTTATGGTTGACTTTCTTGGGGGAGTTTAACGGGCGGTCCCTGATTCAGAGGGACGGATGGGACGACCCTGACGTGCACCTGTTTACGGATGCATCTGGGGCGAACGGATTCGGTGCTTTCCTGGGTGGCAAATGGTGCGCCAGCCCGTGGCCGAGTGGCTGGGCGGCAGCTGGCTTGACCAGGAACTTAGTGTTCCTGGAATTGTTTCCATTGTGGGTCGCCATGATTATATGGCCGGAGCTACTGAGAGACAGGAAGGTGGTTTTCCATTCGGACAATATGGGGGTGGTGGCGGCGGTAAATTCACTAACAGCATCTTCCCCTCCTGTGGTGGTCCTCCTCCGGTTGTTTGTATTGGAGTGCCTGAGATGTAATGTTTTGTTCAGGGCGGTGCATGTGCCTGGTAGGACCAATGAGATAGCTGATTCTCTTTCACGTTTTCAGTGGGACAGGTTTCGGGAGCTGGCCCCATTGGCGGAGGATATAGGGTTTCAGTGGCCGGGGGAAGTGTGGAAGGTGGACTTCGGGGTTTGATGAGGTTGGTTTGAGGAGCCCTAGCTGAATCCACGTGGAAGGCTTACTCACAGGTATGGAGAGAATGGTGTGAGGTATTAAGAGGCTTGGGGGGGGGCATGACGGCCCAGAGCTGGTTGGAGAACCTATTAGCATGGATAGGGCAATGGGGAGGACAAGGAGTGTCAAGGGCTATGGTAAGGAGGAGACTGGCAGCGATCGCCTTTCTGTGCCAATGCCTGGGTTGGGAGGATGTTACCAAGTCGTTCGTGGTTCGGTTGTTGCTAAGGCCCTATGTAAAGGTAACAGGGCACCGGACTCAAGGAGGCCGGTGGTCTTTGCGTTATTGCGGAGAGTAGTAGGAGCCTTGTCGGCGGTTTGTCTGAACGAATACGAGGTGGCGCTTTTTCGAGCGGCCTATGTGTTAGCGTTTTTTGCAGCGTTTCGGGTGTCGGAATTAGTCGGGGCATCTAAAAGGGATGGGGGAGGTATTCAGCGGGGGGACGTGTGGGTCCAGGGACGAGACTTGTTCATATGGTTGCGACGTTCAAAGATGGATCAGAGAGGTCGGGGTAGAGCTATTATGCTTCGTGGAATTGGGGGGGCATGTTGCCCAGTGGAGGCCGTGGCGGCCTTCTTGGAGGTGCGGGCGGTGGGTGGCGGCCCCTTGCTCATTCATAGGAACGGGGAGTCATTGTCGCGTTTTCAGTTTATTTCGGTTTTCAGGAAGACCTTGAATACCTTGGGGCTCCCGCAGCTTGACTTCGGGTCCCATTCGTTTAGGATCGGGGCCGCCACCGAGGCGAGAATGTTGGGTATGTCGGATGCAAGGATCAGAACGATTGGGAGGTGGGCATCTAACAGTTTTAGGTCGTATGTGCGTAGTGAGCTAATAATTTAGTGTTTCCTCTTTCCTTAGGGTTGCAAGGCAGGGAATGTTGGATTATTGGCCATTCCTACATATACTGGGCCAGAAAAGCGGCTATGACAAGAGAAGGTGGGAGCCAACTGGGTTTTGATGAAGAGACTGTTCGGATACGGTGGTTTGGTTTTCGGGGTATGAGATGGGATCAGGTGATAGTTAAAGTTGTCGAGTTTGCTAGGTTGTTTAACCCCCCAGGGATTCTGGTTTTACATGCAGGAGGAAACTATTTGGGCTTCATCTCTCAAAGAGAATTGATAGATAGGGTGACAAGGGATTTACTCCGTTTGTGGGAGCTGTTCCCGGGTTTGAAGCTAGTATGGTCAGAGATTACACCTCGGTTGCAGTGGCGAGCAGCGTGGGATGTGCGAAGGTTAGAGTTGTCAAGGAGGAAGGTCAACAGGATTCTGAGCAAATTTGTGGAGCGGAATGGCGGGGTGTCTATACGGCACGTTGAATTCGAAGGTAGTTCGGGGGAATGTTTCTTTTTGAGAGATGGAGTCCACCTCAATGAGGTTGGGTTACATTTGTTCAATTTCAATTTGAGAGAAGGGGTGGAAAAGGCCTTGGTGGGTGGCGGGGTCCGGCTATGAGCCGGCCTTGTGGCGGTGGGGCTTGCCTTTGGGGTGGTGAAGGTTGCTGGGGTACCTCCTGCCAGGCAGGAGAGGTTTATGCCGGTTCCGGAGGGGACCGGTGGAGTGGAAAGACATTGGGTTACATGGCAAGCCCCGTGAGGGTTGTTTACAGTTAATTTAAGATTGGGTTATTTATGGGTTTTACTTATATGTTTAAATGATGTTAATAAACAAGCTGCAGCCTTTTTACCCCAACAATTTGAGTGTGTGTGGTTTATTTTAGAGTAACGTAGTCCCTAAATAGGGGGTCAAGCCTGCCCTGGAGGGATGCCTATCTCGAAGGGGCATTTGACCCCAGAGCAGGGCAAGGTAAGGAACCAATGGTGAGGAGGTGGGTGGGATCCCAGGGGAGTCCTTAAAGGACGGTGAGCAGGAAGTACCTTCATCTTCTGTCCGGACCTGACGGTGAAAGAAGCTCCCTCCCTCCCTCCCTGGATTTACGGTTGTGGAGGCGAACATTTCATGTCGCAGCTTGGCGGTGGGGCTTGCCTTTGGGGTGGTGAAGGTTGCTGGGGTACCTCCTGCCAGGCAGGAGAGGTTTATGCCGGTTCCGGAGGGGACCGGTGGAGTGGAAAGACATTGGGTTACATGGCAAGCCCCGTGAGGGTTGTTTACAGTTAATTTAAGATTGGGTTATTTATGGGTTTTACTTATATGTTTAAATGATGTTAATAAACAAGCTGCAGCCTTTTTACCCCAACAATTTGAGTGTGTGTGGTTTATTTTAGAGTAACGTAGTCCCTAAATAGGGGGTCAAAGAAAGTTACACAAAGCACATAAAAGAAAATACATTTAACAGTACAGTTATGCTCATATTAACACTGTCTGCTAAATATAATTGTTAAAAAAACTTGCATTACAAAGTTATAAGGGATCAAAGATATGAGGTCTAAGGTGTTTGGGAAAAAAGAGCTACAAATGGTTTTATTATAGAGATACATACATCCACATGTCTAAATATGTATATGTTAGCATATATATATGTGTGTGTGTATATATAAAATAAGCATTTTGAATTTGAAGTGGTGTCATACCTTTATTTGAATATATTTTGAGTGCTGAAATCCCTGGCTTTTCACGAGAATATACGTATTCTCCATGTTCTCTCTTTCTTTAAATTTTTAAATATATGTGTGTATATATATATATATATATATATATATATATATATATATATATATATTTGTGTTTGTATACATATGTATTTATGTATTTATATGTGTATATATGTCTTTACAGACATATATACACATATACACACATAAATACATATGTGTGTATATATATATATATATATATATATATATATATACAGTATGTACACACCGATATATATATATCTATACTTATATTTCTAGGTATAGACATACATTTTAGCAAGAAATCATCAGCTATACATAAAAATGTTTATTTAAGAATACATAAAATATATTCTTCTATGTGAACAGCATTGGAATGTCAAATATTCATCATTCGTGTTATGTTTATCACACTTGAATAAACAAGATCCTGTTAGCATGCGAGTATGGGTGTTAGTTTTTTTGCAGTTTGCACGCTCCACTTTTTCTTCTATGGGAGAGTAAGTTAATGTGAAATTCAAAGTTCTACTTTATTACTTTCAACTTGTGATACAAGCACAACCCAACGCATGCAAAAATCCTTGGTCTAGTGAAGTTAATGTACAAGCAGAAGTGCAAAAGTACTCCACTCGAAATCTTGCCCTAAGAGAGCAATGTTTAAGAAAGTAAATTAATAAATAAATAAATTATGTTAGATTACAGATGTGAGAAATGCTATTGCCTTTACAAGAATAAATAAGCTGTATTTCATTGTCAATACAAACTGACACAGATGGGGCATAAAAGAAATTATGATTTAGAAAACATTTTAGATATACATGTATAGCTAAAATGTTTTCTAACTCAGCTCATTAACCTAGCTTAGGGTCTATGTAGAGCAACATAAAACAATATTCTTCAATGAAACATACTTAATATTCAGAAAAGTAGTTGAGGCCAATGTTGACTTCAACAAATTATTAAAAGCTAAATTAAATACTGCATAGTGGAACATGCAAAGGCTTCAGGGATTCTGTAGAAAAGAATGGAACACAATGATCCAATCAAATTGTTTAAATAATTCACTATTAATTAAAATAAACCAGAATAACTGGGGTATACCACATCTTTATACAACTACCTCTTCTGGGTCCATATTTGATTTTTCTACTTCTGTTTCCAGTGCCTTGACAAATAATATATGAGGAATACTGCTGACTCACTTATACGTCTTTAGTTAAAAGACTGCTATAATTCTATTTGTAATGGCTACCCTAGGCATGCCTACAACAAAGAAAAAAAAAGAAAGCAGTTGAGCCACAGCAGTATATATGTGAGTAATGGTGAGTAAACTAGCCAACAGTATCCAAACGCAGAACCATTTTGGTTATTATTAAATGATGGTAAACTACAGTAAATAGTAAAATGTGATGTATTATGTAATCAACAGACACATATAGAGAACTAAAGAATACTTTACAGTCAGGCACATACAAATTTGTATTAAAGAGACAGAGTGCCCTAATTTATTTTCTCCCCTTTAATTTGTTCCCAATTATCCATTTTATCTGCTGGAGTCTATTAAATTGTTTACAAATAGATCCTTTACATTTATATAGGCATTTGAAATAGTTTATATTCCCTGTGGTATTCTCACCTATACTCAAAGTTTCTATACATAGTTTAGGCAATAGAAAAGCTGTGTAAACATAGCCAGCAGAATAAATTGCATACTCAGTAGGGCTTAGGAGAGAAAAGTGATAACATGTTAATTTTCAATTGTTCTTTGTGTGTACAACCCCTTCCTTTAAACACATGTGGGATATTGATAATACTGCCTACTTAGATACATATAGATTAGTAGTTAACCCATTTTAGAAAAGCACATTTCCCAATTCTATGAGGCTCTCTGGACTTGTGAGATTCTATAATAAAATCTTGCCAGTACTATGAAGCCCCTGTCCTAATTCTATGGGTCATATTTATCAAACTGCGAGTGGACATGATATGATGTAGCGTATCATGTCCACTGCACATCAATAAATGCCGACAGCATACGCTGTGGACATTTATCATTGCACCAGCAGTTCTTGTGAATGCCACCCCCTTCAGATTTGCGGTCAATCGGCCGCTAGCAAGGGGTGTCAATCAACCCGATGGTATTCGATCAGGTTAATTTCTGTCCGCCGTCTCAGAGCAGGCAGACAAGTTATGAAGCAGCGGTCTCCATTCAGAGCTTGATAATTTGGCCCCTATAAAGGCAACTTTTACTGTGAAGGGGTGCTCCCTGATTTTAACTATGTGAAGGTGGTGCATATATTACAATAGGACTCACAAATCCATAATTTAAAATTCATTTAAAACAAACACATTATATAATTATACATTTGTATTTAGAATAATATTGTTAATATTGGAAAAAAATAATAATCTTGAAATAAGAACTAGAAAAAGTTGTCACATTCTGGAGATTAAAAAAATATAATAATATAAATTATCATTTTGCAAATATGAACAGAGCAAATATTGTGCTAATAGCCTATCATCTGTACTACATGTGGACTCTATTACAACAAATGGGTCAAATTCATTTGTCACCTGTAGAATTGTGTTTTCTGACAGTGCCACAGCTTTATAGAGAATATGTCAACACTTCACCTTCAGCATATAGGTGTTATAAACAGCAGATAATATGTCTCACCATACAATGAAACAAAATTGGATCTAAATATGGACAAAAGTAAATATCAACATGTCAAATTCATTTTACAGCACAAGTATTACTCTTACTTGATGTTTAAAGTGAGTGTGTTTGTTTGCACCAAAAATATGTAAAAGAATATAGGTTGAAATAAATATTTTCAGTATTTATGGGGAAAAATAATCTAACTTTAAACTGCAGTTCAAAACCAATTATTCCATAAGTGCCACAATTTTATCAGTGCAGAAAACTAAGCACAAACATGCATAGTTGTATTTATTTGAAACTCCTTATTATAGTCATAAACACTAAAGAAAAGTGTTAAAAAGCTTCTTGTAACATTTCTGCAACTTGAATTGGCTAAAGCCAGAGATAGGAGAAAATTTGCAAACACATTTTCAGGCTTCAGAATAATAATTTGAAATAAATATATGGAAAAGAGAGTTTAATTGAATATTTGGCACCTGATTTTTGTAAATCAACACATTTGCACCATATATTGTTTTCTTTAAAAAAACAACTGTAATCCATATAAGTTATTGTGAAAATCCTTTTTTAATAAGTACATAAACACATGTAACATATTAAGTTAACTAATTAACATAATTGTTTCCTCTCCAACAAAAGCATGGGTGTGAAAATCATCATATTGAACACAATACGTATACAAGGTTGCATTGACTGTGAATGTGTGCATAAAGAGCCAACATAAAGAAAGGGTCAGCTGTTTTAACAGACAAGATTAAGATAAAGAGGTACATTTGATAAGAAAAGTAAATTGGAAGGACATTACTGAACCAGACACAGAGCACATCAGCTACTCCCTATACACCTATGTCCATCCCCAGGTTAACACAACTTTGTCCATGGGTGTCCCTGATCAGTACTAACCAAGAAATGTTAGGACATATAGATTAACCCAATAAAACTATAGGGACGGATCATATTGTTAGTCCCATAACATACTGTAATAATATTAGATGAGGAATGATACACATAGAGACGTTTCTGTACCAAATGATATTGATCAAGTCATTTCTCACCTTCTTGCTATAATTCACAATTAAGATTATTAACTTTCACAGTAGAAGGGATATCACATTACTGCCTACTGCTCTACATGCATTTGTCTTGGCCTCATGCATTCATTTCTCTGTTGATTAAAGTGGTAGATTAGAAGTACATAATAAAAGGTCTATGTTTAAAGGGGCATACAATGAATGTATGCCTTTAGCAGTTCGCTGTACTAGCTAATGTAGATACATTTACTTTTAAGATATGCAAAATTATGAAATACAAATTTTAAATGCAAAATAATAGTTTGTTATGAATGGGAATGGATGCATTAAAGGTAAAGTATTACTGTAATGACCCTTAGACTTGAGTTGCTCATTGTAGGTATGTCTCAAATAACTTCTTTATTAAAACATGTTAGCTCAGTCAAACTTTATCTCATAATGAACAACTCTTACTGATGCAAAACACTGTCAGCTGAAGTGAGGCCAGAATGAGTTCTGATAGACTTAGGCTGCTGCCACTACTGGAATAATTGTGGACTCAAATGAGGGCTGTGTGCAGCTGTAGTGTACTAAGGCAATCAGAAGGAACCAACGTAATTGTTTTGGGAAGCCCAGATGGTATTCCATGCTTAAAAAATATATGCTAAGTGTAATTGCTATCTTAATTGGGAAATATAATGGGATTTCTGTATTTAGGTGCTGTTTAAATTTATCCCTTCATTTGTCTTTCCTAATTCTTCCCCTCTTAGCATAATTTTTATATATTCATCAATCTTACTATCACTATTTACAATTAAACCATTCCCTACTGCTCTTTAAAAGCAAGTCTTTAAATCATTGGCAGTTACTGAAAATATAAAGTTAGTCTGATTAGCTGGGACGGATTGTATTATATGCTGTATCATGTAAATTTAGTTTATACCAGAATATGCTAGATACTTCAGCATTTACAGGAACATGAATCTCAAAATTAAACAATCTAGTTCAGACAGAGCATACAATTTTAAGAGACTTTTTAATTTAATTGTATTATTAAATTAATTTTGTTCTCTTAGAATCCTTCCAGGGGGACTGGGCAGGGGGGAAATTGCCTCTCAGACTGCCATTTAAAAGAGCAATTTGGATGGCCATTGATGCAAAAAGAGTGCACCTTTTATTGTCAAAAAGTTGTTTTGTTTTTTTAAAAAAGTGAGCGATGCTTTAAAAATAATGTGCATAAACCTGTAGACTGTGAGCTCTCCGGAGCAGGGCCCTCTTCCTCCTGTACTAGATTTCTTTAGTTTTGTTACGTTTTGTATTTTATCAAAAATCTTTGTCATTGTATACCCCTATCATTGTACCCAGCGCTATGGAATTTGATTGCGCTATACAAATAAATGATAATAATAATAATGGAAAGGCAGCAAATAATGCAAGAGTGCATCAGCTAATTATTGCACACCCCTCACAACTTGCTGTCTGCAACACATCTCTGCACTCAGCACAGCAGGGCAGAGGTCAGAGCTTCTGTTACTACCTTTCCCAGACCTGGAGGTCTTTCCTCTGGGCTTCCCTCTCTGCCTCTCCCACATGTGAGGTGCTGTTATTGTCAACCACTGGAGCAAACTGAAGTCTCAGTGCTAAGAACTAGCACAGCGAAGGGAGTAAGTCGCACAGCAATGTACAGCAAATATAATTATATACGTATATGAATAAATACATATATGTTTATTTGTTAATATATACACATATTAACACATAAATATATATAAATATAAGCATATACTTATATTTTTACTAGGAACACACAGTTCCCATAGACCGCAATGTAAAGGCTCTTTTCAGTGCCGTTTTTTCTAACAACCCACACCCACCAACTATAATGCTTAGTGCAGTTTTAAAAAAATAACAAATAACAAAAAAAATCTATATTTTTGTTTTAAAAAAGAGACCTCACATGTTATTTTGTGGGCAATTGGGGGACAATTAAAAAATTAACCAGAGATCTGACTTCTAATTTTTTTTTTGAGCGTTGGCAGTAGCAATAACCAGCCACTTGTCAATTTGCACGTTTGTGGGCCCGTTATAAATAAGCGCTCCACTTGTAGTCTAACCCATAGTTTTTAGGTGGTTTGAACTCTATTTAATATGCTCAACAATATATCTGAAGTGATTTAGATAATAATTCAAAATGTGAACATTACATAACAAAAAAGAGAACAGTTATGAAGGATAATTATCATGACTAATAATGTATGTTTAATTCTGACTCAAAAGGAATTAATTAATTCATTAATTCATTCATTTTAAGGTCACTTCTATGCAATGAGGCCCAAACAGCATTTTGTTCTTGAATGTAATATACACACATTTTTTAAATATAATTTACATAGGTCCCATATTCTCACGCATAACATATCTCTAGATTAAGTTCTTGTTCATTATGGATATTTAAAAATTAAAAAAAACGAATTTTATATATCAAAATACAGTAAATTATTGATTTAAGTACCAATATATGAAGAGAACAGAAAGTCTTGCAAATAAATACATTTTATATTGAAAAATGTCTATTTTTTAATTCTCTAAGCAGACATAATAATGATATCCAGTGTTAGAAGAATACCAATACTAATTGACAAAATAGTAACTTGACAAAATAAAATACTTTGTGTTTGATAACTGACAACTGATCACACAAAAATCTATAACACAAATATGTTGGTAAACACAGATGTAACACAACAGCATTCTTTTACATGGCAGCCTGCTTATTATCAGTAAAAATGTACTAATAACCATTAGACTGCACACAATATGCTTATTATCATCAAATAGATACTTAAAACCATTTTGTATTTCAGCATGCTTCTCATCAGAGTATAGATACTCATAACTGTTATACAGGGCAGCATGCTTATTCGCAATGCAGGGATAATAACTTATTATACAGTTAAAGGGACACTAAAACCATTTTTTTTCTTTCATGATTCAGATAGAGCATGACATTTTAAGCAACTTTCTAATTTACTTCTCTTATCATTTTTTCTTCATTCTCTTGCTATCTTTATTTTAAAAGCAGGAATGTAAATCTTAGCAGCCAGCCCATTTTAGGTTCAGCACCATGAATAGCGCTTGTTTATTAGAGGCTTACATTTACCCACCAATAAGCAAGCATAACCCAGGTTCTTAACCAAAAATGGGCCAGCTCCTATACATCACATTCCTGCTTTTTAAATAAAGATAGCAAGAGAAAGAAGAAAAATTGATAATAGGAGTAAATTAGAAAGTTGCTTAAAATTGCATTCTCTATCTGAATCATGAAAGAAAAAATTTGGGTTTAGTGTCCCTTTAATCATGCTCCTTCCAAATAAGAAAGTAGTGTTGTTTAAAATACAAATTTGAATCCTAAATTGTATAATAGTGATGAGTATCCCATATAGGGCCACACTACGAGTGGAAAGCAAACATTTGTGTGTGAGCGATAAGTGTTTTATCATGGGTGTGTGCGCTCGTCGTGTTTATCGTCTGTTATTAACCCATTACACAGTGTCTAATACTTCTAAATAAGGATTTCTCCTTTTTCAAATGAGCCGTTTCATGCTCTTACAATATTCTACTTATCTAGGTGTCCATGCTCACAAATGTCCACTTTGCGGCTTGAACAAACATGATTTTTGTTTATTCAATTGTAGTTACTTTTTAATGTAATATTTGCATTTATAAAAGTGCTTTACAAGTTCTTGAAGCTCAGCATATTCTCCACCAGAATGCTCTCTAGGACGCATAGATATTTTTAGGCTAGATTTTGTTTTCACATGCATCCTCTCTTCCCTTTAGATAGTTGTTGGTTAGTGGTTACAACTCATCTTGTGTATGACAAAACTACCATACATACCTATGCTATATAACTGATCTATTGGAGTATAGGAAGTTACCTAATGGAGTAGGTATGTAGAGTAGGACCTGCTTAGGGTCACTGACGCTTGTCTAGCATTCTTGTCCCAAATATTGTATTATAATGTTTAGTTTTGTACAGCATGCAAATAATTTAACACAGACAAATTCAAATAAGTAAGGCTTTAAATAATCAACAGTATTGTTTATTTTTTATTTAAAATTTCCATAATCAATTTAATTATTAAAGGCATATTTGAAACTCAGTTTCACACACCCATATCATATTTTCAAATGGGGTTAACTCCCTCTGAAATGTGTGCAAATCTAGTAATTCCCCAAATAAATTTGCATATTTATTACTTTAATTTTGCATATAAAAGACAACAAATCTAAAGTGATTTCATCCTTCCTTTTTTGTTTCTTTTAGAATCTGGTAGAAAGTATGCAATAACTGTTAAGAGTACAATAAATTGAAACTACTTTCACTCAGTAATTTCTTCAGACATTTATAAGAGCTTAACTGAATTGACACTA
Source organism: Bombina bombina (assembly GCF_027579735.1). Classification (NCBI taxonomy): domain Eukaryota; kingdom Metazoa; phylum Chordata; class Amphibia; order Anura; family Bombinatoridae; genus Bombina; species Bombina bombina. The sequence goes on from NC_069499.1 coordinate 377,796,492, forward strand.
GTCTTCCTATAAAATGTGTTTCTTTCTTTTTTTTTATTACAACTACAAAACATTGTTTTCTAATTATCCAGTATTTATTGATAGCAAGGTAAGCACATAAAATGTGTCGGTTAGGTCCCATAAGAGGAATGACTGGTTGCGTTTGCTAGTAACTAACATGGAACCTCTATCCAAATATTTATTAAGACTATGGTTAAAGGGACACTGAACCCAAATTTTTTATTTCATGATTCAGATAGAGCATGTAATTGTAAGCAACTTCCTAATTTACTTCTATTATCAATTTTTCTTCATTCTCTTGCAATCTTTATTTGAAAAGAAGGCATCTCAGCTAAGGAGCCAGCAAATTGTGGGTTCAGACCATGGACAGCACTTGTTTAAAGGTGCTGTCCAATCAGCAAGGACAACCCAGGTTGTTCACCTAAAATGGGCCGGCATCTAAACTTACATTCTTGCTTTTCATCATAAACATACTAAGAAAATGAAGACAATTTGATAATAGGAGTAAATTAGAAAGTTGTTTAAAATTGCATGCTCTATCTGAATCACAAAATATTTTTTTTGCCTACAGTGTCCCTTTAATGACAAAAAAGGCAAAGAAGCCTCCAGTTAAGAGTAATGTCCATCTGACATAAAATACATCTGCATGATTTAAAGAGATCCTGTCATACTAGTCTAGAAATTCTGAGCTGGTACAAGGAAGAAAAAAATACTGCACTTAAAGGGACATGAAACCCACATTTTTTCTTTCATGATTTTGAAAGAGCATACAATTATAAACAACTTTCTAATTTACTTCTATTATCTAATTTGCTTTGTTCTCTTCATATTCTTTGCTGAAAAGCATATCTAGATATGCTTAGTAGCTGCTGATTGGTAGCTGCACATAGATGTCTCCTGTGATTGGTTCACCGTGTGCATTGCTATTTCTTCATTAAAGTATATCTAAAGAATGAAGCAAATTAGGTAATAGAAGTAAATTGAAATGTTGTTTAAAATTGTATTCTCTACCTTAATCATAAAAGAAAATGTTTGGGTATAGTGTCCCTTTAAGCATATTACAAAATAATCATGAATAATTTGTAATTTGGCTATAAAATTTTACTTTAAAGTAGGAGAAAACCCTTGCAAAAACCTTTGTAAAAAGCATTAAAAGAACTTTTTTCTTGTAGTTGTTGAATGTAAAAAAAAACTGATGTAATTGCTATGTTGTATAGATCATTTTGGTGGTTTAACTGTTTGAAATGGCTGTGTTATTAAATGGTGAACATACATTGTTAAGTATTAAGGTATGCTAAAAAAAAAAGGTCATATAATGATGTGGCAAAATATAAAAAGATTCTGGTTCATAAATTTCTAGTTGCAGGCTGACACTTGACAGAAGTTTAGCTGATTGGAGCAGTATGTTCTTTTATTGTTACATAGGGGCCTATTTATTAAAGGTCTTGCGGACATTATCCGACAGTACGGATCAGGTCCGCAAGACCTCGCTGAATGCTGAGAGCAATATGCTCTCCGCATTTAACATTGCACCAGCAGTTCACAAGAGCTGCTGGTGCAACGCCGACCCCTGCAGACTCACGGCCAAAGAGCCACCAACTCGTTCGAGTTTATATCCGCCGATGTCTGTCAACCTGCTCAGAGCAGGCGGACAGGTTATGGAGCAGCGGTCTTTGTGACCGCTGCTTCATAACTGCTGTGTCTGATGAGTCTGAAGGCTCACCAGAAACACGTGCCCAGAAGCTCACTATGGAGCTTGTAAATGGACGCCATTGTGTTGTCAGAACCCCGTCCTATTTTAGATAAATTAGAGCTTTCATGCTTTGCTTTCCATATCAGCATGTTGTTGTTTATTTTCAGATTACATTAAAAAGATCATTTACATAGATACTTTCACTTTGATCTTTTTTTTTTCCTTTTACAAGGCAATGTGGGCAACTGCCTATGCTCGCCTTTTCTCAGTGGGTTGCTTTCTTTGCTTGTCAAGTAATATAAAATATTCAAATCCAGTCAAAATCATCTTAGAGTATCAAATCTCAAGGTAAATCTTAAATTATATATGGTTAAGTGAGTTTTATTTTTCTGACTGTTACAAAAAAGGAACAGGACTTTTTATAGGGAATTGTTATTTCAGATGATTTGAAATTTGGTAAATAATATAGTATTTCAGAGAGTACGGCTAGTAGAATGCTTGGTTATATAAGTAGAGGTATTTGCAGCAGAAATAGTAAGGTTCTTATGCAACATTACAGATCACTAATTAGGACTTATCTTGAATATTGTGTGCAGTTCTGGATTCCATGGGATTAATTTAACAAGGGCCGAATGGCCCCTGTTCCCTTTGTTTCCGCACAAGCCTTCAGGCTCACCGGAAACAGCAGTTAAGAAGCAGCGGTCTTAAGACTGCTACTCCTTACTGTATCCGCCGCCTCTGAGCGGCATACAGCAATTAATCTGATCCTATATGATTGGGGTTGATTGACACCCCCTGCTAGCGGCCGATTGGCCGTGAATCTGCAGGGGGTGGCATTGCACAAGCAGTTCACTAAAACTGCTTGTGCAATTCTAAATTCGGACAGCATATGCTGTCCGCATTCAGTGATGTTTGTCAGACATGATACACTGCAGCGCATCATGTCGGACAGACATTAGTAAATCTGCCCCCATATTTTTAGAAGGATATAACTGGTGGACTACTAAAAAAACTCAAAATGAGCTAAAACTGTATAGCTTAGAGAACAGAAGGGAAAGAGTATATTATGGAGATTGAAATAATTGAGGTTTATTTTTTATTTTTTTAAAAGAGCAATACACGAAGAAGGGGTCATCATCTCAAAATGAAGGGTAGTAGGCTGAAGAGTAATTTGCAGAATTTTTAAGACAAACAAACACTGTGGTGGATTTCAAGAATGTCTGTGGTAGGTAAAATTCAATAATTAATCTTTCAATTAGTGGGAAATGTGTGCAGATTTGTTTGGGCTATGGTTCTTATCCAATACCAAAAGGCTTACACACACACACTCAGAAAGATGACTTGTTATTGTCTGCTAATGGGTGCAGGTAAATAAAATTCTGCAATTAATAAACATGCTCTATTAAAATTCAGCAGCATTCCAACATTGTTTAAATCTATTACCGTATTGCACTATAAAATCCCTTTAAATAAAAAAAAAGTCTAATTAATCAATTACAGACAGTGACAGTGAATAGAACTGAGTGAGTGATTTTATTTATTATGGAATATATTGTAAATGTGTTGCTGAATTTGATAACACTAAGAGGTAAAACAATTAAAGGCTAACAGTAAATCAGTGACATTTCTGAAATTATCTATCATGTATATTCTATCATGACCCCCCCCCACTACAAAGATTCTTATTTCCAAAAGTGTCATTAAAACTGGAGACAACAATTTAACCTATGCTTGCGCCATCTAAATTTTAGCAGTAGTTAAAAAAGCCTGTGGGATTTATATAAGCAGACAAATGAAACAATCCAAGACAGATCCAATTATATGTGAAAGAATAGTGCATGAAGGTCTGTTTCTTGGGGACATTTTTCACTCATAAATCAAATATAAAGAAAAACAAACTACAAAAAAGTATTTTGTGAAATAAACCTGCAGTTTAAAAAAAAAAAACTTAAAACAAAACCTTATACTTTCTAAAAGAGTATACGGTTATCAGGCCTTTTCTAGAAAAAGTACTTTGAAACAATAGCTGAATCAGCTATGTTTCCTGCCAACGTGGAATCAACAGGAGTTGTCATATAAAATATAATAGCTAGTGGTTCAATTATTTATGGACAGAGGGAAGCAAAAATGTGAATTAGAAAGTGAATAGAACACAGATTATTATGGAAATATTAGAAAACTAGTGTGTGTGCTTGTGTGTTTGTGTATGCATGTGTACGTATATGTCTGTGTGTGTGTTCATGTGCACCATGTGTTTGTCTGTATGCATGTGTGTGGCTTCTATGTGTGTGACGTGTTTTTTGCACTCATGTCTGTGTGGATGGAATAAGATTGCTGTCAAAAAGGCAAGTGTGTGTGATTCTTTATCATTGTTCATAAATTGTGACATACAAATACAAATCTAAATTTACGACATTTTTCTTTAAAGAGAAAGTCAACACCAAATTTGTTATTGTTTAAAAAGATAGATAATCCCTTTATTACCCATTCCCCAGTTTTGCACAGCAAACAATGTTATATTAATATACTTTTAACCTCTGTGATTACCTTGTATCTAAGCCTCTTCTCACACCCCCTTATCACATGATGTTTTATTCATTATCTATTGACTTGCATTTTAGCCAAATAGTGCTGTGTTGTGCACTACCCACGGGCATGAGCAAAATGTTATCTATATGGCTCACATGAACTTGCAGTTTCCTGTTGTGAAAAGCAAATAAAAAAGCATGTGATAAGAGGCTGTCTGAAGTGAAGTTTGAATGTTTTAAAGTATATTAATAGTAGTAATAATAGTAAAGGCATTATCTATCTTTTTAATCAATAATAATTTTGGTGTTGACTGTCCCTTTAATTAAAAATATAAGTCTTTTGTTGGAAAGTAAAATTTTGTTTTTGGAAATACATCTTTCTTTTTTGGAAATATAATGCATTTATTTTTGTTTGAAAGTACATTTTGTTAACTTTTTTTTTGGTATTACACTTCCAGCATGTGTTAACCCCTTTACCAATGTGGACATATATACTTTGTTTGGTACTTTGGCTATCGTACCACACAAGTATATATATATATATATATATATATATATATACACAGTACATCTGAGCTTCAGGAAGCTCCAGCAGTCTCAGCTGTTAAGTTATTAAGTTACAGCTAAGAGCTGGATTTCCTGAGCTCTAGGCGACCGGTGCTACAGTTCCATATGAGGGTAGATGCCAGATCGTTACAGACAGTGAGACTGTGTGTGTCACCGTCTGTAATGATCTTCTGCTGGTGCTGATGGGAGGTGTTGGCAAGAATCCGGGAGGTGGGTGGATAGTTCAGTAACAGAGTGGGGAAGGGGGAGGGGGGAGGGAGTGAGATGGCCCTACATTGCAGAAAATAAAAAATAAAGGGAGAGGGAGGGAAGAGGAAGTACACTACAGAAAAAGGTTGGATGTGGGCTGTGGGGGTCAATAAATAATGATCATGGAAGATGGGAGGTGGGGGAACCAATACTCTACAGAAAAAAAAAAAAAAAAAAAAATATATATATATATATATATATATATATATATAGTGGTTTATAGGTACTGGCAGACAGCTGCCAGTGCCTAATATGGCAGTGTTAGAGAGCTGGGAAGGATCAGGGAGGTTGAAGGGTAAGGGGGGATCCTACACTGCAGAAAAAAAATATAGAAAAAAAAAAAATCCTTACATTTTAACATTGGCAGACTGTCTGCCAGTACCTAAGATGGGTGTACATTTATCATGTAACATACAACATGGCTTTACATGTCAAGAGTGATTATTCTCATTTGCATCATACAGCGATATACAGAGGAATATTGATTTTGATGTTTTAATTACATTTTTGATGGTAGCAGGAAAATGTCTGTAGCATGTAATCTTTTTTTAGAACATAAGGTTTTTATGTTGTCATTTACCATACAAACATTGTTTACATGCCTAAAAAGTTTATTATGCCTTGTTCTTTTACAATAATGTATGTTTTTTTCAGCCATTTCTCCACATTTAATTGAAAGCAAAACAGATTGCTGTGACATCACAAGTTATTTAGCAAAACTGGAACTAGCATTTATTTTTGACAGCGTTTTTATAAATACTGTAAGTGTAGTTAAAAAAAAAAATGTACTTCCAAAAAAAAAATATTGTATTGTAGACGATTGCACCTCTAAAAATCTAAATGGTGCGTATGGGGGAGCATGATTTATGTGATTTTCTGGTTTATTAAAATAATTCTGGGAAAACAGAAAGAGTCATCAAATTAATTTTTAAGCTAAATTGATTGATTGTTTAAAGTGTCTAAATTCGACTCATTTTGGAAAAGGAAACCTTTTAAGAAGCCTTTCATTTATTTGGGGACCTGCTTTGTTGGTATAACATTTCATTCAAATAGCTATTAATATATAGTTTATCAGGGGAGGTAGAAAACTAGGAACACAGCATGAGCACAGTTTCTTGACCAGAGAGATATTATTCATAACTCTTCCAATATTCCATTTTACTTTATTGTGAAATTTATAATATTTCTCTTATGCAATCTTTAGCATTATGCCAAGACAACTGATACCTGCCTCTTTAACTTTTCTGTCTACAGAAGACACACACCAAGCTTTTTTCATCAGTAAAATATAATGGAGATTATAAAAATCTGTTATTCCTTTGGCATAACTGGCCCGTTCAAATATTGATATCATATTGGTTAGTCTGGTCCCTACCTAACTTTCTATTTATTTCCATATAATTAAAAAAAGGATTTTAGCTTTGTACTCTACTCAGAACCAGTAAACTACTTTACATTTCTGTCCATACGCAAATTAGGCATAGAAACACGCTTACCTAAACTGAATGAATTAAAATGCTGACATCCCTCTCAAAATCAAGCATGATTAGAACAAATATATAGTAGGGGACCTACTCTCCCTTTACATACCTGAGACATATATTTGAAAATTTTGATGTATTCTTGATGGTTAATAAAGAGATACTTTGTTAGGTTGATATAACCTTTTAATAGACATGCTTTTTAGACTCAAGACCCATATGACCTGTCTGATTCTAAAAGATACATTTAAACTTGAGTAGCAAATCTACATAAGGCTTGAACTTTTAACACTTTGGACACCATTCCAGTCCATTAGAGTATTTGGTTAATTCCATATTTATCAATAAAGTCCTTGAGACCACTATTTGAATCTGTTAAGGCATCCTAATTTTCAATACAGTAGGCTTTAAAGTTTGTGAGGTCTTTAGAAAAAAAAATGCAAATCTGAACCCAATAAATATATTTGCATGAACAGCATATTTTTAAGGTGAGACTTGATAAATCCTACACATGTAGAAATCACTTATTTTAAAAATGTTACATCTGGCCCATATCTTTTTGATTATTCTGCAAGTATCAATGCAGACACACTATTGACATCTACACTATAGGCATCTACAGATACCCTAATGCACACATAAACAGGCACCCAAAGATACCCATATGCACACATAAACAGATACACATGTACATACAAACAGGCAACACAGGCACTTGTAAACATGCAGAGAAAGGCATCTACTGAGCATGCATAACAGGCATCCACAGACACACATATGCATGCATAAACAGGCACCTACAGATGCTGATAAGCACCCATAAATGGTCTCCCACAGCCATCCATATGCACATACAAACAGACACCCATAGACACACATATGCATGCATAAACAGGCATCTACAGACACCCAAAAGCATACATAAACAGGCACCTATATCCAAGAATAAACAGGAACCGACAGATACCCATATGTACACACAAACAGGCATCTACAGGCACCCATAGGCACCCTCAGATACCCATATCTACAAATGAACAGACCACCACAGACATCCATATGCACACACACAAACTACTGTCATCTACATGCACACAAGAAATTCTGCACACCTACATAATAGTAAAACCGAAATAGACAAAAGTACAACCTGGTGGCTTACTGATTCATTTGTAATTAAATTATATTAATCTAAATAATTATATAATTAACATGTTTAAAATGTAATTAAAAAATAATTGCTTTCATAAACAAATATGTTGATAATACTAAGAGGGAAAAAATGTGTGTTACCTTGGATATGACATTCAAAACTGTTCAAAGAGAAAAGTAAAAAAGATGATATGTAAAGATGCTTGTTTCTAGTAGATTTGAATACCTTGGTAAAGTATTGGTAAAGTTTGGGTGCTACAACGCCACTTGAAAAAACCATGTGATAATCAGGTTGTCTATATAATTTTGATGCGTGAGTCCAAAGAAAAGCTCTTCACATTGTTATTAAAGAGGATTAAATTAGAACTCAAGATGATTTTGTGTTTGTCCAAAATATATATATATATATATATATATATATATATATATACAGTATATATCACATAATTCTACTATAATCTGTCAAAAAATACTTAACGTATTGTAAATTTAACTAAATCACATAATTCCAGTTTATGACATTTTGTTAGCAAAAATACAAAACAGTTTAATAATAGAAATTACACACTTTTATATTTTTTATTTTTTAACACCAAATACAGTTTTTTATCACACAAAAGTATGATATTCCATATTGAACTTATAAAGATACTATTTATTTTTTCAAATATCTGTATAATTGAATGATACTTGCCTGAGGAGATTAGAATTAGATTTTTTTCTAACTTGCTTGTGACATATACTACAGCAGAGTCATAGCTTATCTCTTTTCTACAGCATGCCTCAATAAAGTATAATCATTTAGAATTTTTAGTGCCTATCACTTCTGACTTTAAAATGCTTTATTTGTGATAACCTGTTGTGTAACATATCACTTATTAAGATATTTGTTTCTAGAGCATCTGCAATTTGGCAGTAACGGACATGTTCATCAGAAAATGGGTTAATACTTGCAAATAATACATTACAGATAGGAAACAAAATGAGTTGTATTTGTAATAGTCAACCTTGGACAAAAGCTTTCTTTATTTCAGTATTTTTTTTAAACAATGTATTTACTTAGGACTCACATTTTTATTTAAATCATATATTTTCTAATGAGCAAAATTAATTATTTTTCTATTTTTTTCCAAAGAAGTTGTATGTGTGTATCTCTATCTATCTATCTATCTATCTATCTATCTATCTATCTATCTATCTATCAATCTATCTATCTATCTATCTATCTATCTATGTAGGTACTGTTCCAAAGATGTATGGTTAAAGCACCAAACACAAGCTCAGGTGTACTCATGACAGTGTACTTGAAATGTATATAAAGCCAGGGAGCATCATTCTATTTTTAAAGAGAAAAAACAGAAATCATTGAGTCCATAAAGACAAAGTATTGTAGTGTTAGAACCAGTCAAGATTGGGACAACTTGTAAGTTGGCAACTGGCTAAGCAGAATACGGCCATATTGTGTAACTAAGATTCCAATTTTAATATAAAAGCATAGGTATTTTTAGCAGATATTTTAATTAAGGCAAGAATATTAAGTAGGCATAATTATAGTGTATACTTTTTACTTAAATTTAAATCAGTATTATATCACATTTTGATAGCATTTTGTTAAAAACAATATCTATCTATCTAGCTATCTATCTATTAGATTATAACCAAGTAAAATGTTTGTATTACTAAATTATTTTGTTTTCAAATAAAAAAATATATATATATATTTTACAGATAAAAGTAATATTATGTAAAAGCTCTAGATGATTATTTCTTATAAAGAAAGCTGAAGTTGTAGACTATAGCTCCTAACAAATGATTTGTATGAGCCACTAAACTCCAAAACTAATATAACTCTAGCTCTTGTCAATAGTATGATGAAAGAGTGCCATAAATAAATGAATTCAGTGTGAGCTAATGCTCTTACCCTAAAGCTAAAAATAGACAATATTCAGTTGCAGACAACAGCAAGGGGCATATTCATCAAAGTTTCTTATGCATCTCACATGAGAAAAACAAGGCTGGTCTTGTGTTATTTTATTAATCGTATTCATCAAAGTTTTGTAGGAAAAGGCTCCACAGAATTACATAGAAGGTAACCCTATTTATCTCATAAGATAAATAAAAAAAATGATCAATATATCTTATGAAGTTTTAAAAATAATATTATTTGATGAGAATTCCTTTGCTGTTCAAGTGATAAAAAAATATAGTCTAGAGAAAACAGCACAGATGTACAGCACAATTGAAAAAAGAATTTCAAGGTATTGGGAAAATTAATTTTCCACAGTTAAACTGCACAAAAAAAGGCAAGAACATTATTCTTCTATAAAAATTAGAAAGAAAATATTAGCTACAGAAAACAGTAAAAATGGACAGACACAGACATAAATCATTACTGTGGTCTAGATTCACTATCCCTGCAAGTGGACAGGTTCACAAGCAAGTGTCAGGGCGACTGATCTAGCCACCTCTGAGATGACAAAGTGGAAAAAGAAGCAGTTTCTACTTTTTAAATATGTGGCATGAGGGTCTCTTATGCAAATCTGCTACACATATTTGAAAAAAAAAACTGCAAATATATATAGTTAGTTTTAAAAGAGAGATATTGTTTCAAGGAATAATCCTCCTTTTCTCCAAGAGTAAGGGAATTGAGCACTCTTTAAATTTTGAAAAAATGGGCATTTTATTTTCATGATATTGCTCACAGTCATCCACCTGATACGAAGAGGTTGCTGCAAACTCATCACAGTATACAACGCAGCAAATGATTAAATTTCATTATTTGCTAAACTTAACAAATTACAATGTATCCAACTTGATACTAACAAACAAGTCATATACATTGTAATTTGCTACGTTTAGCAAATTAGGATAATATATATAAATATATGACTTGTGGTGGTATTATGTGATACTTCCATGTTTACAGTGATGTTTAAAGTCACTGAACTCTTCATTATGAATGAGTATGCCTGAAACTTCTGAACTCAATCCTTAGTAGAGGTGTCTACATAGTTTGGTTTGGCTATATCTATAAAATACACAGGATTTCAAATATTAAGCTTTGATAAGACCAGTAGAGAGTTTTGCTGGATTTTGTGTTTATATGTAAATAAGTGAACCCTGGACAGTTGCAAATATAAAGACTGTTAGTGTTTGGTTTATCACTCAAATACCTTAAAAGTTAAAACATTATATATCTACTTCTATATTTATCTGTATATCTATGTATCTATCTATCTATAAATTTGATTGGTTAAATGTGATCATTAAAAACATTAAATAGTATAGGAGGGAAACCATTAGAAGAACAAGAGTGAGTTGAGGTTTAAATTCATGTTTGGCTTCTGGCCAGAAGTGATTTATTAAATTGACTTCTCGTTAGTTCCTTGGGTGATTTTATATTGTTTATTTAATTATTTTTTGGGGGGTTAAGTGTTGTATAATGAGATGGCAGATTTTGTAGGGGTTTTGTGATCATAATAATTGTGTTGTAATAAGATCATCATGGAGAAGAAACTGCAGTAGGACAATTATGTTCATGAAAGTGCAGTGTTGGAAGAGATCAGGTGCATGGACTGGGCCTTTAGTCACAAAGCTTATAGATACAATTATTAGGGACTAGGTCATCAAATACATTTATTTCTGATGTGTGATGTTTCAGGTAGGGTTAACTGTAGTGGGGCATAGTTTTTGGTAGGGTTTATGGTCTATAACATAGATACCTCTATAATGTAATAAAGCAAAATCTGTTTGTTTGCTGGTCACACAGATTACAATAAGGAGCTGCAATTATTTAGTAATCAGCATACAATGCAGTGTCTGTATAATAATTTGAGTACTTTCCTGTCACTAAAACAGTGTCACTATAAAGAAATCTGCAAATGGGAAAATTATTCACAGTGGCTTGAAGGGACATGGTACCCAAATGTTGAAGCATTAGAAAATATCATCTAAACATCTTTATGTAAAAAATGAAGATATTTTATCTAAAAAATTCCACAGTAGCTACATCCCATTGTAAAAGGACTTTAAGCAGCCAATCAGGATGCTAGTCCTTGGATGTGCAAGGGAGCATGCATCTGGCATGTTCAGGCACTGTCAATGTATTTCCCTGGTCAGCTTAAGGAAATTTACTATCAAAACACACAATATGTCAGTGAAATCTCATGAGACCACAATAAAGCAAAGAATGCACTCAGCACTGCTGATGCTGATTGGCTATTATTTTTCTCAACTTGCAGCTAGACATTAGTTGAAGGTGAACTGTTCACAGAGCTCTTACTCTGGTGAGCTGGAAAAAAATTGGTAAAATATCTTCCTTTTTTTATATAAAAATGTCCATGTGATATTTTCCTGTCAGCTTTTTACATTTATATTGCATCAGTTTCAAGGAATTTAAAATATGGGTATTATGTCTCTTTAAATCTAGCATAACATCTGGATTTAACATAGGTAATACATTTTTCTTACAATTTAATGAAAAATTAAATAAACTGGTAAATCTTATATGTGGAACAAAGTAAGTTATTAAATTAAATACACATAAGCATACCTGAATATCAAGTCAGTTTAGTTTGTTAATGAAGTTATTAAGTAAAAAAAAACAATATTGTGTTCCATGTAGCATCCTTAGTGAAAATAATATCATTAACTTGCATTAAGCTAAATTTATGGCTGTTTCAGAATAAACTCATTAGTATGCAATGTTTAGCATTACACCTGAAAGCCACATATTGCTTTCTGAATTCCAGGTATTAGCTTTTAATTCATGAAGGAAACAATTTGAAAATATCAACATATCTAAATGTGTCAGTAGATGAGTTTACCTTAAAATACCTCAATATTAAATATCTTTTTTTTTAATAACCAACATAGCAATGTTTTTGTTGCTTTTGATAAAAAGGAAGAGTAATATACTGCCGTTCAATATGAATGTTATGTAATTTTCTTGTTAGCAAATCAGGATACAAATATTGTTAGTGAATGTTATTTATTTGTCAGCATATTTTTTAGAACTGTCAATTTTGAAGGTAATTTAATTACTTTTAAAATAACCATGTTGATTTCAGTATGTTTTTTTCCAGTCTCCTACAATCACGCACATTGAACTACAAGTTTTTTTGTATTGAACTCTGTCATTCTAACTTGATCTAACTATACAATGATTATTTAAATTATAATCCATAATATAATTTTTGCATGGACTTGTTTTTCTGCATGATTCACAAGTATTATTGATTTCAAGGTCAAAGCAATATTAGGATATTATGTTTCTCTGTTTTCCCATTTTAGGCAGTAACTGCTCATTTGTACTTGTCTGGCTTGATTTGATCACATTATTCATGACATTCATTGGTAAGCTGTACACATCAATAAGAATTAAACCTCAGACTATCTCCTTCTTAATAGTGTTTTCATTTTCTACCAAAAGAAAAAGAGATATTCTATTTTAACACATTTAGCACAGATAGCATGTCATGCTTTCTGTAGACACATAGGGCCAGATTACAAGTAGATCGCTAAATATCGCTTTTATGAAATTGATATTTGTGTTTCACTGTGTAATAACAGTACATGCTATTGTGAGTTGGTATTACCATTTGTCAGCAGTGCAAACGCGAGCTCAAGTTCATATTGCTGGGAAGCATTGCGCTCACAAGAGCTCGCTTCCATAGTCTCCAATGGGAGTCTCGTTCTGATACCGTCAGAGACAGCATGAGAACCTTAGTACAACGAAGTGGGTAAGTAGCGCAGCGATGGAAGCAAATATAAATATATAATAAAAGTGTTATATATATATATACATTTGTGTTAATATGTGTATACACATATTAACACAGATATATATTTATATTAACCATATACATATATATATACTGGGAACACACAGTTCCCTAGACCGCTATGTGAAGGCACTTTTCAGTGCTGTTTTTTTTCTGAAACCCCACTCCTGCCAACTTTACCCCCAAAATACTGCCTAGTGCAGTTATTTTATTAAAAGATAAAGATGCTGCTATTAAGCTAATTTGAAAAGGGCTAAAATGTATTTTTAAAAAAAAAACAACACTACCTAAGTCACATTAATCTAGATGTCTAAAGTACATGAAAAACACAGTTGGGGCCCAATAGACTATGCAGTGAATGCTGCTTTTGAGCCCTTGTTGGGAAGATTTACTCATTTGAGCCTGTTTTTCGCAATGAAAGAAGCAACGGTCATCTGACAGCTGCTTCTTTCATGCTCCACCACCTCTGAGTCTGTTCATTGGGGTGGTTGACAGGCCCTGCTTTTGCAATTGGTTTTGCAAGACCAGGAGGGACATTGCACAATACATTACTTGTGCAATGGTACATCTGGGTGGCAGACATACAGGGTCCACTACCTTTTTCTTGTGAATGCGGGCGGACAGGTTCCAAAGTTGGGAATCTTTTTTTCACTTCATTTAGTACATGGGTCCCTTTAAACAAAATGTAAAATAGGTACTACACGGTTTTCAACTTAAAGGGATACTAAACCCACATTTTTTCTTTCATGATTCAGATAGAGCATGACATTTTTAGCAACTTTCTAATTTACTCCAATTGTCAATTTTCCTTGTTCATTTGCTATCTTTATTTAAAAAGCAGGAATGTAAATCTTAGCAGCCAGCCCATTTTAGGTTCAGCACCATGGATAGAGCTTGCTTATTAGTGGCTGACATTTAGCCACCAATAAGCAAGCATAACCCAGATTCTCAACCAAAAATCTGCTCCTATTCATCACATTCCTGCTTTTGAAATAAAGATAGCAAAGAAGAAATAAAAATTGATAATAGGAGTAAATTAGAAAGTTGCTTAAAATTGCATGCTCTATTTGAATCATGAAATAAAAAGTTTGGGTTTAACCCCTTAACGACCGGAGACGTGCCAGGTATGTCCTACAAAAAACTACCCTTAACGACCAAGGACGTGCCTGGCACGTCGTCTGGGGTTTGAAGCGCTGGAAACGATCATGATCACTTCCAGCCGCTTCCAGGGTGTTGTAGTGATGCTTCGATATTGAGGCATCACTGCAATTCTGTTTTTTACCCACTCTGTGGCCCTCTCTGCATTGGCCATCGATGGTGCTGTTTACTGGCGGGTGGGAGCAGCAGCAGGGAGGCGGGTGGGCGGCCCAACGATCTCTGGTTCTGGATCCGTTTGTTCTCAAGTGAGCTCGGCAGTCAGCGGTAGCATTCAGGAGGACGGGTGGGGACGTGCTCGCCAAATCTACACACTTAAAGTTAAATGTATATGAAGGATGGAGGAAGGGAGGATCTGGGATGTTCCACAAGAGATCTGGGAGGGGGAGGGAGGTAAATTATTGAGGAGGGGTAGCTACACTACAGAAAATAATTATTTGAAATTAAAAAAATAAAAAACAGAATTTATGCTTACCTGATAAATTACTTTCTCCAACGGTGTGTCCGGTCCATGGCGTCATCCTTACTTGTGGGAATATCTCTTCCCCAACAGGAAATGGCAAAGAGTCCCAGCAAAGCTGGCCATATAGTCCCTCCTAGGCTCCGCCCACCCCAGTCATTCGACCGATGGACAGGAGGAAAAAATAGGAGAAACCATAGGGTGTCGTGGTGACTGTAGTTAGAGAAAATAATTCATCGGACCTGATTAAAAAAACAGGGCGGGCCGTGGACCGGACACACCGTTGGAGAAAGTAATTTATCAGGTAAGCATAAATTCTGTTTTCTCCAACATTGGTGTGTCCGGTCCACGGGGTCATCCTTACTTGTGGGAACCAATACCAAAGCTTTGGGACACGGATGAAGGGAGGGAGCAAATCAGGTTACCTAAATGGAAGGCACCACAGCTTGCAAAACCTTTCTCCCAAAAATAGCCTCCGAAGAAGCAAAAGTATCAAATTTGTAAAATTTGGCAAAAGTGTGCAGTGAAGACCAAGTCGCTGCCTTACATATCTGATCAACAGAAGCCTCGTTCTTAAAGGCCCATGTGGAAGCTACAGCCCTAGTGGAGTGAGCTGGGATTCTTTCAGGAGGCTGCCGTCCGGCAGTCTCATAAGCCAATCGGATGATGCTTTTAAGCCAAAAGGAAAGAGAGGTAGAAGTTGCTTTTTGACCTCTTCTTTTACCAGAATAGACGACAAACAGAGAAGAAGTTTGTCTGAACTCTTTTGTAGCTTCTAAGTAGAATTTTAGAGCACGAACTACATCTAAATTGTGTAGCAAACGTTCCTTCTTTGAAACTGGATTCGGACACAAAGAAGGTATAACTATCTCCTGATTAATATTTTTGTTGGAAACAACCTTTGGTAGAAAACCAGGCTTAGTACGCAAAACAACCTTATCTGAATGGAACACCAGATAGGGTGGAGTACACTGTAGAGCAGATAACTCAGAAACTCTTCTAGCAGAAGAAATAGCAACCAAAAACAAAACTTTCCAAGAAAACAACTTAATATCTATGGAATGTAAAGGTTCAAATGGAACCCCTTGAAGAACTGAAAGAACTAGATTTAAACTCCAGGGAGGAGTCAAAGGTCTGTAAACAGGCTTGATCCTAACCAAAGCCTGAACAAATGCTTGAACATCTGGCACAACTGCCAGTCGTTTGTGTAGTAGGACAGATAAAGCAGAAATCTGTCCCTTTAGAGAACTCGCAGATAATCCTTTATCCAAACCTTCTTGTAGAAAGGAAAGAATCCTAGGAATCTTTATCTTATTCCATGGAAATCCCTTTATTCACACCAGCAGATATATCTTTTCCATATTTTATGGTAAATCTTTCTAGTTACCGGTTTTCTGGCTTGAACCAGAGTATTTATCACGGAATCTGAAAACCCACGCTTTGATAGAATCAAGCGTTCAATCTCCAAGCCGTCAGCTGGAGGGAGACCAGATTTGGATGTTCGAATGGACCCTGAACAAGAAGGTCCTGTCTCAAAGGTAGCTTCCATGGTGGAACCGGTGACATATTCACCAGGTCTGCATACCAAGTCTTGCGTGGCCACGCAGGAGCTATCAAGATCACCAAGGCCCTCTCCTGTTTGATCCTGGCTACCAGCCTGGGAATGAGAGGAAACGGTGGAAACACATAAGTAAGGTTGAAGGTCCAAGGCGCTACTAGTGCATCCACTAGAGTCGCCTTGGGATCCCTGGATCTGGACCCGTAGCAAGGAACCTTGAAGTTCTGACGAGACACCATCAGATCCATATCTGGAATGCCCCATAGTTGCGTCAACTGGGCAAAGATCTCCGGGTGGAGTTCCCACTCCCCCGGATGGAATGTCTGACGACTCAAATAATCCGCTTCCCAGTTTTCCACACCTGGAATGTGGATTGCAGATAGGTGGCAGGAGTGATTCTCCGTCCATTGTATGATTTTGGTCACTTCTTTCATCGCCAGGGAACTCCTTGTTCCCCCCTGATGATTGAGATATGCAACAGTCGTCATGTTGTCTGATTGGAATCTTATGAATCTGGCCTTTGCTAGATGAGGCCAAGCCCTGAGAACATTGAATATCGCTCTTAGTTCCAGAATGTTTATCAGGAGAAGAGACTCTTCCAGAGACCACAGTCCCTGAGCTTTCAGGGATTCTCAGACCGCGCCCCAGCCCACTAGGCTGGCGTCGGTCGTGACGATGACCCACTCTGGACTGCGGAAGCTCATTCCCTGGGATAGGTGATCCTGGGTTAGCCACCAACGGAGTGATTCTCTGGTCTTCTGATCTACTTGAATCACTGGAGACAAGTCTGTATAGTCCCCATTCCACTGTTTCAGCATGCACAGTTGTAATGGTCTTAGATGAATTCACGCAAAAGGAACTATGTCCATTTCTGCAACCATCAATCCTACTACTTCCATGCACTGAGCTACGGAAGGACGAGGAATAGAATGAAGAACTTGACAAGCGTTTAGATGTTTTGACTTTCTGACTTCTGTCAAAAAAATCCTCATTTCTAAGGAATCTATTATTGTTCCCAAGAAGGGAACTCTTGTCGACGGAGACAGGGAACTTTTTCTATGTTCACCTTCCATCCGTGAGATCTGAGAAAAGCCAGAACGATGTCTGAGTGAGCCTTTGCCTTTGAAAGAGACGACGCTTGTACTAGAATGTCGTCCAAGTACGGTACTACTGCAATGCCCCTTGGAACCGCTAGAAGGGATCCAAGTACCTTTGTGAAAATCCTTGGAGCAGTGGCTAACCCGAATGGGAGGGCCACAAACTGGTAATGTTTGTCCAGAAAGGCGAACCTTAGGAACTGATAATGTTCTTTGTGGATAGGGATATGTAGATACGCATCCTTTAGATCCACAGTAGTCATAAATTGACCTTCCTGAATTGTGGGTAGAATCGTTCGAATGGTTTCCATCTTGAACGATGGTACTCTGAGAAATTTGTTTAGGATCTTTAAATCCAGGATTGGTCTGAAAGTTCACTCTTTTTTGGGAACTACAAACAGATTTGAGTAAAATCCCATTCCTTGTTCTGCCGTTGGAACTGGGTGTATCACTCCCATCTTTAACAGGTCTTCTACACAATGTAAGAATGCCTGTCTCTTTATTTGGTTTGAGGATAAGTGAGACATGTGGAACCTTCCCCTTGGGGGTAGTTCCTTGAATTCCAGAAGATAACCCTGAGAAACTATTTCTAGCATCCAGGGATCCTGAACATCTCTTGCCCAAGCCTGAGCAAGGAGAGAGAGTCTGCCCCCCACTAGATCCGGTCCCGGATCGGGGGCTACTTCTTCATGCTGTTTTGTTAGCAGCGGCAGGCTTCTTGGCCTGCTTACCCTTGTTCCAGCCTTGCATCGGTTTCCAGGCTGGTTTGGTCTGTGAGGTATTACCCTCTTGCTTAGAGGATGCAGAATTAGAGCCCGGTCCGTTCCTGAAATTACGAAAGGAACAAAAATTAGACTTATTCTTGGCTTTGAAAGGCCTATCTTGTGGGAGGGCGTGGCCCTTTCCCCCAGTGATGTCTGAGATAATCTCTTTCAATTCTGGCCCAAAGAGAGTTTTACCCTTGAAGGGGATATTAAGCAATTTTGTCTTGGATGATACATCCGCTGACCAAGACTTTAGCCAAAGCGCTCTGCGCGCCACAATTGCAAACCCTGAATTTTTTGCCGCTAATCTAGCTATTTGCAAAGCGGCATCTAAAATAAAAGAGTTAGCCAACTTAAGTGCGTGAACTCTGTCCATAACCTCCTCATATGGAGTCTCTCTACTGAGCGACTTTTCTAGTTCCTCGAACCAGAACCACGCTGCTGTAGTGACAGGAACAATGCACGAAATGGGTTGAAGAAGGTAACGTTGCTGTACAAAAATCTTTTTAAGCAAACCCTCCAATTTTTTATCCATAGGATCTTTGAAAGCACAATTATCCTCAATAGGAATAGTAGTGCGCTTGTTTAGAGTAGAAACTGCCCCCTCGACCTTAGGGACTGTCTGCCATAAGTCCTTTCTTGGGTCAACCATAGGAAATAATTTCTTAAATATAGGAGGGGGAACAAAAGGTATGCCAGGCTTCTCCCATTCCTTATTCACTATGTCCGCCACCCGCTTGGGTATAGGAAAAGCATCGGGGTGCACCGGAACCTCTAGGAACTTGTCCATCTTGCATAATTTTTCTGGAATGACCAGGTTGTCACAATCATCCAGAGTAGATAACACCTCCTTAAGCAGTGCGCGGAGATGTTCTAATTTAAATTTAAATGTCACAACATCAGGTTCAGCCTGTTGGGAAATTTTTCATGAATCTGAAATTTCCCCATCTGACAAAACCTCCCTCATGGCCCCTTCAGATTGGTGTGAGGGTATGACAGAACAATTATCATCAGCGCCCTCCTGCTCTTCAGTGTTTAAAACAGAGCAATCGCGCTTTCTCTGATATGCAGGCATTTTGGATAAAATATTTGCTATGGAGTTATCCATTACAGCCGTCAATTGTTGCATGGTAATAAGCATTGGCGCGCTAGAAGTACTAGGGGCCTCCTGCGTGGGCAAAACTGGTGTAGACACAGAAGGAGATGATGTAGAACCATGTCTACTCCCTTCATCTGATGAATCATCTTGGGCAACTTCATTATCTGTGACATTACTGTCCTTACTTTGTTTGGACGCTTTGGCACAATTATCACATAATTTAGAAGGGGGAGACACATTGACTTTCATACATATAGAACATAGCTTATCTGAAGGCACAGACATGTTAAACAGGCTTAAACTTGTCAGTAAAACACAAAAAACGTTTTAAAACAAAACCGTTACTGTCTCTTTAAATTTTAAACAGAGCACACTTTATTACTGAATATGTGAAAAAAAATTTTTTCAAAATTTCACCACAGTGTCTTAAAGCATTAAAAGTATTGCACACCAATTTTCAGAGCTTTAACCCTTAAAATAACGAAACCGGAGCCGGTTACAGTTTTAACCCCTCTACAGTCCCAGCTACAGCCTTTGCTGCGACTCTACCAAGCCCAGAGGGGAATACGATACCAAATGATGCCTTCTAGGAACTTTTCCAACTATTTTCAGGTCCTCACACATGCATCTGCATGTCTTGCTCTCAAAAACAACTGCGCAGTAATGGCGCGAAAATTCTAACATAGTCTAACATAGTGTCTGACGTTAAAAAACGTTCCCCAAGTTTATAAGTGTGAAATACCAGCATAAACATGTATAAAATGCCCAAATAAAGCAATCGATTTTGCCCATAAAAGTGTCTACCAGTTTTATAGCCCATATTAAGCCCTTTATTCTGCTTGAGACTAAGAAAATGGCCTACCGGTCCCCATGAGGGGAAATGACAGCCTTCCAGCATTACACAGTCTTGTTAGAAATATGGCTAGTCATACCTTAAGCAGAAAAGTCTGCTAACTGTTTCCCCCAACTGAAGTTACTTCATCTCAACAGTCCTATGTGGAAACAGCAAAGGATTTTAGTTACTGTCTGCTAAAATCATCTTCCTCTCACAAACAGAATTCTTCATCTCTTTCTGTTTCAGAGTAAATAGTACATACCAGCACTATTTTAAAATAAACTCTTGATAGTAGAATAAAAAACTACAACTAAAGACCACATACTCTTAACCATCTCCGTGGAGATGTTGCCTGTGCAACGGCAAAGAGAATGACTGGGGTGGGCGGAGCCTAGGAGGGACTATATGGCCAGCTTTGCTGGGACTCTTTGCCATTTCCTGTTGGGGAAGAGATATTCCCACAAGTAAGGATGACGCCGTGGACCGGACACACCAATGTTGGAGAAATAAACCTTTTTTGGGTGCAAACTGGGTGCCAGTACCCAAGATGGCGGCAAATAGGTAGAGGGGGGAGGGTTAGAGAGATTTATGGGGGGTATCAGGGAGGTTGGGGGCTAAGGGGGGATCCATAACTGCAGACTGAATATAAAAAAAATAATAAATCCTTTTTATTTTAGTACTGGCAGACAATTGTGAGGTGGGGGAGGGAAGAGAGCTGTTTGAGGGGGGTGAGGGAGGGATCAGGGTGTGGGATGTGTCAAGTGGGAGGCTGATCTCTACACTAAAGCTAAAATGAACCCTACAAGCTACCTAATTAACCCCTTAACTGCTGGGCATAATACAAGTGTGGCATAATACAAGTGTGGTGCACAGCAGAATTTAGTTGCCTTCTTATTACCAAAAGGCAACGCCAAAGCCATATATATATCTGCTATTTCTGAACAAAGGGAATCCCAGAGAAGCATTTACAACCATTTGTGCCATGATTGCACTAACTGTTTGTTAATAATTTCAGTGAGAAACCTAAAATTGGGACACAGTTAACATTTTTATTTTTATTTGATCGCATTTGGCTGTGAAATGGTGGCATGAAATATACCAAAATGGGCCTAGATCAATACTTTGGGTTGTCTACTACACTACACTAAAGCTAAAATTAACCATACAAGCTCCCTAATTTACCCCTTAACTGCTGGGCATTATACACGTGTGGTGCTCAGCGGTATTTAGCGACCTTCTAATTACCAAAAAGCAAAGCCAAAGCCATATATGTCTGCTATTTATGAACAAAGGGGATCCCAGAGAAGCATTTACAACCATTTATACCATAATTTAATGAGTTGTTTGTAAATAATTTCAGTGAGAAACCTAAAGTTTGTGAAAAAATTTGTGAAAAAGTGAACATTTTTTTTTATTTGATCGACTTTGGCGGTGAAATGGTGGCATGAAATATACCAAAATGGGCCTAGATCAATACTTTGGGATGTCTTCTAAAAAAAAATATATACATGTCAATGGATATTCAGAGATTCCTGAAAGATATTAGTGTCCCAATGTAACTAGCGCTAATTTTGAAAAAAAACTGGTTTGGAAATAGCAAAGTGCTACTTGTATTTATTGCCATATAACTTGCAAAAAATTTAGAAAATTTAGAAACTATTTAGCATGGGTGTTTTTTGGTGGTTGTAGATGTGTAACAGATTTTTGGGGTCAAAGTAAGAAAAAGTGTGTTTTTTTCAATTTTTTCATCATATTTTGTATTTTTTTATAGCAAATTATAAGATATGATGAAAATAATGGTAGATTTTGAAAGTCCATTTAATGGCGAGAAAAACGGTATATGATATGTGTGGGTACAGTAAATGAGTAAGAGGAAAATTACAGCTAAACACAAACACCGCAAAAATGTAAAAATAGCCTTGGTCCCAAACGGACAGAAAATGGAAAAAGTGCTGTGGTCATTAAGGGGTTAAAGTTAGAAAAAGTGTATTTTTTTCAATTTTTTCAGCACATTTTATATTTTTTTATAGTAAATTATAAGATATGATGAAAATAATGGTATCTTTAGAAAGTCCATTTGATGGCGAGAAAAATGGTATATAATATGTGTGGGTACAGTAAATGAGTAAGAGGAAAATTACAGCTAAACACAAACACAGCAGAATGTAAAAATAGCCCTGGTCCCAAACGATCAACAAATGAAAAAATGTGATCTGGTCACTAAGGGGTTAAGGTACTAAAGAAGTACAAAATGTTTTTCAAGTATTTTCAAAATATATTTTTTATCAAAAGTAAAAAATACCCTCCATCTCTGAAAAAGTTCACTAAAAGATTAAAATCCAAGCCAATTTTTTCTAGGTTCACAACAACATACATATGACATATATTTTGTCTATAATACAGTTTTTAGCAAACATTAATTTTTTTAATTTTAATCTCATGTCTAAAGAACCTATCTGAGAGTGTTAATGCTTTTTAACATTGGTTTAAACAAATTGCTTAGAGTTTATGTGTGACCAACATACTGTGAAATTTTACTGGGGAAAAATTGACCATGGACAAAAACAAAGAACAACACTTACTCTAATAAAAAGATAGAGATTATAAAAACCTTTTTGAATAATCACTGAAGCCACAAATGTAATATTTCACCAGTGGCTACAAAAAATATAACACAGTTCTAATCTTGAAACACAAATAATACATTTTTATTCTGTTCTTTCTCTGAGTTGTTCAGTGCTCAATGCTTTATCATTCCAAGTTTGTGACTACAGCAGAACATCAGTCCTCAAGTATTTATCTAGCGTTATGCCAACCAATTGGTGAAGAATCGGAGTAAAATTGCTAAGCTGTAAATATTCACAAAAGCCTGAAGAAAAATGGAAAAACAGGAGTACTCTATAATACAGACTGATGTGTAGAAAAAAATTAACATCTATCATATTTTTTATGGATTATTTAGATTATTTTTGTATTGCTATTTTTTTTATTATGAAAACAATAAGGACTTAATTACAAGTGGTGCACTAGTGAAAAAATGTGTTTGATAACCAGATTTGCTTTACTACGCTACTTTTATAACACAAGTCCATGGTAAAGCGTGTTAAGCAGAAAAAGTTTAGAGCGCCCAACTACGCTTGAGTGCAGCCTATATTTTCAATGAATATCGCAACCACACTAATTTGCACTGGTATAACAAGATGAAAGTTATAGTTTGCACTCATGCGAAAGCTAAAACTGCACTAGAATATTTAGTGAAACTTCAGACCTGAAGTAAACTGTAAGGGTTACAAAAAAAAGAACAAAACGCATCAAAAATACATTAAAATAAAGTATTTAGCACAAATATACAAGTTTTAATTAAAATAAATCATTTTAATAATGGTAAATATGTTTTAAAGGGTTAAAAAGGGATATGGTACGTGGCAAGGTGCTTGACGGGAAAGGGCTCCAATGTATATAGATATTTCTAAATATGTGTGTGTATAAATATATTTATATATATATATATTAAAATAAAAAGAAAATTTTCTTTTATGTGAAGAACATTGGAATGTAAAGTTTTCATAACTACCTAAGGTTTTAGCACAGTTAGTCTAACGTGGTGTCGGGTTAGCGTTTGAATGATAACTTTTAGTGTTTTATTTTATTTTTTAATAGAAGTGTATACGCAGAAGAAGTTAGAATGGCTATGGTATTCGAAGTCCTGAATATAACATGCATTGGACTTTCGCTTGCTCTATATTTTAAGTTTAAACTTATAACATGGGTGCAGACCCAGATGTGTTAAAATCTTACTTTGAGCATGTCTAGCGAGCAAGAAAAAAAAAATAGCATAACACTTGTAATCTGGCCCTAAAAAGGATATTTATTCAGAGGATGATTAAAATTTGCTTTTGTGGTTTAAGAGGCAGAGAGGTATATTTGGCAGTAAAAAAACAAATGATTTCTGTTTCACAATAGTGTCAGAAGCCATAGGACTGGCCAAAGACTAAAATCTACTTTATGGAAGTGTTATTATATGTGAGTGAATGCTATTGAATGCATGTGTAATTGTCTGATATTTGCTTACTGTTATTAACCTTTCTTGGAGCAACACCGTTAGCGCCTTTTCCTATGTTGTTAACCAGATTCAGTCTATAGACTGGGCCTGTAGAGAAACCAAGAATCCCACTAAAAAAAAGGCACTGTATGATTTCATTTTCTACATGTAAGTCTCAAAATGAATGTATGTTATTTAGCATGATTAATTGAGATGTGGATGCTGTGTTTTTGATACAGGTATTTACAAAAGTTTAAAACAAAAATGAAAGAATACACATATAGTGCTCTGTTTTTTTGTTTTGTTTTTGCACAGTGGATGTAAAGTTGGATATGAATGTGTGCTTCATGTTGTAGTAAATAAATGTACTATTTTTCTTTATCATTACCATTATCATTGACCATGCAACATCAGTAATTAATGAATTAATTACATAAGTAACAAATGCCTAGATTACGAGTTATGCGCGCTATAGGGTTTTTAACGAACGCAACAAAAGTTGCGTTATTTCACCCTCCATAGCACAGCCATTGCAAGTTTTGAAACAGCCGACTTGTGCATGCGATATGGTTGCATTGAGCTCCATAATGCACAAAATACAAGGGCTGTTTTGACGTGCTCGTACACGCTTTCCCCATAGACATCAATGGGGAGAGAGGGTTAGAAAAAAACACCTGACGCGTGGAATGATAGCGCAGCTACTTTGATGTCTATGGGGAAAAAAAAGTTAAGTTTAAACCTAGCACCCTAACATAAACCCCACGTCTAAACACCACTAATCTGATGCCCCCAACATCGCCGATACCTACATAATGTTATTAACCCCTAATCTGCCACTCCCGATATCGCCACCACCTAAATAAAGCTATTAACCTCTTATCTTCCGCTCCCGATATACTAAAGTTATTAACCCCTATTCCCTCGCACCCCAACATCGCCCACACTATAATAAATATATTAACCCCTATTTCCCCACTCCCCGACATCACCGTCACTAAATAAAGTTATTAACCCCTAAACCTCTGGCCTTCCACATCACTGCCTCTAAATAAACCTATTAACCCCTAAACGGCCAGCTGCCCACATCGCAACAACCTAAATTAAACTATTAACCCCTAAACCTAACCCTAACAGTAACCCTAAACCTAATTCTAACCCTAAACCTAACACCCTCTAACTTTAACATAATGAAAATAGAGCTAAATTAAAGTTACAATTATTAACTAAATAATACCTATTTAAAACTAAATACATACTTACCTGTGAAATAAAACCTAAGCTAGATACAATATATCTAATAGTAATATTGTAGCTATCTTAGGTTTTACTTTTATTTCACAGGTAAGTTTGTAATTATTTTAACTAGGTAGACTAGGTTATTAACTATTTACTAACTACCTAGTTAAAAAAAATACAAATGTACTTGTGAAATAAAACCTAAGCTGCCTTACACTAAAACCTAATATTACAAAAATAAAAAAATTTACCATTACAAAAAATTAAAAACACCAAAATTACAAAAAAAAAAAACCTACCATTACAAAAAATAACCAATGAAATTATCCAAAACAATAAAAAATATTCCTATTCTAATACTCTTTAAAAAAGGGTTTAGGGTTTGGGCTTTTCTCAAAAGAGTTAAATGCCCTTTTCAGGGCAATGCAAAAGAGCTAAATGCCCTTTTAAGGACAATGCCCATACAAATGCCCTTTTCAGGGCAATGGGAAGCTTAGGTTTTTGTTAGAGTTAGTTTTTTATTTTGGGAGGTTAGTTGAGTGGTGGGTTTTACTGTTGTGGGTCTTTGGGTTTTTTTTACAGTTAAAAGAGCTGTTTAACTTAGGGCAATGCCCTACAAAAGGCCCTTTTAAGGGCTATTGGTAGTTTATTGTAGGCTAGTTTTTTTATTTTGGGGGGGCTTTTTTATTTTTATAGAGCTATTAGACTAGGAGTAATTAGTTTTTATTTTTGATAATTTTGTTTGTTATTTTTCGTAATTTAGTGTTTGTTATTTTTTGTAATTTAGTTTTTTTTATTTTTTGTAATTAGATAGTTTGTAATTTTTAGAGTAGTGTAAGGATTTTTTTAATGTGTAATATAGTTTATTTAATTGTTAGTTTAATTGTAGTTTAATAGTTATATTAGTTTAATTGTTAGTTTAAACTTAGTTTATTTAATTTGTCAGGTAAGTTAATTTAATTTAATATATGGAAATAGTAATTTTAATATAAAGTTAGGGGGACATTAGGTTTAGGGGTTACTAGTTTAAATTAGTTTATTTCGATGTGGGGGGCTTTCGGTTTAGGGGTTAATAGTTTAGTTTAGTATATTTCGTTGTGGGGGCTTTCGGTTTAGGGGTTAATAGGTTTATTATAGTGGCAGCGGTGTTGAGGAGTGGCAGAATAGAGGTCAATATTTTTATTATAGTAGGGGCGATGTTGGGGTGCGGGAGAATAAGGGTAAATAACTTTAGTATAGTGGCAGCGATGTCGGGGAGCGGCAGAATAGGGGTTAATAAATTTAATATATTATTTGCGATATATTATTTGCGATGCGGGAGGGCTTTGGTTTAGGGGTTAATAGGTAGTTTATGGGTGTTAGTGTACTTTGTGACAGTTTAGTTATGAGTTTTATGTAACAGTTTTGTAGCGCAAAACTCATAACTACTGGTCTCAGATTGCGAATCGGATCTTGTCGGTATAGGCTGCAATGCAAGTTTTTTAGCTTTACCGAAAAACTTGTAATGGCTGTGCTATGTAAGTCCCATGAAAAAACATAATTTTTACGTGTGCTGGACTGACGTTGCATTACAGGCTAAAAGGCTTGCGGTACAGCTATACCGACAAGACTTGTAATGGCTGCGGTGCTGTTTTAACGCTAAAATTACCAATTTTTCAGCGTTAAAACCCGAACGCAAAACTTGTAATCTAGGTGAAAATTAGTATTAATAGAAGCAATGTTAGTATTAATATAAGCAATGCAAATCTCTTTTATTCAGAAGTTCTAGCTCTTTGGTAACTTGATATAGAAGACACTAGGTAATATCTGAGTTTTAATAACATATTTTCACCTCATGGATCACAAAAACATTTGTTTATGGGACAGAGGACAATGTTAAGAAACTGTGATACATATCTAAAATGGAGATTGATTCTGTATTTATTCTCTTATGAATTACTCAGCTTTTTAATGAATTCTGATAACATTGGTTATCTCAAACTCATTTAAGTACATATGTAATTTCCTCTGCTCAATTTTATTAAAATATAATTTCTGACTTCTGCTATGGAAATGAGTATAACATTTACTACAAACAATTAATCAGAATGTTGTTTTTGATTGGGATACATCTGAACATTTAGTTGTGGTTGCTTCCCCATGTGCATATACCAGTGCTTTTTAAACAATCTGTTGCAGTAGTAAGACTTATACACAATTGGATTCAAGGTTTAAACTCATTTTTTTAGACTTAGATAGGCACATAAATGTGTTGCAATACTGGCAAATGTATTCTCAAACCTATCTAAACTAGCACATATCACAATCACCTTTTATTAAATCCTTGGTTTTGCCATTAATGAAAGCGGGATTATATTAAGTCCCTTCTGTAACTTTGTCGACATTGAACTTTGGGTTTTATAATGATTAGATTAAGCAGCTTTCAAACTAAGTTTAACTACAGTTCAGAAAGCATTTATATTCTGTTTAATTTTGCCTATTATTGCTTTTCAAGGAAGACGGCCACCATTCATTCATCTATTTATAGAATGATTGTTTCATGAAAAGTTCCACTACAATGGAACTAAATATGAAATCTTTCAGCTAGTTTAACATTGGATCACCATTAGATGCTCTATTAGTATCAACTTAGGCTTGTATCATAAAGGTGTCTCAGAATAGGATGTGAAAACCAATTGTAAAACACAAATCTAAATATACCTTATCAGTTATGCTTATTTTTCATCATACCTATAGTTATACATTGCCTGGAAACATTAACTGTCTGCTGCTTGTTAGTAGGGGCAGTATTAGTGTATATTAAGGGAAAACAATACAGTTCTGTTATAAAATTAATTTCTTTTACTTAATGTGAGCATACTATTTAACCCCCTAACCCAATATGACATAGATCTATGTCATCCGGTACAAAGCTCATAATACTGCATAACGTAGATCTACGTTTCAGCTTCAGGAAGCTCCAGCAGGCTCAGCTGTCACTTGATCAGGGCTCTGGTTCCATATTATGGCAGTTACCAGATCATTAATAATAATAATAATAATCATAATAATAAATTTAAAAAACAACAACTGTATACTGGCAGACTGGTTGCCAGTACCTAAGATGGTGGAGATGAGTGTGGGTGGGGAGGGGGCAAGAGAGCTGTTTATGAAGGATCAGGGGTGGAAAATGTCAGGTGGGAGAGTAATCTCTACACCACAGCTAAAATTAACCTTACATGCTTACTGATTAACCCCTTTACTGTCTGGATTATTAGAAGTGTTGTGTGTGGCTGCACTTAGTGGCCTTCTAATTACCAAAACCCAATCACAAAGCCATGTATTCTGCTATTTCCGAACAAAGGGGATCCCAAATAAGCTTTTACAATTAATGTGTCATGACAAGCAATAATAAAAAAGTGATGTAGCACTGTGTAAGGATATCCAGTCCCCAGATCTTTTGGTGAAGGCAGTCCTTAAAAGAAAGTCAGAAGTAAATAGTGAAGTCCTGTAGGTAAAGCAGTAGATGAGTAGAATGTTTGGTACTCACACTTTATAGAGCTATGACTTGGCAATAAAGAAAAATGCTCATGTATAAATCGTCCAAGTAAATATAAACCAGGAAACATCAGGTAAGTAAAAACATTATGAAACTCACAGGTCACTTGGGTATAACAAGACAAGAGAAATGAAACTCACACTCAAATGCCAAACTGCTGAAAACAACGGCGTTTGCAATGAGATCAGCTGTGTTCAAATTCAAAGCCCCAGCCCTCCTAGAGACATCAGAGTCCCAATTGTCCTATTGAACGCGTGTTTTACTGGTCACAGCCGGCTTTTTCAGGGTTATTCCTCTGACGAAGAAGGAGCAAATCTATGTAACCTTCGAAACACGTAAAGAGTATGTTAAGGCTACTGAACCCAAGATGATTGTGAGTTGGTGAGATAAATACACACTCAGGGCAGGACGGAACTGAGAGTGCATAAATATTACCTCATATCCTTTTGAGGTTTTTAAATGTGAGCATTAGAAGTACTGTGTTTTTATATATGTAATCAATTTAAAGAATTACACTATTGGTATCCTGTTTGCTCTCTGTCACGATTAACCACAGAACAAGGACTCTGTCTTATTACAAGAAGCACTGAAGGAAAGACACTCAGGTGCCAGGAATGAGCGCTCCTCACACTGTGCGGCACTTACCTCATATTGATTGAAGTATTAGAGTGTAAGTAGGAACCCCAGAAGGGCATTGATTCTTCGATGTGTATTTGCCAATAACAATAAAAATATTGGACTTAGATAGATTCTAATAGACATATATGGACTGTGGGTATTGGATTTATTTTATATTATATACTGTGAAGTGTCACTGTGTGTTGGTAGATTTAAATTTTTTGTGGCCCTTTTAAGGAGTTTTCCTATTGTTGTGCCTTCCTAATAATTTCATTTTTTACACACACACACACACACACTCATATATATATATATATATACACACACATATATAGATAGACAGACAGATAGATAGATAGATAGATAGATATACAGATAAGTATAGCAATAGATATATAATGTTTTAACTTTTAAGGTATTTGAGTGGAAAGGGCTCCAAAGCGTATGTGTATATATACATGTACACATATTTAGATATATATATATATATATATTTATTAAAGGGCTATATTGTATATATATATATATATATATATATATATATATATACACAATATAGCCCTTTCCATTTAAAGATCTTGCAATATACCATATACGTTTTAACCTTATAAAAATATTATTATATATATGAATGTAACACTTTATTTTAACCCCTTAACAACCACGACGTACCCTGTGTGCCGCTGGTCGTTAAGGGGGTCTCGTCGTGAGCGGCAGGACCGTGCTATTATGACCTCCCTTCTGGCGGCTGTCATCATAAAGCTATCAAAATCGCAATCCCCATTCAAAGACCAGCAATGTACAGGGTATGTTGCTGGTCTGAGAATAACATGTAGATGTAGTTTTTAAAGTTTAAAGGAACAGTCTAGGCCAAAATAAACTTTCATGATTCAGATAGAGCATGTAATTTTAAACAATTTTCCAATTTACTTTTATCACCAATTTTGCTTTGCTCTCTTGGTATTCTTAGTTGAAAGCTTAACCTAGGAGGTTCATATGCTAATTTCTTAGACCTTGAAGCCCACCTCTTTCAGATTGCATTTTAACAGTTTTTCACCACTAGAGGGTGTTAGTTCACGTATTTCATATAGATAACACTGTGCTCGTGCATGAGAAGTTATCTGGGAGCAAGCACTGATTGGCTAGACTGCAAGCCTGTCAAAAGAACTGAAAAAAGGGGCAGTTTGCAGAGGCTAAGTTACAAGATAATCACAGAGGTTAAAAGTATATTATTATAACTGTGTTGGTTATGCAAAACTGGGAAATGGGTAATAAAGGGATTATCTATCTTTTAAAACAATAAAAATTCTGGTGTAGACTGTCCCTTTAATTAGCTATTTAAATATTGACAAAATAAGTGTAAAGTAATTGGGCTCCATGTACTAAGCAGCATAAGCTGCTCTGGAGCCCTTGTGGGGCAAGTTTACACATATCACTGCTGTTTTAACTTAGGTTACCTGCTTTGGCCAATTAAGGACAGTTATAAATAAGTCACTAGAGTGTGCAGTTGAGTGGAGTTATATATATATAATCAGAAAAAACTGCACTCTCTGGGCTACACTAGAAAAGATGTCCTTTTATTCAAGTGAACTTTTTGTGGGAATACACCCCTTCATCAGTCTGATAAAGTCTGATAAAGGGGTGTATTCCCCAAAACGTCACTTGAATAAAGGACATCTTTTATTTTCAAGCCCAGAGAGTGCTGTTTAATGTCCTTTTAATTATGCATTTCAGCTAGTGTAACTAGTAAACGATCATAGAGCTGGTCTCATTTTCCTTTTAAAGTTTTTGTTCATATAAAGAATTAATACATAATAAAAGGAAAAATCAGTTGCTATATTTTAGCAGTTAATTTAATGTGACCAAAAAAATCTTATTGTACAGTATAAAAAGGGCACTCCTTCTAATACATGCCAAATAACTTTGAAAGGGCAATCGAGGGTAAAAAAAAATCCCCATTAGTTCCAAAGGCTTTTTGATGTCTCTAAAATATAAATGCTCAGCAACCTCTGTGAAAGATATATAATTTAAATTCCCCTTCATATATCCTTTTACTACACAGGGTTACCCTATTTACTGTAGCATTTGGAACAATGTCATCTAGTGGCTCTTCATTATGCATTCCTAATTCTATTTTCCACCATGTCCTTTTAACTTAAACATTCTACAATACATATTTCATACTCAGTAAAAATAAGTGGTAAAAAAATGAGAGATTAGCTGAAAAGGTATTGCTAGTAAGACAGATGATGCAATTGTGTGCTGTCCTTTTAACAAAATGTGAAAAAATAATAATCTTTTGACAACTAAAAGTTATGAGCAAGGTTTTTTGGTGTATGAAGGTGAATACAATGAAAAATTATATTTAAAAATAAAATGTTATACAAGTAATGGAAATTATAGATTAACACAAAACATACATTAATATTCATGATTTTGCCTTACTAATTACAGATGGGCAAATGTTTAAGTGTTGAAATTCAAAGAATATAACAAATGAAAAAATTAAAAAAAATACATTTCTAAGGAATGATTGTGAACACTCAGATCGGAAATATTATAAGTCAAACATCAAATAAAACATTTGAATACTGAGTGCTAACTTTTAAAAATGGAATACATTTGAATATGTAAATTTACCATTTGACTATAATATTTGAATATTTCTCACAGACTTACCTCAACTTAAATTAAAGTCTGATAATTATGATTCAATTACTAATATTTGAACATGTGAATGTTACATTACACATTCAAGCCTTACATTAAATAAAGGATGCAATTAACTTTGTTTGTTTGTTTGTTTTTATTGCTCTTGCAAATATTTGAAAGACATCCAAAATGCATTTAGAGCAAACAAATGCTGCCGATATTTGTTACTTTTATAATTTGTGTTTGTGTCTCGTTAAAGTATTCTGATTATTTGGGACAACTTTGATGTATATTATAGTTTGGAAACTTTGGTATATAGTAGGAAATTTGCATGAATAACCATAAACTCACTATCAATCACTAAACTTTAGTCCCAAAATATTGTCAAAACAAAATGCTAGAATAACAAGGAAGTAAGTTATTATTAAATTCTTTATTTCTGTGTGTTGTTTTGTTGTGTAAACAGAACTCTGTCTGCAACTGGGAAATTCTAATTGTTGGAATTCTTTTTTTGTATAGGAAGCTACATTCTAGACTGTGCTATTTTATTTATTACATCTTTGTATTTTTCTTTGTTATGGTCACCATTGGAAATTTGTTTTTAACTTGATGGTATTGTTAACACTTTTTTTCTATTGAAGACACAAATATATCATTCTGTTTAAACAACATTTTTAACAGATAAAAATATGTTTTTGGCACACCGGTTAAAATAGCAAATTAATTCAAATGCATTTATGGGAACACATTTAGGGCAAGATTACAAATGGAGTGCTATTTATCTGTATATATGCGTGTATTTATATTTTGCTTGGTGCAACTTTTTTTTTTACCCATACACATTATGTTAGGTCTTCAGTCACGCTAACCCGATGAGCACAGCGTTCAAGCATAACCGTATACTTTCAACTCGTAAGTTAGCATGGTCCGTGATATTGCTTATTGTGCACCACTTGTAATATAGCCCTATATGTTCCCATTCCAAAACTTTATTTTTTATAATAGTGTGTTCCAAATGAAGTATTTATATTTTATAATTCAGTTTAATAAAATATATAGTACTAAAAGAATATAATGTCTTTTCTTTCATAATATCCTTTTAGCCGTAGAGAGTTTTTTTCTTGAATTAGGCAGAATTGCTTTGAATATAATTAAAACCAAACTCCGAGTTGATAATCTCAAACCAACTAATACACTGACAAATGCTGTCAAGCTCAAAAGGACTTTTGTTCAAATACAGGTCTATTGCTCAGTAATGATTGCTGAGAAAATATGCCATAAATAACTCTGACCTTTCTGTCTCTTTACAGAATACATAGCTTTATAGTACTCATGTGTTTATCAGGGCAAATGGCATTTGTGTTATGTGACTGCAAAAAGCAATGATCATCCATTTGCTAGAGGTAATAAAAAACTAGTAATGTGACTTCTAAGCACATTTACATGTGTCTATACGGTACAAAAACTAAGATCTGTCCACAATTCTGTAGATATTTTTATATTAAGCCAGTTGCCTCTATATTATAAATGCACAATAGAACAAAGCCCTTTTCAATAGAACTGCTGCTCCTCAAGATCTTATTTAATGAGATTGATACTTTCCAAGGTTCTTTTTTGATAAAGGTCATTTAGCATTCTTGTGATGCCTGTAACTACAATGTAGCATGCAAGATATAATACTTAGGTGGCAATCTGCAAAACAATATATTACTCGACCACTATATAACCCTAGCATAGCACTCCACCCTGTGACTTTAAAGGGATACTAACCCCAATTTTTTTCTTTCATGATTCATAGAGCATGCAATTTTAAGCAGCTTTCTAATTCACTCCTATTATCAATTTTTCTTTGTTCTCATGTTATCTTGATTTAAAAAAAAGCAGTAATGAAAGGTTAGGAGCCTGCCCATTTTAAGTTCAGAACCTGGGTAGCGCTTGCTGATTGGTTTGCTACATTTAGCCACAAATCAGCAAGTGCTACCCAGGTGCTGAACAAAAAATGGGACGGCTCTAAAGCTTACAGTACTGCTTTTTCAAATCAAGATAGCATGAGAACAAAGAAAAATTGATTAAAGGAGTAAATTAGAAAGTTGCTTAAAATATCATGCTCTATCTGAATCATGAAAGAAACAAATTGGGTTTAGTGTCCCTTTAAGCACTGCAACAAAAAATATTGGTCATACCAGATTTAATGTATTATGGCCTCTGCATGAGGCTCGCTCTCACTGACAATATCAGGGTGCTGCGATAATATGAATACAACAGGCACGCTCTGGAGTGATTACACTGATTAATCTGATCATATACATAGTAGTCATGAACACCCCAGTTTTTCTGTTTATGGGGTGGATCTTTGGATATATATTGTTTGTTTTGTGGGTATTCACTTATCTGAGGAAGGTGTGAGTATTCCAAAATGTCACGCTATATTAAAACACATGGAGCTTTAATCTATACAGTGCTGGTTTTTGTGCTGTCTGCATTTACCTTAAGATTATCTTAAAACCACTGCTACGTATCTTATGCATTTGACATCAGAGGGCCACATGTATGTGCATTCTTCATCCTTGTATGCTCCAAATGCTGATGATTTCATATGTGAAAGAAAATAATTGCCTATCAATGTATCGTCAGCAGGTATCATCAAAGTAACTATTTGCTCTATCATCTTTTAAAATAAATGTTTTAAAACCTATATGTATATTACAAATATGTATTATAAATAGTATTTTTATTATTAATAATAATAATGAAAACAACAATAATAATAAAAAATAAAAAAAAATGCATTGCTGTTTATTTCAAATTCAACTTTTATGTCCCTAGGATACATCTAAAAATTACATGACCATCAAAAAAAAAAAAAAAAAAAAAAGAAAGAAAGAAAAAATAAAATGTATTACAATCTGGTATGACCATGGATAGTGAAAAAAAATAAATTTCATAATTCTTAAAGATAATTCTATTACATAAAATCTAAAATGTAATAATGGTACCGCTATTATATGTATTAATGTAATTAAAATTTGCCTTGTGCCTGAACTGCAGTCATTATGAGTATCGTTAGTTTTTAAATATTTCTAACAGCACAGAAAAAACTGTCATTCTGTCTTTTAACTATATTGTAATTGGAATGAAAACTTTAGAATTAACAATCACAATGAATGTTCTAATGCATTTTTTTTATCTTTTGTAGCCTGCCAGTATTTCTTAACTATCTCATTAATGTGGACTGTTACAGTTGACAAGTTGACTGATCATTTTCCCAAGGAACTGTCAGCTGTATCTCAAGGTGTAGATGACTACTGAAAAAACAGACCATGTGTTAATAAGGATATTAGTCTGTAGGGGTTACGTGTAGTTAAGTCAATGAATTGCTGTTTTGGAAAGGTGAGAAAAATGTATAACAAGAAGAGAAACGCATGACTGGACTAAAGATTAGGATCGAGATAGGGCTGATAATCAAAAGTGTAGAAAAAAGTCATATTAAATTATGAATTTGTACTATTTTTTGTTCTTTGGCATCTAAAGGCAGATCTAAAAGAAACATTGTACTCAAAAAATATTTTATAATTTATATAAAAGAGCTTTATTTTGTCAAATGAGTACACTGTTTTGCTAACTAAACACAAACTAATACACATATATAAGACTTGAGAATTAATTTTGCTTGTACATATGCAATTAAAGAAAGAGATTGTTGTAGCCCTGTCTTCTTCACTTCCTTTAAGGTTGTTTAGCATGGATTTAGCTTAGTTAATTATAATCATTTATTAAGCAGATATCTGGACAAGTATTCCTTTCTAACCTCCTTCTAATAGCTAAATATAAATATATAATGCAATAAGAAGACAAAAGTCAGTGTACCTTAGCCAGCAACTGTTCATAAATAACCATAATAACACTCATCAGGTCAGGAATCAATCCAATCCAAAGAGAATATGAGGTATGCAGGTGTAATATATTTTTTAGTTCTTTATTCCACAGGAATTCAGGAAATTTACACATGTAACAAAATTGATCATCTATGTAATCATAATAACAATGCCACACATTTCTACACCACTTAGTGGCCAATAGTAAACTACACATTGTGGTATATGCCACAAATCAAAACTGTTCAAAAAGTTCAAAAGTATGAAAAAATGAAAGGCCTTATTCACCGCTATTAATGCGGATTGTATTTATAAACAGGATTGGGTCATTCCAAATTTGATGACAACAATAGCAATTACCTGTTTCAGGGGGCTCAGACATATATATATATATATATATATATATATATATATCCTCCCTCCAAAAAGAGATAAGCACAGTCTTACATTACCACAACTGCCAGGGTGCACTTCACATAAATTGTATCCATTCCTCGTTTGCAAGAAGGCACTCACTGGTCTTAGTAAAAAACAACTTTTAATTCATATGTTTAAAAAGCAAATACATCCATAACGTTTCGATGTCGTTATGACATCTTTGACAATCATGTTCCCAAAGTAGAAAATCGCTAACAACATACATCTATATACAACCTTATATACCCATTCATATTCATATCTTCCCGCTCCTGCAGTTCCTCCATCTCCCCCCTGACGTCATCGCGCTCAGACGTGGGCGTGAGCATGAGACGTCATTCGCTTCCAATTGGCTATGTTTCTCCTTGGCAAACGCTTGTAAACACACCACGGTATGTCTTCCTTAGCCGTTCCTACTGTTGTCATCACGTAACAGCGTGAATATAGCCCTATTGTATAGGCCAATCAGCAGGCGGCTGTCATGGGAACCTACAGCCAGGAAAAAAAATATAAACACCAACAGACTGTGTTAGTCCCAGTATAAGGCGTATGAGTTCAGATGGGCATCGAACAATATGATAGCTTGAGGATGAAGATAAACTTCATTTGAAGCACAACAGTGCCTTTCAATTAAAAATCCACAAGTGGTTTAACCGCGATCGATGTGTAGGAATATATTCCAGGAATCCACATGAATCTTCATTCTAGTGGGTACACACTGGTTTCTATCTATTCCAATCAGGCATGAAGGAGATGGTTTTTTTATGTATCAAAAATATGTACAAGAATAGAGTCAAGTGTACACATTAAAGATAATGATTCATTAAGAAATATAATGTTAACTATGTCAGGCAGGGATTGCAAACTATTAGCATAGGGGATATTGGCTAAACTGTTACACTGTTTTTAATTTTGTCTACATTCAATGTGTCCCTTTATTTCTGGGCTGTTATGTGTGGGGATGGTATCGATCGCGGTTAAACCACTTGTGGATTTTTAATTGAAAGGCACTGTTGTGCTTCATATGAAGTTTATCTTCATCCTCAAGCTGTCATATTGTTCGATGCCCATCTGAACTCATACGCCTTATACTGGGACTAACACAGTCTGTTGGTGTTTATATTTTTTTTCCTGGCTGTAGGTTCCCATGACAGCCGCCTGCTGATTGGCCTATACGATAGGGCTATATTCACGCTGTTACGTGATGACAACAGTAGGAACGGCTAAGGAAGACATACCGTGGTGTGTTTACAAGCGGTTGCCATGGAGACACATAGCCAATTGGAAGCGAATGACGTCTCACGCTCACGCCCACGTCTGAGCTCGATGACGTCAGGGGGGAGATGGAGGAACTGCAGGAGCGGGAAGATATGAATATGAATGGGTATATAAGGTTGTATATAGATGTATGTTGTTAGCGATTTTCTACTTTGGGAACATGATTGTCCTATATTGGTGATGTTAGCAGAACATTTGACAAAGATGTCATAACAACATCGAAACGTTATGGATGTATTTGCTTTTTAAACATATGAATTAAAAGTTGTTTTTTACTAAGACCAGTGAGTGCCTTCTTGCAAACGAGGAATATATATATATATATATATATTTACCCAATAACATTCACACTTAAAGGGATATTCCAGCTAAAATTGGAATCCACATGGATGCATTTCAGTTTTGAATAGAAGCATTATCTGTAATATACATGTATTATCAAAAATTATTCTAATAAAAGCTATAGCTGTTTCAAAAGTGTATTTAAGTATGCACCGTGCACCAGCATTTTAAACACAGCACTTGTATCATCTAATTTAATTGCTGACATGATACAAGCTGCACTGGTGCTCTGAGCAGCTGCAGTATTTAAAATGCTGGTGCACTGAGAATAGCTATACTACATATGTACCGAAAAATGTTAACACTATAACAGTTATAACTTTTAGTAGAAGTGTTTTTGCCAATAGGTGTATAATGCAAATATGCTTCTATCCAAAAATGGAATTCGTCTTTGTGCATTTACATTTTTACCGGAGTGTCCCTATAACCTACTTAGTATGTCCAATGCTTTTTCTAATGTGATTGGTGATGCCAAGCTCATAATCCAGCTTAACAGAGAAAATAACTACAATGTGAAGCGAGGGGTAAGAAAACACTGGATCACAGAAAAGTAGATAACAGTATTAATAGTGTGACCATATTACCGCTTTAAAAAAGGGACACATATGAAAAATACATATGTCAGGGCTGTTTTCAGGGCTTTCTAAAGAAATGTTTTGTATAAGAACCGTAACATATGTATTTTTCATATGTGTCCCTTTTTAAAGTGGAAATATGGTCACCCTAAGTATTAACCATGGCCCTCAATGGAGAAAGTGGAACAACTACACTTTCATATGTATTTTACAGCAAAAGTCTGCAAAATAAATAATGAGTGTATATTAAAATAATGTTATAATCTCAATAATAAAATATTTTATGCATTGTTAAAATTTGAGTTTAATGGCCCTTTAAATCTGTTTTAATGAAAACTGAAACTATCACAACAGTATCATTTGTGTAATTTAGACTAATGTTAATTTGACTGATAGCTACTTCCTGCTTATGTTCACTGGCTGATAATCACTTGCTAACTGTAAATGATTATTTTATAATATTCAATGATTCATTGTAGATCCTAGATGTATTTTAAACATGACAACACACTTTGCATAAAAAGTGCAGAATGTATTTATAAGTAAACTAAAAATACTAGTGGAAATCCTTTATGTTATTATCTATATAAAAGATAATAGATGTTGACTTCTTTGCTATGAAAATTACCACAATAAGAAAAAATAATTTCAGTTCTTAGTAATCATTTACATTACTGAAAAATGAATACGTATCCTAGTACTTTAATAAAGAAATTCTTACTATATCAGTATTTTTTTTTTATTTTTTTTATTTTTTTTATCGACATATAAACCTTTTATGATATACAGGAGGCCTCTTTTGGACCTCAAACAGACAAAAGGTACCATTAATAAAAGGTATTACAGAAATAGAAGAGACCACTTTTGGGCCTCATAATAGAAACCTCTTTTTTTTAAAACACACTAATTAAATAATATTTAGAAACTATTAATGAGATAGCTATGTATAATACTATAATATAAAATATCATATATACATAATGAGCTGGGAAACAATAGGATTAGGTCTCAAAATGAAAGTTGCAAACTATAAATCTGTTTGCCTAAATATATAATTTTCTCATATTAGTAAATAGGAGACTATATAAGTAAATGTAAGATTCCTCGATCCCACTCATTGGGTCTATATGGCCAAATAAGATAGGTAGATAAGATGTTAACTTTTATTATATGTCAGTTACCTGTTAATTGGAATATGAGAGGATCTTCTTATTAATATATGTTTGCAAATGAAAACTTGAATATATAAACTGCCAGACCTACATATATAAATATGCATATATACTTATACTATTTAGAGACTAGTAGTGAGGTAGCTATATATAATACTATATTATAAGGTATATAATGAGTTGGAGATTTATAAAATTAGATCTCAAAATAACAGTTGCATACTTTTGGGCATATTTAACAATGTTCGAGTGGACATGATACGAAGTAGCGTATCATGTCCGCTGCACATCGCTGCCCATCAATAAATGCTGACAGCATACACTGTTGGCATTTATCATTGCACCAGCAATTCTTGTGAACTGCTGGTGCAATGCCGCCCCCTGCAGAATCGGCCGCTAGCAGGGGGTGTCAATCAACCCGATCGGGTTGATTTCTGTCTGCCGCCTCAGAGCAGGCAGACAAATTATGGAGCAGCGGTCTTTAGACTGCTACTTCATAACTTCTTAATAACTTCCGTTTCCGGCTCGCCTGAAGGTTCACCTGAAACAAGGGGCATCAAGCTCCATACAGAGCTTAATAGATATGCCCCTAAAAAGCTGTTTACTACAATATAACATTTTTAAATATTAATATATAGGAGACCAACTCAGTAAGTATAAGAGTCCCTTATTTAACGTAATTGGGTCTACATATCCTAGTAACCAACTAAGTAAAGTAGGTAGATACAATGCTGTATGTCAGCTAACTGTTAATTGTAATATGAAATTATCTACTTCTTAGTATAGGTTGGTAAATGCAAACTTAAAATGTATGAACTGCCAAACCTGCATATAGAACTATGTATACATGCCTATATTATAAGAGTCTCAATAAAAAAATATAATGCTTCTAAAGATTCTTTAATGTAAAGAAATAAAATTAAAGTAGCAGTTTTTGCAAGATAAACCAGAGTCTGCATCTGGACAAAACCAGCTGATGCCAGAGTACATTAGTGGGGAGATAGAACCTTGGAGCCAGCTGGCTACGCAAATACTAATTGTATTTGTATAGGAATGACACAGATTAAATAACTATAGATAAAGGTAGGTGTCAGCCACTATCCTCCACCCACCATGACCTTCATAACTTCAGCAATGAAATATTTTACTACCAGGCAAAACTGCCATCCTAGTTAGTGAGAAATAAAAATAATAATAAGATCTAGAGTGTAGCTATACCGATAGTTAAATTAGGAAGTATAGTTAAATTAGGGAGTATGGTTTTTCCACAGTCTTGTGTTTTTGTACTCTGTCACCTAGATATGGGCCCTATATCCAAATGACAAGTAAGACAATTATATTTGTAAGTGGGTAATTCCTGGTAGTTGTTTGCTTAACCTCCCTTAGCTACTTGAATGATAATTGTAATGCACATTGTGCTGGAAAGATGGTCTACGCTTAATGATTCACTAATTTCACAAGATAATGGTTTGCTATTAGATGAGAGCTAACCTATTTAACATACTATGGGGATATATTTCTATCCACATTACTAAGTGTCCTCTGGTGAATCAGACACTACAGTCGTCATATAGTACTTAATTGCTGTGGAAAGATAATAATTAAAAGGAACAACAAGTAAGCTTACTAATAACCTGTAAGAAAAAAAATATCCAACCATAAAGAAACCAAACACAACATATAATCCGCCAGTGTCTCTCAGTTTGTAGGCTGTATCCAATGCCAGTCTGAACAAAAGATGATGAGAAATAAAGTTTATGATGAATTTACAGTTTTAAAAATCCATTGAAACATACCCAAAGCATTTGCTCCGATTTCACAGCTCACATATGTACTTTCTGGTGTAAGCAACTACGAAATACAAAACAATCTTGCAATTGAAAAGGAAAAGAAAAACCTCATGATGCGGTAAAAGGTATCTAAGAGTCCAGATTAGGGTTAACTAATGACAGTATGGCCAGACTTAACTTAAAAAAAGTCAGCCTACACCAACTCTCACATATGGAGTGGGTTGTATTGCTCTATGTGTAGGAGGTCGCACATAGAGTTTCTGAGAATCAAGCAGTTCTGTAGATTTTATATTCCGGTAACTTTTCATCTGCTCCGCTTTGCATAGTACTAGCTCTCTCGAACTGGATACTGTAATCATGGTTATATATCTTGGCTTCTTCAATTTCAGTACTTGTGCAGGTTCAATCGCATTAGGTCCCACTCCACCAGGTTCCTCAACATTGGGTTTGACAGAATCCTTAACAGTAGTATCTGTATAAAGAGGATAGAAAGCTTCTGTCAGCGTTTCAGTGATGGAGTTATAGTGGTCTTTGAGCAGCTTTGTTAGCTTGGCTAGTATTTACTGATACGTTGCCATAGGTTCCTTTTAGGTATACCATAGGAGAAAAGGTTGAAACATTTCTGCACTGCTTGCAGTATTTATAAAGTTAGCTGTATAACAATGTGTCTGTAGTAAGACATATTGGGTTAGGTCTGTGAGAAAGCTAGTACTGTTAAAAGGTGCATTAAATCCTTCCGATGTAGCTTTCAAAATAAAGATAAGTTATCGCTTGAAAAAAGCCAGCCTCTCAATCTCGATCGACCCACTGGAATGTAAAGAGCTAATACTTGCTCTTGCTTCTAGTGGTAGAGTTTTCCTCTATTGCACAGCAAGTAAAGATGGCCACCATGTCCATGATAACTGTAGACCACACATCTGCAGCTATACGATTAGTGTGTTATACGGACCACTCCGTGTTCCCAAGATCAGCAGCGTGACCACCAAGGAGATAGGATGTTTGTCTAGATCTGTTATATTTACTAGAAATGCTCCATAATTGATGTTTGAATCAGATTATTGCCGTAACTGCAGCTGAATGCAACTGCTCATGGTCCCGGCTGGTTCCACCCCCTCAGTATTTATTTTTATTGTAGCTTCAGAATTCCTTCGGAACAGAAAATCGTTTATCGGCTTAAAAATAGGATCATTTTAAAAAGATCAATTTTGGAATAATTCTAATTTATTAGTTAATTGTTTCTACAAATTACAATCAATTCTTCATTTTCTTCATTTTCAACAATCCTGTATTAAAGGGACACTGTACCCAAAATTTTTCTTTTGTGATTCAGATTGAGCATGAAATTTTAAGCAACTTTCTAACTTACTCCTATTATTAAATTTTCTTCATTCCCTTGGTATCTTTATTTGAAATGCAAGAATATAAGTTTAGAAGCCGGCCCATTTTTGGTGAACAACCTGGGTTGTCCATGCTGATTGGTGGATAAATTCATCCACCAATAAAAAAGTGCTGTCCAGAGTACTGAAACCAAAAAAAAAAAGCTTAGATGCCTTCTTTTTCAAATAATGATAGCAAGAGAATGAAGAAAAAATGATAATAGGAGTAAATTAGAAAGTTGCTTAAAATTGCATGCTCTTTCTGAATTACAAAAGAAAAAAATTGGGTTCAGTGTCCCTTTAAGTTTAGTTATACTTATATTATTGTCCTATAGAGTGGACACTTATTGATATAAATCTGTCCTCAGTGACTTCCTGAGATGGGACACTATACACCAATTTGTATGTAACTGCATGTAATAGACACTACTATAAAGAATAATATGCACAAATACTGATCTAAAAATCCAGTATAAAACCGTTTAAAAACTTACTTAGAAGCTCACAGTTTAGCACTGTTGAAATGGTTAACAGGAACACCAACTGCAAATTGATTCTATAGCAAAAAAGCAGACACTCCCCCCGTCCCCCTTCCTCTGCATATGAAAAAAAAGACTCTTTAAACAAACAGGGGCAAGCTGAAGTAGGTATACATCAGTAATCTCCTAAAACTTTGAGGCTTGGTTAGGAGTCTGAAAATCAACGCAATGTTATTTAAAAATAAGCAAAACAATACATTTTTTTTAAAAAAAAGAAAGAAAGCTGTATAGGCTATATAAATGGATCATCTACAAACATTTACTGCAAAGAAAAATTGAGTGTATAATGTCCCTTTAAAGGGACATAAAACAGGTTGAGATCTGTGCATATCTTAAAAGGGCTAATTAATTAAAAAATAGTTTAAACATTGCTGGCAAGTATTTTAAAATATATTTTAAATATAAGCAAAATTAATTACATAGCTAAGATGCATGGGGCAGCCAACTCCACCCCCTTATCAGTGTTTAGACACAGGCATTGTATTTCAATGAGTTCACTGCTTCTAGGCATGCTCCAGCAGATAATCCATATTTACTTTTTCATTCTACTGAAAGCAAGCAACCTTACATATATATATATATATATATATATATATATACAGCCATAAAAGGAATTGTATGGGGGTAGTTAGAGCTTTACAATTCAGAAACTAAAAAGAAAGGGTTAAAGGTGAGGCACTGCAGTATAAATTTGCAGGTAAAGTAATTAAAGTACATATTATTATAGTTTGTCTCTATCCCAACTTGTTTTATGTCCCTTTAAGTAAAAGAGTAGATATCTTTATAAGGGTA
Source organism: Bombina bombina (assembly GCF_027579735.1). Taxonomy (NCBI): domain Eukaryota; kingdom Metazoa; phylum Chordata; class Amphibia; order Anura; family Bombinatoridae; genus Bombina; species Bombina bombina. The sequence goes on from NC_069499.1 coordinate 377,841,155, forward strand.
GCTAAAGAAAATTTAGCAGAAGAAAATCTGTCACAACTAATACACAGCTTACCACAGCACCCATTAGTTTGGAAATATTTTCACCTAGATTACAAGTGTTGCGCTAACTGCAACACAAGTGCGATATGGTTTTGTTAGGCTCCTGCAAGCATTTTGAGCCTTGCTGGTCTCACCAGTCCTTATGTTATTTAATAACATAAGGACTGGTGAGGATAGCGAGACTGAAAACGCTCGCGGGAGCCTAACAAAAACCATATGGCACTTGCGTTGCAGTTAGCGCAACACTTGGAATTTAGGTGGTTGTGTCCTCTCTCTGTCTGTCCCTAAATTGTTAAATAAAAATCCATAAATAGAAATAATGTTATCTAATTTTTAGACCTCCAATTTGCGATACAACAGAGAGTATTTCAACTTTCTTCATTGTAATTGAGTTCAGGCCATAATGATTAATTTCTTATTTGACATAAAAAGGTTTTCTTTGAGGTTGCCTAAAAATTTACATTAAGTTTTCCAAAGTAGGATACCATTGAAGTATTTGATACTGTTAATCATAAAACTGATTATTAAAGTAATAATATTAGTACATTCTCACTATCTTTTACGCAAACTATTATCATTGGTATTGTTTTATATTTGTTCCATTAACCTTAAAAGTACTAAACAGACTAGCCCAAATCCATTCTTTCTTACTACTCCCCTTTCACTGTTCAATCCACTCTACTGAAACAGCATTCTCATATGTCAAAAATTACCTAACCACTACTAATACCAAATGTTCTTCTCCACACTTCTCTTATTAGGCCTCTTAGCTTCCTCCAGTTAGCTTCTTCATATACAAATGCTTAGCTCACTTCGCCTTCATGATAATACTTACAAGTGTTTTAAAACTTATTTTAATAACTTGTCCGTTGCAGGGTCCTTTCCTCTGACATCTTCCTATGTCTCTATCTTTAGATGAACAGTATCACAAAGTTAAGTCCTGTTTCTTCTTTCTTTGCACACTTTCTTTTGGCCAACACATTTGGATTTTTATTTCTCTTTCTACCATCAAGAAAGTCAACCTTGTGTTTCAGACCCATATCTGAAAGCTGTCGTATCTCATACACATATACTTCTATGCCACTGTCATTTTTTTTTATTTTCTTGCCCGGGGACTATTGCAAACCCTTACTAATTTGCTTTTCCTGTTTCTGCATCTTCCAATTTATTTTAATGCCTCTCTACTACATTCATCCACCTCATGTATATATAATTATGTATCAGATTTGTTACTCTGCCAATCACTGTCTGAGAGTTAGTCATGAACAAGCTGGTAGGTGCTAGATCAGTTAAGTAAATTAAACAATAGATAAAGGGTCTGAAACAAGACCATACAGCCAAATTTGGACACCTGGACAAAAACAGAAGATATATTGAGGTAAGAGGGAAATATGAATTCAGTTCACCAAATGAATGTTTGCAGACATGATTAAATAGCTGGCATGCAGGAGTAGGTGCAGGAGGGATCATGCTAATAATAGTGAACTACTGATACAGCTAGCATATCCTAAACAAGCAGTGTATATTCAAAAGGACTGGTGATTACAGTGTGCAGGTATAAGGTAGCATAGGGTTTACAGTACGTCTGGACGACCAGAGAAGAACTAATAGGATAAGTACAATTAGAAATGGACAATAACAGGGATTTTAAAGAATGATCAGTGATGAGAATTACTAAGAATTACTAAGAATGAGCAGCAGGTGAGATATAACACCGAATTGATAGTGAAGATTATGGCCAGCAAGTCAGATATAGCCAGCAAGATTGAAAATATTAGAATTGCATAATATATAATAAAAAACACAATGCAATAGCACTTTGAATTTTAAATGAGCATTTTCTCTGTCAAATTTCAAAATGTCCTTTGACTTGTCAGCCCCTTTTATCATGTGACAGAGATCAGCCACTTACAGACTCATATATGCATACACAATGAACTCTTGCACAGATTAGTAGGAGCTGGTGCCTCAGAAACTGTGCACATAAAAAACTGTGCACAATTTGATAATTCAAGTAAATTGGACAGTCTCTTAAAACAGTTGTATCAGAAGCATCCCCTTAAAAGAATAAAGGCCTGAACGTTTGCATATGTATTTGCAGCATATATGCATACATATATACACACACAGACTGTATATGTATATTTGTATATGCATGTGTATTATATATATATATATATTTATATATATATATATATATATATATATATATATACCAAGATATGGAAGCGCACTCCAAAGTTATTTTTATAGTAAATATTTAATTTTATTGTGAACGTTTTTCGGACCAAAAAGGGTCCGTCCTCAAACAAAATATGTACATATTTTGTCTGAGGACGGACCTTTTTGGTCCGAAAACCTTCACAATAAAGTGAAATATTTACTATAGAAATCCCTTTGGAGTGCGCTTCTATATCTTAGTTTATATCTTGTTTTGCTGCACCCGGGGTTGCTGCTTGTTGATGTCTGGAGTGCGCTCTGTCAAATGTATATATATATATGTGTGTGTGTATACATATATTTTTATATCCCTTTAAGTTTAAATAAATAATTTTATTCAATAACTGAGCTCTCTGATAGCCCAAAGTCATTAGCATGCTATTAGGAGCTTCATGACCATTAATTTTCACTAACTAATTAGATTAATTAATGTTTGGCAGCTACTTTACTTTATTCCCTATTTGAGATTTGACATTCCTACATTTGAGTAGTACCAGCATGATCTAATAAATTCAACTACAAACGCAACTCTCCTATCGTTTAGCACCTCCGAAAAAAATAGATACTATCCTGCAATATATAAATAGAATGGATTTGCCATCCTGAAGTCTGTTATACGCATATTCTTGCCACTTTCTTTGCCCTTTGCTATTGTGTTATGCACACAACTTTATAATTTGAATATCAAGGGCTTCAAGAATGTGTTTATTTTTTTTTTTTTTGTAGATGAGCTTTATCTATTAGAAAACACATTTTTCTTTATTTTTTTATTAGAAAAGTTGAGGAGTAAGGGGCTTTCCAGTGTGAAATATCAGATGCCTGTACAAGTATACGGGCACATGTCATAATATCCTTTACTGTTATAATCATCAATCTTTGAATAAATAAGATGGATTTGAGTGATACTAATTTGACCAATTTGCTGAATATGATATAATATAAATAAAAGGGTTCCTTTTTGTGGGGTTAGATGCTCAGCTCTTGGTTACATTGTAGCTTCTTTATTTCAAAGCCACTTGTTGTAGATAATTTAGCTACTTTAATGGAAGCTTGACTTATTGCCATAAAACATGAAATCATGTTAATGATGGTGATATACCCTTGTGAAACTCTCTGAGGCTTTCAACAGTAGGAAAGGCATTATACAGTCAAGATTCATTATTATTGCTAACCATTGACCGCTTAAAAGCAACTGCCGGGAAATGATTCTGTGACCTATATGGTGATTAAAGCATTGTACAGTGATTGTTGTGTATAGTGAACTATGTCTTTAGTCTTTGCTGGGTTACTCCAGTCTGTGACCAAACTCTATCACATAGAGAATCAGTATCCATGCCTTGTAGTACTGAAATTATGCTAGTTTCCTATGCAGTATCAAAAAGATTCATTTGGCACAAGCTGATCATTTATAGTGCTTCAACTGATTATTGTTCCCCTACTGAAATAAAGTCAGTATGATAATAAGCACTTTAGTCATTATACGTCATCGGAGTGTGTAATGCCCGCCCCTTCATTCGTGCAACCAATCACGTGACTGAAGTGGCTGTCAATCACGAGAGCGAGCAAGCTCTCTATGATTCTCCCTCGCCACCTCAGAGGTGGCGTAGGGTGTAAGAAGCAGCAGTCTAATGACCGCTTCTTCTTATATTGCAGAAAGCAGGCTCGCATATGCGAACCTGCCCCGCAAGGGCTCCAGAGCAGCTTTCGCTGCTTCGAACATGGAGCCCATAGTGGGGGATGAAGTTTAAGGCATCACTGGTGTTAAAAAAGATGCAAAAGAAAGAAATGACATATATTTCCCCTTAAATCATATGTGCATTTAATTTGTGTGTTTATGTTATCACAGCATGGGATTTTTTGTGAACTGATATATAAAAACTTATTTTTATATGCAACATTTTGTATCAGTTTATTATTTAATCTGTTTTCAAATGAAAGAATTTGATTTAAAGCACGGAAAATACATTTTTTGCAAAAGTCATACTATTTGACATTGAATATAAATAGTAAAATCTGTCCAAAAAAAGTCTTTTCAAGTGTATCTATGATTTTTATTATTTCAATTTTTATTATTTCAGGATGTAATTAAACTTTGCCAAGTTGCACTTTTGTATTTTGGGATAATGGCTGAGGTGTTTTACGTATTTCATCGTTTTCAGGAATTTAATTTCACACTTTAATGGTTTCTTTTAGACTTAGCTTATTGGTATAGCAAAAAAAAAATCATAGGTTGTCCTAACATTTATAAAATAAATTGCATTCATGCTGAATAATGAAAAAAAAAAACGTATCCAATAGCCTTAGTAAAATCTTTATTGGCTATATTGAAATAAATTAAATAAGTAAGTAATCCTAGTGGGGAAAAGGCTCTAAAATGCAATGTTAAATTAATATACCTCTAAATAATCATATACAAACAAATCACAAGGGGGTCTATTCCAATTAATTAGAAAACTAAGCAGTCATTTGCACCACTTTTTGAGTGGCCTATCAAAAAAAAAAAAGTTATAAGGGTTTAAAGAAATGAGGTCTCAGGTGTTAGAAAAAAAGGCAATCAAAGGGCTTGAACATGGAAATACATACGTATAAATGTATAAAGACTGCAATCACTGGATTTCAGTATATATTTATATATGTGTGTGTGTGTGTTCATATGTATTTTTGTATTTAAATGTGTATATATTTATATATATTATATTCATATGTACACATACTGTATATAAACAAGTGTATTGGAGTCCTTTGTGCATAGTAATGCAATATTTATATTTAATAAAGTGTTATACTATGTATTTACTGTAAATATTTCACATTCCAATGTTCTGCATAAATATTATTATCTTATTATTATTATCGGTTATTTGTAGAGCGCCAACAGATTCCGCAGGAATAGATATATATTTTACCACAAAAACATATATATATATATATATATATTATATATATATATATATAATATATATAATGGTAACAAAAACTTGCACTCGCTGGACTTTTTCAAACACCAAACAATTTTTAATGTAACGTTTCGGAAACAAAGTATCCCCTTCCTCAGACCCATTAAAAATTGTTTGGTGTTTGAAAAAGTCCAGCGAGTGCAAGTTTTTGTTACCATTACCTACTACCCACTAGCACCCTGGTTGTTGAAGTTTGAAGTGAGAGTGCTCACCCTGGTATATATATATATATATATATATATATATATATATATATATATATATATACAGTATATATATTTTTTTTTGTGTACTTTGGAATAAATATAAATAGATATATAGAAATATTATAATAGATATTCCTATAATTAATTGCTGGCACCCTGGTAGCTGAAATTAAGGTGAGAGTGCTCTCATTTGAACATAATATAATAAATATATATGTATATATATATATATATATATATATATATATATATATATAATATATATGAATAAATAGAACACATTCTGCTATGTGAAGGACATTGGAATGTGAAATATTCATATTTTCATGTCAAGTTGGCGCACTTAAAATATGCTAACAGGTTTACATGCGAGTAAGGTATTAGTTTTTTTCTCAATTTTTTGCACCGTTGACTTCTATGGGGGAATATGTGAATGTAAACGCAACATTCTAACTTCGACTTTTTGCGCACATCAGGTTAGTGACTGTGCAAAAAAAGTTAACTTTCAACTTGTAATACGAGTGCTACCTGACGTGCGCAAAAAACTTACTTCTAGCGGAGTTAGCACACAAGCAGAGGTGTTAAATAAAGGGGCATACATAGCTAATGTAGAATTTAAAAAACCCAAAACAAAACACGACACAAATCTCTTACACAGAACCTCCACAGCACTAAGGTAATCAGTCCAAGTTATCTTTAAAAAGTAAATTAATAAAAAAGTACACACTAAAGGGTTAAAAGGTAACACATAGTTGGCACATTTGGTTTCATAGATCAGTGGTCTATGAGTAAGGCTCTTGTGAGCTGAAACACCTTAGACCTGATTTATCACCAGCTTGTTTTACCTTTTTGGATTGCTTTGCTGTTTTTAAAGAATTCAATAAAGACTTTATTTTTTTACTACACTCACGGCTGGATTCTTCTGTTCTTTCTTGGATTCCTATTTGCCAGCACTCCAGCCAGAGTTTTGCAGCACTGGTACAGCGTCATCTCCAAGGGCTGAAGACTGGAGGGGGAAACCGGAAGTGACGCGATGGAGACGTGACTGTCCAGAGCAGTGTGGATTCACGGAACCACAAACACCGTGGAGCACTGGTGGACACAGTCCTAAAAATAGGCGTTTGACTCCTAGGAGGGTATGGCGGTGTCTAGGTGAGGATATCACCTGGTGGTTGTTGACCCAGTGCAGAATATTAGCGAGCCTGCATCATCCGGATAAGACAGATAAGAAGTCTACCTCAATCAACCCTCCACATTGAGCCCTACTCACAGTAGGGACTTTTGTCGTTATTTTTTACCTATGTGTATCTGTGATGGTATATTAAATCAATTAGTTTTGGCATTTCTCCTTCCTTGTTAAACAGGTAAAACCTGAATTTTGGGACCTCTGGAAGAATGGAATGATATTTAAGACGAATGTTCTTTCAGACTCATGCATATGATTATTGTACATAACGATAAACTACTTTCAGACATTAAAACTAAAATCACTCAATTACAGCGACACTTAGTGCAACACCAGCTAGCAATAGAATATATAGCCTTTGACAAAACATTGTTGGATATTGTAGAAAAGTCATCTGAAGATATTGTACAGACCAAACACACTAAGTTTTTGAGAGACTGGACGGACTATCAAACAAACACGGTACACATTTGGTACAGGAAAGAGATCTAACTACTACAGGAACAACAAAAAAAAGAACTTCAAACATGGCAGAAGCAATTCTAAATCCAAGGGAAAGAAAAAAGTTACATTTTTAGATACAGAGGCAGAGTCAACTGACGATACTAGTGGTGATATTGATAGCACAAATACAGACAGACCATTGCCAACACTGTTAGTGTCACAGGGTCAACTGCACACGCAGAGACTAAGGGGCAAAAAGAAAAACAGGCCCCAACAAATATCATGTAAACACTATACATAAACAGACAAATGTTGCAGACATGGCTGGAAACAAATTTTAACAGGCTTTTTTAGTACCAGTGTAACATAAGGAGAAAACATTTGGACAGTTACAGAGCACTCAAATGAAGCTATAGAAGTATCCAAAAGGAGAGGCTGCCCAAGACGAGTGTGCTATTAAAACTTAACATTTAATAAATATAATTAAAAGTAAAATGAACTACCAGTGTAGGTGTATATAAAACTTAAATTAAAATATAGAACAAGGAGAGAGCCAGCATATCCAGATAATAACCATAAATTGGTAATATTATCTATCTAATATGAAAAAATATAATATACTAGACTCAGTATTGTATAATTGCACAAAAACTATATTTATAAATCCATGGTGCAACTTGTAGGAAAAGCCTCCTAACCATTAATACAAATACTAAGTTAGTATAATATAGGTCAATGGTAATTAACCGTACCATAAATAAAATAAGTGATTGCAGCAGATAGACTCAGGCAGGTGTTCACCAAAAAAGGCTCACAGATTGCACCGGGAAAACTATCTATAAAAGAGGATTGACCTCATAACGTATTAACCTATCTTATGCAATACTGGAGTAGTGCAGGCCTGTCTGAGTAGTAACAACGCTGACAAATAATACACAATGTAATTAAACCAGAAACCGAGTATGAACTACTACTATTAGTTAAACTAATGAATACCGCCCCCTATTCACGACAGCATCATTTTGCACTAGACAATTTGGAAAATGACTAATAAACTGACATAAATGGCTGTCAACCGATGTAATTATTTCTTAAGAAAGAACAAGTGTGTAATCTTTACTAAGGGAATAGACCCTGAAAAAGATCAAAGTATTGCATAAGATAGGTTAATACGTTATGAAGTCAATCCTCTTTTATAGATAGTTTTCCCGGTGCAATTCGTGAGCCTTTTTTGGTGCACACATGCCTGAGTCTATCTGCTGCAATCACTTATTCTATTTATGGTACTGTTAATTACCATTTACCTATATTATACTAACTTAGTATTTGTATTAATGGTTAGGAGGCTTTTCCACCAAGTTACACCTTCAGGGATTTATAAATACAGTTTTTGTGCAATTATACAATACTGAGTCTAATATATTCTTTCATATTAGATAGATAATATTACCTATTTATGGTTATTATCCGGATATGCTGGCTCTCTCCTTGTTCTATATTTTAATTTAAGTTTTATATACACCTACACTGGTAGTTAATTTTACCTTTTAATTATATTTATTAAATGTTAAGTTTTAATATCACACTCGTCTTGGGCAGCCTCTCCTGTCGGATACTTCTACTATAGCTTCATTTGAGTGCTCTGTAACTGTCCAAATGTTTTCTCCTTATGTTAAACAAGTTATTACCTGGATAGGGAGCACCCCCATCATATATTATTGTTGTTGGGTTCTTTAACCTAATAATCAATATTGCCAGCTTTACTGACATATGATTGTACTTGAATTAATTCTGCCTATGGGTTTTTTATAGACGTTACTTTTCCCACAAATGTAATATATCTACTTTTTTAGTACCAGCTCCAGTGCAAAAACCAGTACCACTCTCCATGACAAAGAATTCAGGGGGGACAACAGAACCAGTTATACAAAACTGAACAGATATCAATTGAGAGTGAAAAAGAACTTGGAGTAGGAATGGGTTATTTTGTGATAATCCTGTCTGATAAAATATAAACCACACAACAAGAGAAGGTGTTGAGTTATGGACTAAATTTCGTACCAAGTGCCAAGTTCAATCTAGTCAACACAATTGTTGATGTAAATAGAATGGTCCGAATTTTAACCCTTAAAAAACATTTTTCTCAAGGTGATAAAGAAGATGAAATTGCACAGAGGGTTATTACAGTAGGGATAAGTAAGGATGATGGTAACTAACTATGCTATGACTACGGCGTGGGATGCTGAAACGCGTCAGCTTTAGTGACCACCATCCATGCTAACTTGTTGTTGCTGTGCCACAATGAATGAATTGCTGGGGCTGCTATGTATTGTGCCTGATTTTACCTGCAAATAAAGCAGAGTTTCAAGTTTACAAGAAGTGCCGGATTCCCTTTATTTCCTTTTCTTGGTTATCACAGTAGCCTTGCACCCAATTCTAACCTTGACTTTACTGACTCCTGTATCAGAGAAACACTTCTGCATCTAGAGAGTGAGCAGTTACAGGATTCCTCCTCTGAAGTGGATACACATGTAGGCTTTAAGCCAAAATCCATTTTTTATTCCATACAATCCAGGAGTGGTGTTCTGGAACTGTTCCAAGAGATGGTCATAGGAGATCTTGAATTACTTTATAGTGAACCATCATCTAACTATAACTACAATCTGACTAGAAAAGAAAATCTAGCAATTAAGGAATTAGCAGACAACCCCAATATTATCATTAAAAAATCAGGTAAAGGGGGGAGCATTGTGGTCCTGAACCAGAAAGACAACGATAGAGAAATAATAAGGCTATTGCTTGACACTAAATGCTATTCATTCTTACAGAGTGACCGTATGAATGAATACATGTATCAATTAACACATATATTGGATGAGAGTTTTCATAATGGTTTTATAGATAAAGTCACACATGATTTTCTTACCAATAACAATAAAAAAAACTTCAGTATTTCATGTATTCCCAAAAGTTAAAAAAAGTATTCAAAACACAAAGGGATGCCCCATAGTTTCAGGGGTGGGTTCCCTTTTGGAACCTATATCTGAAAGGGTGGACTCCATTTTACAACCCCTAGTTTAAGATTTAACTAGTTATCTCAGAGATTCTAAATTTCTGATACAGAAACTAGGGGATGTAAAATGGACTTGTAACAGTAAATGGCTTACTCTAGATGTAGTGTCCCTCTATAGCTCGATACATCATGAGAAGTATTTACAAGCAGTAAGCTATTTTTTGGCAAAACGTAGTAATCTAGGTAGGACCTTCCAGCATTATGTCCTTAAAGTTATAGAACATTTACTGACCAATATTTTATTATTTCAATGTTAAGACCATTGTAAGGCTCTCAGATATCATACACAGTCCTTTGATGCATTTTACACGTTTGCACTTTAGTCTTTGAGAAAGTGCAAACAAAACATATCAGAAGACTATTTGTGTAAGTGCCTTACTTTGGTCTTAATGTCACAAAAATAAACATTATTGGACATTTGTTTTGTTTTTCCCTGTGACAATTCAATATGAGGAGGACATATACCGGGTGGTTAAAGACATATGCCTAGCTTTTGTTATGAGTTTGTTAATAGTTGGAAATAAAAAAGTTTCACTGAGTATAAACACAAACCTTCTGTACCTACTATCCAGTTCACATATTATTTGTGTTTTTGTTTAAGTTAACCAGTTTAATTGTTTGAACACAAAATTTTGGCAAACAACGCATACATTTTCTCAAGCAGTACAATGCCCAAGGGAAGCTTACATTGAAAAATTACCTACTATGCAGCCCTTCCGGAAGGCAAAGGACCATCACCATAACCTACTGCTATGAGAAAAAACCTCCAATTAACTTCTGATTGTAAAAGACATACCAACATTTTTGTATGATTCAAAACCATATAAAAATGATTGTTAAAAAAAAAAAGTTTCAGTGGGTAGATCCAGGAAGGCAAGATCCAGGCACAGAAGTGACCCACCTTAATGACTCACCAACTAACCATCGTTGAGTGTGAAGTTTGTATTTCTCCATTATTTTGATAAATGTAGAATTTAAGACACATATATCATTAATAGTTAGAAGTTAGTGTTTAGCATTAAAGGCAAGAGATTTAAGTTATTCATCTTGTTAGTGCTTAGGAGATAAGTGTTTAATATATTGCAAAATATATAATACTTTTTAAAATACTTGCACAGCATCAACAAGGCTATTTCTAATTAATAGTTGTTACACCCAACTGAAACAACATTGATATTTGTAGATATGAATTTATACACAGATAAAGAATACCTATAAATCTTAAACTTCCATGAATGGTTGCAAGTTTTGGCATAAAACAGATATCGGTGCTTCAAAGTTGTGTCTCATTTTTAAACATTGGTTTATTTATCATAAAACATCTGTAGCTGACTTTTAGAGTACAATTTCATACACTATTCAAATAATTACTTTAACTGCTAACTCTTTCTGTATTTTTGTACTAGTAATTCACATGTAGATAAGAAAATAAGTAAGCCTTGCCATTATCATAGAGCATATAAACGTTGTATAACAGCATAGTTTATAGCATTTAAACAAGTCAATCCATCCTTTTAAGACCCCTGCTAAAGCAATGTGGTTTTATCTATATAGAAAGCAAGATATCTGTATGATATGTACAGAACAGTTGCTATGTTTCAGCATACTAATATCCTAGTGTATAGTACACTGTGATAGACAGCACCCTGGTTTTGCATTTCAGCCTAATAGTGACACGTGGAACAAACAGTTTCCCTTAATGACAGTAAAACTGCTAGTGATCATTCATGAGGAGATAACAACTGTACATATGGGATTACCCATCATCCCATCTATATACTCTGCTAGTTCCTATGAATTACTCCAATAAATAACTAAAACTAATTTATCCAAGAATAATATTTGTATCCCTGACAGAGAGGCCAGTTACTTTATTTATAATTACAAAATATATACATTCTTACAGTATAAAGTCTAAAGTTGTTATGGTTAAAAAAAAAAAAGTTTAAAGGGGTAGGAAAGTCAAAACTCAACTTGCTTGATTCAGATAGAGCATGTTGTTTTAAGAAACTTTTAAATTCACTTCTATTTTCAAATGTACTTCATTCTCTTGGTATCCCTTGTTGAAAAATAATAGAAACCTATTCAACACTACTGTGAGATAGCTGCTGATTGGTGCCTGCGCACATTTGTTTCTTGTGAAAGGATAACTAGATGTGTCCATCTAGAGGGCAGTAGAGCAATGCTGTTACTTCAGCAAAAAATAACATAAGAATGAAGCAAATTTGATAATAGAAGAAAATTAGAAAGTTGTTTAAAATTATATGTTCTATCCAAATTATGAAAGAAAATGTTGGGTTTTTTTGTCCCTTTAAATGTTTCACTCAAATCTTCTCTGTGGAAAAAATAAAAAATAAATGCATATTAAATTAGCAAAGATGATGAAGAAATGCTTTTAACACTGTCATAGATAAACATTACAATATTTTATGAATACTTAACTCCTCTAGTCATAACCCTTAGACCATTCGGTGCCACTGTCCTCCCAAGGATTATTCTCTAGTCTACTTCAAAATTCTACTCTATCTCTACAACATTGTATTCTTTATAATATTTATACAAATTAATACAATAGATTATCTTACACAAATCACTTTCTCTGTTTGAATATGCTTATAAAAGTTCACAGATACTTGGTTTAGAATATATATATATATATATATATATAAATATTTAATATATATATATATATATATATATATATAATATAAAAACACACAAATATCTAGCATAATACAGAGATAGACTACAAAAACTTTGGTTGATTTACATGATGAGGCTTATGCATAGCTGGAGACATATGAAAACAATTATAAAGAAACACTTATAAAATTAGTTAAAATTTTCTTCAAAGCTGATGCATATTTAGAGTAAAGAAAATGGGACCTCTACACAATACTGTATAGATCAATCTTTTCAAACTGGCCAAATAGTATTTGTTTCTCTAAAACAACTCCAGAAAAAAAATCAGTAATATATATATATATATATCTCCTCAAACACATATATTAAATCTATGAGAAGAGGTCAGCATGAGTAACTAAAAGAAATTAGAAGCACCAGTGTATTGCAAATGTGGATAGAGTTAGCTGGGAAATTAGGGACAAATAAAATGCAGTAAACTAGGGGTAAATGAAATGCACAGGTGGGCCTCACTGAAACCATCCACCTGGCACACTGGTAGTGATAATATAGGTGAAGTATGGGGCACACATGACAATTGAATCAGATTTTGAATTGTTGCATGTCTGCAGTTGAAGTATTCTCCTTTAAACTTCTTTCCATAGATACATAAAATAGAAATAGCTATGTGCTGAGCCAGTAACGCACAATTATTGCCCAAAAGTGTTAGTAATCAACTGGCCACCCCAGACTTAGTGAAAATAAGTAATTGTCTGGAGGCTACATTTTACACAAATATAATATCAATAATATTACTTTGTGGGTTTAATTTAACAAATGTTTACTCTCCCAAATTAAAACTAATTCCTGACTGATGTGGTAATTAGGATGCTAATAACCTAAAACTATGGTTTAAAAATGACTTATAACATAATTAGGACTCGGATTTTTGTGCATTTTCTAATAAAGGAAATGTATTTCAAATATGGTATTTTTGACCTAAGGTCAAATATATCTCTGCACAAGTAGTTTTCCTCAGATTTCCTCCTTAGTATATTAATTACCCATCATTTAACCACTATTTCTTAATTAATCTATATTTTTTATATAAGTATTTCAATACATTTCCAAGATGTTCGCATACTTTCTTCAATGACTTTTTCTTTTAAGTATGGAGCATGTATTCTTGCTTCTTAATTGCAAACATCAAAATACTTTGAAGTAACGCATTTTACTATGATATGAAGTACAGCTTAAACTTTACAAGATTCAGCAACAAATTGCCATACGTTTGACGTGTCCTTTATAAACATTGTTCTAACAATGCAATTAATAGTTTTATTTCTGAAATGGTATAATATGGCTAAGATATCCTAATCATAAATTACTGAACATTAGCTTAATGGATGTCTCTAAATCAGCAAATTCTAAATTAAAGTGTGATATGCTTTCCAAGACTTTTACATAACTTTGCAAAGTTTGATAAATAGGATCAATTATACAATTTCTGCAGTTAGTGGTGCCATTACTTAGACAAGAACCTTTTCAACTGTTTTCGATATGATCAACTAAAATGTTGAAATGTGTTATATATCACTGGAATGTTTGATCTAAATGCAACAACTTCTTAATAGCGCTATTGTTCATTTAAAACCCAAATGGATCCATGGTGTGTCTGACATTTATTGTGAGCTAAAAGAGCAATGAATACAGTCATGTCAAAGTAATTTCACACAGTAAAGTAAGGTGCTGTGATAATATGGATCAAATGTTCATTTGTATTATATGCATTATAATGTTCTATTAAAAATGGTGGTGTCTACAATAAAGTTTGGGTTAAAAAAAAATAATCCACTGGTGATCATACCCTATGTTTGTCCCTCTCATCATTTCCATTTTCCACTACACCCATCTTTCAATCTTCCATTCTTTCTCCCCACTTACACCCATTTCCCAAATCTTTTTTTTTTCTGTGTAGTGCTGTTCATGCAACAATGTCTCTCGTTCTTATTAATATTTAACCTCTCTTTTTATTTATCTCAATGTTTTCTCATTTTTTCCTCACTCTGCTATATTTATTTTGTTCCATTTTTATAAATTTTTTACTTTTGTGCATGTGTCATACTATTTTTTTACTTTCTTTTTTCCATTATCCTTTAGTAATTTTTTTACCTTTTTTTTCCCTAGTGCTACCAAGGCCCCAATTGCTCCTTGTTACTTTTCTCTTTAACCGTTCCTCTACATCCATTTGCTGCTGTAAAGACTCTCTGCGCTTTTTCTTTATCACTAATAATGTTTTAAATATTTACAGTATATGAAAGTGTATTTGATCTATAAGTCATGTAGTAGCAAACTCATTATTCAGCAGACAACAATGATATCTCATTTATTTAACCCCTTAAAGGAGGGCGCTAGTTTTTAAGATTTTAACAAAGTTTCAATGTAAATATTTAATGGTAAAAGGAAATCATGTGACATCAATGTCGGGATCAAACCATGGGAAACTGCCTACTATGCTACAGCCCCCAGTCAGAATTTCAATCTCCTAAAAGCACGAGGGAGCAGGATGCCCAGTATTTTTAGCAGGGCACAGAATATCTTAAGGGTCAACAAAGTACACAAAGGTAGTGACTCAGATAATAGGTAAAAAAAAGTAAAAAATATAATACTTTATTTCACATTATTAAAATTCAGCATATACAATGTTAGGCAGACATGGGGTAAACAAACAAATGTCGTGTCACGCCCCCTGCAGGAGCTTTATCATAGACAACTATGATGTCTATGATTAAGCACCTGTAGGGGGCACGAAATGAGTAAGACACCACATTTGTTTGTTTTCCCCATGCCTGTCTAGCATTGTATATGCTGAATTTTAATAATGTGAAATAAAATATTAGATTTTTTACTTTTCTTTACCTATCACCTGAATGATACTCAAGTACCATTTGTTGACTATTGGCAAGTTGGATTCTTTGCCTGGTAGCGAATCCTTGCCAGCCTATAGTGCACTGGATGTGCGTATACTCAGCGACCCAGTGTGTGCCATCCTGGAGCCGAGATTAGTGATGTGGAATATCTTAATGGTATCTAGGGGTTAATTAATTAATTAATTAATTAATATTCAATACTAGTCATTTTTTAAAACTTGTCATTGTATTGTCATTGTATTTCCCTAGTGCTTTAAACCCCCCTTTGCCCCTTTCTACATTTAAATCTTAAATCTTTCTTTAACACTAATTTGCTGCTGTATGGACTCTATGGGGCCTATCTATCAAGCTCTGTATGGAGCTTGAAGCCCTGTGTTTCTGGCGAGCCTTCAGGATTACTAAAAACACCAGTTATGAAGCAGTGGTCTAAAGACCGCTGCTCCATAACCTGTCTGCCTTCTCTGAGGAGGGGGACAGACATCGTCGCAATTCAACCCGATCCAATATGATTGGGTTGATTGACACCCCTCTGCTAGCGGCTGATTGGCCATGATTCTGCAGGGGGTTCACAAGAGCTGCTGGTGCAATGCGGAGAGTGTATTGCTCTCCGCATTCAGCGAGGTCTGTTGGACATCATCTGCAATGTCGGAACATGTCCGACAGGCCTTTCATAAATAGGCCCCTAAATGCTTTTTCTTCTATCAATGATAATGTTTTTAAATATTAAAACAAAGTGCTTTGTTCTGTAAATTCATGTAGTAGCAAATTCATTATTCAGCAGACAACAGTGATAGATACCCCTTTTTTATTAATGTAAGAGGCTACTTTCTTTTTTATATCTGTTCAAATTGTAAATGTCGGAAAAGTACTGACATATTTTATTTTTTATATCATCCAAAATGTTATAACAAGTGCCTTGATGTGTATGCTTGTGGGTAGACATTGACCCTACCTATTATCACTGTTTACAGGCTGTACTTTATTCGTCTATCTTAAAAAAAAAAAACAATTTAATATTCAGTAATAACAGCAAATATCACAAACTTACATAGTTGTGCAGAATAGGGGAACCATCTGTAGCTTAACAAGGACATTCAATTTGTATATTTAACTTATTAGAATGTTTTTAATCTACATTCTGATCAAATTCTAGACAGGTCAATGCTAAATTTAGAGATTTAATTGTCAACTTATACAATGATTCACAACTTGTTCTGTGCATGTTTTAAGGACAAAAGTGTGTAGTACAAATTTACAGGAAGATTTCTTATAAACACATTGGGGTTGATTTATCATATGTCGAGTGGAAATAATTCGCTGCATCTTAACTTCCGGCGAGCCTGAAATGATTGGCCTCCCAAGCAGCATTCACTGCTTCATAAATGGAGCCCATTGTGTCTATTATTCTCTAACTGTATACTTCTGTATGCAATGTCATTATAAAAAGTCAAACTACTAAAAAAATAATCATAATAGTTTAGGAAATAGAGATCCTATGTTGAATTTCAGAGGTCCAAAACACATAGCTTTTCTTTTTCTTTTTTTTTTTGGTTTTAAATATCTTTTATTAAAGTACCATACAAAGAGGGAAAAGGTTACTCTATATTGCAATACAGGAAGAAGTATACATTTCAATTATAACCTTTTGATGTATAAGTTAGTTCAAACCTCCGCTCCCTTCCTTAAAGATGTTAGTCCAGTTGGGCGATGAGCTTGCTCATTGCCCCCGTTACAAGTGTTCATTTTTGGGGAATCTATACTTTGTGGTGGTATGAGCTAGGGGGAGCGGAAGCGTGGGACCTTGAGATCTTTAAATACAATAACTGATGCAGTGAGGTTAAATACTAGTGACAACAAGGGTTGGGGTGAGTGAAACCTCACATAGCTATTCTATAGCCAATACTGCAGTACTACAACTTTCAGTATAGGTGGTGGTTTCAATAGGCAAAAATAGCTACTTCATATAACAAACTAAAGGTAAAAAAATTACAATCCAGCAGGTAAACTAAATAATTAGGATTACATATTAAATGGGGATTACAGTATAATGCTCAATAATTACTCTACTATAGAGTAATCACATTTAAAGGATAAGAAACCCAATTTTTTTTTTCTTTCATGATTAAGATAGAGCATGCAATTTTAAGCAACTTTTTATTTTACTTTTATTATTAATTTGTCTTTGTTCTCTTGATATCGTTATTTGAAAAAGGCAGGAATGTAAGCTTAGTAGCTGGCCCAATAATAATAAATAATAATAATAAAATAATAATAAAAAACTAAAGTGCCCTCTATTTTGAGGCCATTTGGGGCACTTTAAGAAAATTAAACAGAGATCTAAACTAATTAATGGTTAATTTTCAGAGTGTTAATTGCTACTACGAGGTCGTGTTAGCAACAACCAGCCACTTGTAATGGCTGGTTAATTATTGTGCTCCCACAAACGGGCAAATTTGCACGATTGTGGGAGTGCAATAATTTAGCACTCCACTTGTAATCTAGCCCTTTGTCTTTTAAAATGTCATCTGCCATATATATTAAGAATGTTTCTAAAATAATGTAGTAGAATCAATTTGTTTTCAAATATTATCCAATGCACAAATAGATTTTATTTTTATAGAAACTGAAAACTTCAAAGACTTAAATATAAAAACAAATTAATTATAACATTTATATTTAATTACAGTTAATGAAAGTTATTAGTGTAAAAAGAACTTGAAAGGGCTTTAGAAATTATAACATACTGTAAAAGAAGTATTTTAATTTGGCATTATTCTACACTTTATTAAAGTATGATTTTTGAATTCTAATTTGCTTTCAATTTTTTTTAAACTGTTTCTTTAATCAAAATAGAATTAACTCTTCAAAATTGTATTTCATTCATTCTCTATAAAGTTTGCCAGCACAGGTGCAAATATGTACCGCGTTTGTTGTATACAGGAAACTCTAATTTACTTGGTGTGTTTATTTTTCATGCTAAAGAATTTATGTATAAGAAAAGGTGACAAATGTAAACTGGGGAAAACATAAAAAAAGATTGTGTCGCAAAACCGTTTATGATGAAAGTTTAACTATATACATGAAAAATATAACAATTATATGTGCTTTCTCAGAATATTGACAAATATTGATAGAGCCCTATGAATATGATAAACATACATTTCCTGTTACTATAAAAACCTTTTTTAACAGAAAATTCTAATACAAAAAGGAAATCTAATTTATTATAGCATGTGATTTTTGCATTACTGACTGGCTAATTTGAGTGATAGCACAATCAATAATGCTCATTCTGATATTTGAAGTTGCTAAATTGTTTAACCACATAATTTTAATATGCCTGATACATATATAGTATGCCTATTCTATATGCAGACTTTAGATGGCAGAGAGGTTAATTAGCAGCGGTCTTAAATAACAAGCATTTCAGATTTGCTCATGTGAGAGTGAGACACTGAGGCTCTGAAACTGCTCTTGCAGATTAATACAACAAGCCCTATAAATTGTGCACTTGCGCACACAAAAAAATACCACTTTTCTATTTCAAACTTTAGCATTAATACCAAAGCAATAATGCAAGCTGTATGGATTCACTGCAAGAAATTTCAATAATCCAAAACTCTTGCGTTTTTTTGTGCTCAACTTGTAATCTGGCCCCATGTGTTTAACCTCTGAAATCGGTTAAAAACATAGATAAAGTCACACTCTGAAGCTGTACAGTATTGCAGCTCCAGAAAAAAATGTGGCAAGTGATAGACAGATGGGCCAGCCAATAGCTTCCTGCTTCAAGAACAGTAATACAAAAATAACATGTTCTATCAATTTTAAGCAAGTAATTTGTGACTTAGAATATCTCTTGAACATAATCTCAATATTTTGAAGCTAATGATTAACCCCTTAAGGACCAACAACATACAGGGTATGTCATACAAAAAACGGTCCTTAACGACTAACGATGTACCCTGTACGTTGTCCGTGGATTCAAGCGGTGGAAGTAATCCTGATCACTTCCAGCCACTTTCATGTTATTGCAGTGATGCCTCGATATTGAGGCATCCTGCAATAAAAAATGTTAGGCATCCGATGCAGAGAGAGACACTCTGTGCGGAGGCGGGGGTGGGCAGCTATCGCTGGTAGGTATCTGGCAGGGGGGGTGGGATCAAGTGTGGGGGCACAGGGTGTGTGCACGGGCGTGCACGCGCAAGGGGCCGCAAGCAGCACGGGGGCAGGAGCAGGTTGGAAGTCCCTAGGAACCCTACACTATGGAACGAAAAAGGGAGAGAGGAGGGTGGGAAATTGGATATAAGCGATCTGGGAGGGGGTGGGGGGTAGGTCATTGAGGGGGGGCAGCTACACTACAGAAAAAAAAATTCTTGCTAAAATATATAAAAAAATTAATTATATGGCAAAATGGGTACCGCCAGACAGCTGCCAGTATCCAAGATGGCGAACAATAAGGTAGAGAGGGGAGGGTTAGAGAGCTGTTTGGGGGGGATCAGGGAGGTTGGGGGCTAATGGGGGATCCTACACAGCAGAATATATCTATTTAATTTTTTTTTTTTTTTTTAAAAGCCTTTAATTTTAGTATTGGCAGACTTTCTGTCAGTACTTAAGATGGCAGGGACAATTGTGGGGTGCGGGAGGGAAGAGAGCTGCTTGGGAGGGATCAGGGGGTGGGAGGCTGATCTCTACACTAAAGCTAAAATTAACCCTACAAGCTACCTAATTAACCACTTCACTGCTGGGCATAATACAAGTGTGTTGCACAGCGGCATTTAGCAGCCTTCTAATTACCAAAAAGCAATGCCAAAGCCATATTTGTCTGCTATTTCTGAACAAAGGGGATCCCAGAGAAGCATTTACAACCATTTGTGCCATAATTGCACAAGCTGTTTTTAAATAATTTTAGTGTGAAACCTAAAGTTTGTGAAAAAGTGAACAATTTTTTTTGCCGGTCAAATGGTGGCATGAAATATACCAAAATGGGCCTAGATCAATACTTTGGGTTGTCTACTACACTACACTAAAGCTAAAATTAACCCTACAAGCTCCCTAAAAGCTCCCTTATTAACCCCTTCACTGCTGGGCATAATAAACGTGTGGTGCACAGCTGCATTTAGAGGCTTTCTAATTACCAAAAATGAACCCTAAAGCCATAATTGTCTGCTATTTCTGGACAAAGGGGATCACAGAGAAGCATTTACAACCATTTGTGCCATAATTGCACAAGCTGTTTGTAAATAATTTCAGTAAAAAAGTGAAGGATTATTTTTATTTGATCGCATTTGGCGGTGAAATGGTGGCGTGAAATATACCAAAATGGACCTAGATCAATACTTTGGGTTGTCTACTAAAAAAAAATATGTACATGTGAAGGGTTATTCAGGGATTCCTGACAGATATCAGTGTTCCAATGTAACTATCGGTAATTTTGAAAAAACAATTGTTTGGAAATAGCAAAGTGCTACTTGTATTTATTGCCCTATAACTTGCAAAAAAAGCAAATAACATGTAAACATTGGGTATTTCTAAACTCAGGTCAAAATTTTGAAACTATTTAGCATGGTTGTGTCTTGGTGGTTGTAGATGTGTAACAGATTTTGGGGGTCAAAGTTAGAAAAAGTGTGTTTTTTCCATTTTTTATCATATTTTATTAAAAAGATTATATTAAATTATAAGATATGATGAAAATAATGGTATCTTTAGAAAGTCCATTTAATGTCGAGAAAAATGGTATATAATGTGTGTGAGTACAGTAAATGAGTAAGAGGAAACTTACAGCTAAACACAAACACTCCAGAAATGTAAAAATAGCCATGGTCCCAAACGTTCAGAAAATGGAAAAGTGCTGTGGTTCTTAAGGGGTTAATTTTAATTTCTCTGTTGGAGCACAACAAATATTTATAGTAGGCTGTGTTCTGAATTATAAACTCGTAGCGGAAGATTTATTTCCCTTTAAATAATAAGTAATATATTTGTATTATAGTCAAACATTACCACAATTTGATGCTCTATGTTGTTTCTATAGAAAGACGTGTTTCAAATGTTAGCTCATTTTAGGTAACTCGTTTACTCTCAGTTGTTAACCTTGCAAAAGAAGGAAACTCTTCACAGTGTAGTATTTCCACGCAAGATTTAAATACGCAAATAGACAGGTAGTCACCTAAAAGTAACACAAAGGTCCCTCCTTCTTGTCACTTGCTTAGACTTTAAAGGGCTCTTTCCCAGGACCTCCCGGGAAGCCATACGGAAGGGTGTCCCAGAGTTCAAACTTCAATTCTGAAGAAATGAAGACTCTCAGGAGGAAATCTACTAGCTGTTACATGGATATTTTAGTGTCTGAGATGCCAATAACTTATTTGGGGGGATAAGCAGTTTTTATTCAGGCAGTATAAAGTTTTATAATTGTTCTTATCCTGTAATACATACTGCAAATTATAATTTATGCAAACTCCTTTGAACATTCTTGAATGGTGTTAAAAATCTGTTGGGCTTTATTTATTATGGGTAGATAGGGTAGAGATTAAAAATAAAAACTTTTAAGATGGTTGCATGGAAACTCAAATCTTAGTGGTCTGTGTGAGATTTATAAAAACTATCATGTTACTTAATATATAGTTAAAGGTATAGATAGATCAAAATTGAAATGTGCATGGCTCCATTTCAATTTATATATATGCATTATAAGATACAAAATAAGCATACATTTTCAGCAAGAAACACAAATACATTCTATCTGTTTTTAAAGGGATAGTAAAGTCAAAGTTAAACATTCATGATTCAAATAGGGCCTGCAATTTTAAACAACTTTCCAATTTACTTTGTTCATCAATGTTTCTTTGTTCTCTTGGTATTCTCTGTTGAATGCTAAACCTACGTAGGCTCATAAACTAATTTTTAAGCCGTTGAAGGCCGCTTCTTATCTCAGTGCACATTTTTTCACAGCTAGACAGCACTAGTTTATGGGTGTCATATAGATAACATTGTGCTCACTAAAGTGGAGTTATTTATGAGTCACTACTGATTGGCTAAAATGCATATCTGTCAAAAGACATTAGATAAGGGTGCAGTCTGCAGAGACTTAAATACAAGGTAATCACAAAGGTAAAAAGTGTATTAATATCATTGTGTTGGTTATGCAAAACTGGGGAATGGGTAATAAAGGGATTATCTTTTTAAACAATAACAATTTTTCTGTATGAGTGTATAGTTTCTGTTTTCAAATCAATTTCACAGAATGAATATTAAACAGTATTTACATTTGTCTGTTGCTCTTCTTAGTTTAAAAAATAGCAAACAAAATATCTGTAGCAATTGGATATAAGCAATATATTTTTTTAACATTTAAGCTTTAAAATGACTAAAATTTATTTTTGAAAGAATCATAAAGTTAGCAATGAAATTGTTTATCAATAGGAATAGGAAAGTAAATGAAGTCTATGTATATTGTCTCTTAAAAAGTAAATATCTGTATGTTGCTTTTGCGCGTTTATGCTAAACAAGTTGCATGTTAGTTTTTTGGAGCTTATAAATCAGAAGGATTTTTTTGACAATTAATATTTACATACACAAAAAAAACTGTCTGTGTATGTGCAGAACAATGAAATAGGAAATATGCAATATTGTTTTCCTATGTTGCACTTTTAAAAAAGTGCAATGGGTGTGTTTGCAACTTTTTCGGCTCCATTGAAGTCTATGGGAGAATGCGTTCGTGACTTCTCAAAGTTTATTTGTTACTGCGACTTTGCGAACATGAAAGCGCAAACTTTTTACTTTTAACTCATAATACAAGGGCAAATCTCTGAGAGCAAAAAAATTACTTCTAGCGACTTTAAAGCTCAAATGCTCTACAAGTAATCTAGCCCTATTTATTTACCCACTAGAAAAAATGTGGGAAAAAAAGGTTAATCAGAAAATGTACAACAAAATCACTTTGATAAAAGGACAGTAGATGTATACATGTTTAATTTGTTAGTCCATTGATTAAAATGCCAAAATAAAATATCACTAAAGAATTGATTTACTTTCTTATACCTCAACAATTAGTCTTTCTTAGCTGAAAAGATTTTTTTATCTAGGTTCTTTTTTTGTTCTATATTTTTTTTACTCACTTAACAGAATATATTAAGTGGGTATCTGACTTCATATAGACTTTGACAAACATCTATAACAATGAATTCAGCACACCATACAAAACATTAATGTTCATATTAAACATTTACACAAATTTGCAGAGGTTGTTCTCTTTTAGTGTGCAAGATATGTATTGGGCTATTTAATACAGCTATATATGTTAATGTAAGGTATGCCCACTAGTGATCAACTACAAAATATAGATAAGTAAGTCTCAATGAATTTTAAACATCATTTCCCCTAGACAACGAGATCCCTCATCAGCATAACATGCCTCCATGAATCTAACCCTATTTGTTACCTACTGCATCTACTATACATTTAAAAGCGACTGTGTTCTATCCCAACAGACACTGACTATGTTGTCAGGGTCTTGGCTCTTTAAACAACTTTATAATTAGTTATTATTATCATTTATTTATGAAGCACCAACATATTACGCAGGGCTGTAACATTAAATAATAGTTCTGATGCACAATAATCAGAAAACATCTACATAACTCATAAAGGGAAGAGGAACCTACCCTTGTGTCACTGTAAGATATAAACCATATTTACATATGATGATCAACAGGACAGTTGGAATCGTGAGCTTCCATTCTAAGGTTAGAACATGGGGAAGTTGAGAGAGGGAACAGAAGCAGAAGAGACATCTTAAAGTAAGTTGTATTCATCCTTAAACAGATATGTTTTAAGGAGCACTTGAAGCTTTGGAGGCTAGAGGCAAGTCTGACTGAGGGAGGCAAGGAGTTCCATATACTAGGTGCAGTTTTGGCAAATGTTTGCAGACAAGAGTCAGAGGAAGTAATGGGAGATGAGTAAAAAGTAGGTCATGGGCAGAGCAGAGAAGGTGAGTTGTGAAGTATTTGCAGTCAGACAAGTGCAGACATAAGTAGGTGCAATGTTGGTGAAGGCTAGGGTCAACATTATGAATTGTATTCTTGCAGCTAAGGGAAGCCAGAAAGGTGCAGCAGATGTTGAACAATGTGTAAGGAAGATGAGCCAATCAGAGGTATTCATGATAGACTGCAATGGGAACAAGTCATAGCTTGGAAGACCAGAGAGGATATCTATGAAGTAGTCAAGACAGGAATTGATATGTTTGCTAATAAGAAACTTGGTTGTGTCTTGAATGAAGAAGTTACACATTTAAGATATAAATTTTTTTAAGATGGAAGAGGCAGGAGTTGGCTAAAGTCTTAATATGGAGAGCAAAAAAAATAATTCTGGGGAATGGGGATATTGGTAGAAGGAGGAAAAAGAAGGAGCTCAGTTTTAGAGATGTTCAGCTTAAAGGACCAGTCAACACTGTAGATTTGCATAATCAACAAATGCAAGATAACAAGACAATGCAATAGCACTTAGGGCTAGATTTATCAATGCTGAGGCGTACAGGGGCGCGTATACGCACCCCTGTATGCCTCAGCTCGCCTGTGGCGGGGCAAAATAACCCGCAGGTAATTAACATTGCACACAAGCGCAATTTTGCGCTCGCGTGCAATCCCGCCCCCTTCCCGCGCACAGCCAATCACGCGCGGACAGGAGCTGTCAATCTCCTCGGTCGAACTCGACCGAGGAGATTTCATTTCGCCACAATAGAGGTGGCGAAGATGTTAGGGAAGCAGCGGTCTGGTGACCGCTGCTTGATAAATCAAGGCGAGCAAGTTCTTGTGAGAACTTGCTGCCACAAGGGCTTGATAAATCTAGCCCTTAGTCTGAACTTCAAATGAGTAGTAGATTTTTTTTTCTGACAATTTTAAAAGTTGTCTATTTCCACTCCCCCTGTACCATGTTACAGCCATCAGCCAATCACAAATGCATACATGTACCATGTGACAGCAATCAGCCATTCACAAATGCATACACACTTATTCTTGCACATGCTCAGTAGGAGCTGGTGACTAAAAAAGTTTCAATATAAAAACACTGTGCACATTTTGTTAATGGAAGTAAATTAGAAAGTTGTTTAAAATTGCATGCTCTATCTGAATAATGAACGTTTAATTTTGATTGAATGTCCCTTTAAAGCAATAAGAAATCATCCAGGAGGATATGAATCAGCAGGGAAGAGGATATTTCAGGGCAGAAAGGTAGATTTAGGTGTCATCAGCACACAGATGATACTGAAACTCACAGGACTTGATTAAGGAGCCTAGAGAGGATGTGTAGATGGAAAAATGAAGGGGACCTAGAACTGAGCCTTGCGATAACCTAACAGAGGGCCAGATTATGAGTAGAGCACCAATTATCGCTCATGTGCTAACGTGGATTTTTGGGCACGTGGGATATATCGTGTATTACAAGTTAAAGGTAAAAAGTTTTTGCTTGCACGAAAATGAATATAAATTATTATAAATTATTCAAAAATAATGTAAAATATTATTTAGAATATTTTTAAGTATATTTATTAATTTAAATATAATATTTCAATAATGTGCCTTAAAGGGACATACACCACTAGAATGTTTGTTGTTTAAAAAGATAGATAATCCCTTTATTACCCATTCCCCAGTTTTGTATAACCAGCACAGTTATAATAATACACATTTTACCTCTGTAATTACCTTGTATCTATGCCTCTGCAATCTTCTCTTCTTATTTCAGTTCATTTGACAAACTTGCATTTGTGCCAATCAGTGCTGACTCCTAGGTAACTTCACATGCGTGTACTCAATGTTATCTATATGACACATATGAACTAATGCCCTCTAGTGGTGAAAATGGTCAAAATGCTTTCACATAATAGGCGGCCTTCAAGGTCTAAGAAATTAGTATATGAGACTACCTAGGTTTAGCTTTCAACTTAGAATACCAAAAGAAAGAATCAAAATTGGTGATAAAAGTAAATTGGAAAGTTGTTAAAAATGACATGCCCTATCTGAATGAAAGTTATTTTGGACTTGACTGTCCCTTTAAGAATACTAAGTTCTCATGTGCGCTTACACGGCCGTGTTAAGATATAAATTGAGAAATACAATAGTCTAAATGCATATTTTACATTCCAATGTTCTTTACATAGAAAATAATGTACTTTTTATTATTTCATAAATATTTTATATATAAGGCAGAGAGTGGGAATGTGAGGAGGTAACAAGAGAGGAGGAGAGTAGGAGATCATGAGCAGAGCAAAGGGGATGGGAGGGAGAGTATCTGGAGACAAGGTCCGAGATGCCGGGGGGGCTTTGTGTGTCAGAGTGAGAATTTTGTGTTTAATCCTGGAGGCAAGAGGAAGTCAGTGAAGGGATTGGCAGAGAGGTGCGGCAGATGAAGAGTGACATGTAAGGAAGATGAACTTGGCAGAGGCATTCATTATAAATTGTAAAGGAGCTAGGCGGCAGCTAGGGAGACCAGAGAGGATGGAGTTGCAGTAGTCGAGGCGGGAAAGGATGAGAGAGTGGATTAAAATCTTAGTTGTGTCTTGTGTAAGGAACCGTCTAATTTTAGCGATGTTTTTAAGGTGAAGCGGGAGGCTTTAGCCAAGGACTGAATGTGAGGAGTGAAAGAAAGATCTGAGTCAAGTGTGACCCCAAGACATCGGGCATGTGAGGTTGGGGTAATGATGGAGTTATCAACAGTTATAGAAACATGGGGGGTGGAGATTTTGGAAGAAGGGTGGAAAATAAGGAGCTCAGTTTTGGAGAGATTTAGCTTGAGGTAGTGAGAGGACATCCAAGATGAGATACAAGAGAAACAGTTAGTGTGAGGCCATTAGTGTGACAGTTATAAGATACTGTTCAAGTAAAATAGATATCTGTATCTATATATCTATAGAAATAGAACATGCAGGTGTAGGTTTATACACACACATATATATATATATATATATATATATATATATATATATATATATATATATATATATATACATACATATGCATATTTAAACATGTGTATGTATGTATCTCTATAGTTTATATCTTTGAGACCTTATATCTTTTATATGCAATTTCTTTCCAATCATTTTTATTAGATAGTGTTATTATGAGTGTACCTATAATTTTAAATGTATTTTTGATGTATTTTGTGACACTTTTTATTTTAGCGTAACAGTTAACAGAGCTCTGATGTTGTGCTATCCAGACGTGCGTTTAATTCAATTGCACTCGAGTGAACCCATTTACTTTCAACTTGTAATATGCACGTTTCTTTTCACACATGCTAATACCCATGATAAGCCTCTTATATACCGCTCCACTCGTAATCTAGCCCGGAGACAGGTAGAGGGGAAGAATATCAGCCAGAGAAGCATACACTGAAGAGATGGTTAGAAAAGTAGGAAGAAAGCCACACTAAAGCTATATCACAAATACCAAAAGGTTGAACGTTATAGAGCAGAAGTCGATAGTCAACAGTATCAAAGGCTGCAGATAGGTCTAAAATGACATTTTGACCTGGCAGTAAGCAGATCTTTTATCTCACTTTGGTGATGGCAGTTTAAGTGTTGGGAGAAAAGCAAGATTGCAAAGAGTCAAGAAGATGGTTAGATGAGAGAAAGTGTGAAAAGCATTTGTAAGCAATCTGCTCAATAACTTTAGAGGCAGGAGTAAGAAAAAAGATTGCATGGTAGTTAAGATGCCGGATCAAGTTAAGATGCTGGATCAAGTGAAGGTTTCTTAAGATCAGGTGAGATTAGAGCATATTTAAGGAATGATGGCAATGTACCAGATTTAAAGGAGAGGTTAAATATTTGTGTGAAGATGGGTGTAAAAATAAGTTAAAGGGAGGGTAGTTATTGGGAGGTATTAGGATCAAGGAAGCAGGTAGTATAACGAGAAGATGAATGGAGAGTTGAAATGTTGTCTTCAGTAACAGAAGCAAAACAGGAGCTAAATATTTGTTAGGCTGAGCTTAAAAGTTTGTGGTGATTTGCAACAAGTGTTGTAGTGGAAGATTATTTTCTAACTGATGGAGTCAATTTTATTTTTGAAATGCATATTAAGTAATGTGTTGTAAAACAAAATGTTAATGGGAGCAGAATTTGGCACAGAAGGGTATTAAAAGTGGAGAAAAGATGCTAAGGATTGTAGGAAAAAGATTAAATGATTTTGAAAAGTATTTTTGCTTGGAGAGGTTGAGGGCCGAGGACTAGAAGCAAAGCATAAACTTATAGTGCAAGAAGTCGGCAGAAGAGTGAGATTATATATATACATTTATTCAGTGTCCCAAAAAAGTGAGTACACCCCTCAAAGTTTTGTAAATATTTTATTATATCTTTTTATGTGACAACACTGAAGAAATGACACTTTGCTACAAAGTAATAAGAGTAAATGTGAGGGGTGTACTCACTTTTGTGGGATATTGTTTGTATATATATATATATATATATATATATATATATATATATATATATATATAAAACTAACAAGTTATTGAGCTGGTTGTTTGTTCCTGAGTGTGTGATTCAATCTATGTGTATTATGTCCCCCTAGGGGAAAAAAGGGGCAACCAGATGTGGACCCCTTGCTCAATGTGCTTAGGGAAATATGGCTGCACCTCACTGACAAGGTCCAATGAAGGCCAAATGATTGGGGTTGCCATTTTCCTTGTTCAGAGAGGAATTGCCTGGTATTTCAGCACTGGACTGATCTTAATAGGCAGGATCAGACTAGTTTAACACAGGAAAGTTCTATATGATATATAGAGCTGTAAGGAAATAAAATAACCCATTTGTCTAAAATATTTTTAACATGAAATCTCTTTAACACCTAAAATGGATGCAATGCAATGGTATAACAAAAAAATGCTTTAATATCAATCCTTTGTGAATTATACTCAAAATGTTCCAACCAGTATTTTCACTTTTCAGCTGATAACAACCTTCAATGCCACTTCAAAATAATTTATCAATTTCAATATGCTTTATTCTTGGCAGTGACTCTATTTTATGTGACGTGATTTACATGGTGACATTCAACAAGAATCATTCTCATTTTCTTTAGACACAAACAGAAGACATAAAAATTTAATAACATCGCCTCTATAGTCATTTATGCTCAATAATCTATTTGGATACTGCTGTGTTTTCCAACTGCTTCTTTTACTTAAATGTGTGTTGTTAAACAATGTTAAACAAACCCTGTTTACTCATGAATATTGAGAAGACTTTCCTGTTATATTTTGCTGATCTTTAAATTGTGTATATTTTTTAATGTAACTTCTATTTTCACCAAGAAGTCTTTTGTAAGTGTTTAGTACTACAGCAATAGCAAAATACCATGATTTAGAAATAGCAGAGTGGTAACAACTGAAAATGCACTTAGTAACAAGGAACAACATCATGTCGGAAAACTTATTTTCATATTAATTTGCTTCACAAGTCTGTGAGTGCATTACAGCAAATGGGGCCTAGTAGATGAGAAATAATAGTTATATTCACTCTTTTATGCCTAGTACTTTACTTTCATGTGACATTACGAACACCATCTATGATGAGATGCCAATTAGTTAGATATCTGGTCCTTTTTTGATCCTTGCCCTTCCCCAAGAATCATGTATATATTGTAATGTCTATGAGTTCTGATGGAAGCTAATCTATGAATCTACCTTTGTTTATTAAAGTATTAGTAAAGCAAGGGATTGTAGCATGTCTTGCCATATTAAAAATATAAACGCATTGTATTTATCAAGATAATAGTTGGACTATAAACTATGTTCACCTATATAAAATACGACAAAGAAAAACTGATCCATGGACATTTTTATTGTGTTATTACGCATGACTTTACATTATATAAGTGAATATATTTATGCCAAACACTATAAAATAAAATAATTATTGCACACAGTGATTATAAATGGGTGCATTGCTTTTTTTTCTTCTTTAGCATAAATGTTCACCTTGATATTCATTCTATTACTCAAATTTTACTATTCAGCAAGTGTTGTTATTTAGATACGGAATTCTGTATTTGCAGATTACATTCATATTTTGCTTTTTAGAGGCTCATATTAAAGCCTATGAAAATCATCATTAAAATGCTAATGTTCAAATACTTAGGTGCTACATTCAATAATGGAAAGTAAAACATATGGAACAAACAGCCTGACAATGTTTCTGTTTTTATTTAGAATGGACAAATATTTGTAATACTGATTATTTTTAATGAATGTGCTAAAGCATTACTCATCCCTAATATTTCATAATTCAGATAGAGCATTTGCATTTTAAACAACATTCCAATTTACTAATGTTATCAAATATGCTTTGTTCTTTTGATATCTTTTATTAAAGAGTAAAACTAGGTAGGCTCATAAGAGCTCAGAAATATGCACAATATGCAACAATATTTGTAGCTTAGTTATACAATGTTGCAAAACACTGCTCCCATAGAGTACTAAAGACACGTGCACACTCCTGAGCTCTTAAGAGCCTACCTAGTTTAACTCTTCAATAAAAGATACCAAAAGAACAAAGCAAATGTGAAAACAGAAGTAAATTTGAAAGTTGTTTTCAAATTGATCGCTCTATCTGAATAATGAAAGTTTTATTTTGAATTTGCTGTCCCTTTAATAAAATGTATACAGTTAATATAGTGACTAAAAATAAAGCAATATTTATTTGTTACTTATAATTTAAGTTCTGTCTTATATAAAAGTGCAGTTCTTTACCTGTCAGTCACACTGGAATGTAATACGTTGTGTTTACAATGCATTAGATACATCTGGGTTTTAAAATACAAACTTCGTTTACACAAATATTCATATATAAAAAGTTATTTATAGAAAGGTTGGAGTAGGTAATATGTGTAAGTACATTTAAAAGTAGACTTTAGGTGAATAAATATGTGCATTAATTAATTAGTAAATTAATGAATACAATAATGAATTAAACAATTTGATTACCACTTTCTCATAACTTTTTTCTATCTAAAACAAATATTGTTAAGTCTTATTTTTTTTTACTTAATTCATTTGTCATTTTTGGAGATCATATCAGTAACAGAGAACTACCACAAAATATGTTAGTTAATCATTTACTTAGAGAAAATATTAACAACAACTACAACAACAAAAAATAAGGACCAGAAAAAAAGTTATATAAAGTGAATTAAATTTATTTTGTATTTAAAATACTATATTGAGCAATATATTTATATCTTATTGCCCAAAAGGCTTTGCCTGAACATTTAAAATGTTTTATTGTGGACTGGTGCAATAGATCATCATGTGTTGGAGTCGCAGACAATAGTCAACATAAATAATGCAATACATGACATAAAGGTCTTCACTTACAACTGTCTAGTGATTCATCTGAATTATCAGGGCAGTCCGGCTCTCCATCACATAACCAACTCTCAGACACACATGTGATATTATCGCGGCAAAAAAATTCTCCTGGATCACACAATTGTTGCTCTGAAAATGAGAAATAAAACACATAAAATGACAATGCATACAATGAAATAAACAATTCAATTAATCAAAAAAAGAATAAATTTGAGGTAAGAACAGATCACAAGAACTTTCAAGGTTAGTTTTAAAGAATGTATTTACAAATGCAGCAAGATTTGCAACTTTAGTATAAAATATTATAGTGTTGGAATGCATGATGAGAGTTGAAAGCTAAGCTTTTTAGAAAATGTGGTTCTTCGGTTGACTGATATAGTGATATAAGACAAAATAGTCTGAGCTGTTCTACTTAAAACCTCATAAAACCATGAAGTAGAAAATTATTTCCAGGATTTAAGGTGTCCTCAGATTGGCAACATCTGGGCATTTATACTAAATTCTCTCTTACTATGTTCCCCTTAAAGAAGAACTGCCACTTCTAAGATGACATAATTAATATGACAATTAGAATTATAATGACATCCAGTTTCAATAATCTTAGAAATTAGACTTTCTCTTTGCTTCTTTTGAAATGTGTTTTTTTTTTCCATCGCATGACTCACTGTCTTATATAAATAACATTTCTACAAGCAGAGTAGTTCTTTCATCTTCTAATAAGTATTGAGCATATGCACAGGAGGAAATTTTGATTAACCAGAATTATTTAAAGATTTTTTTTTATTACTTTTTTTTTGTAATCAGAAATGTGTTCATTGAATAGTTTGGTGTATCTGAACTTTACTGAATGTATTTATGAATTAATTTTTGTCACTAGGATGAACTGAAAACCTATGCAATCTTCTTTATATCATAACTCTTTGAACCAAAAATGAAGTAGTTTAAATGAATGGAATCTGATTATTGCAAAAATGAAATGCAGTTTATTTTATTTATAGCAACCCGTGCCGCCAGTAATTTTACCTCGCACATCGGGGTATCCAATAAACCGCGCCGGCAGTTCATAAAGTGCCGTAAGTCTTATAAACTAGTGATGTCCAGAAATGAGCATAAATGCAAATTTCTGGAGCCGCTAGTGACTTACGCTACTTAAGAAACTGCCAGCGCCTAAGAAAAATAAAAAAAATATAAAATCTCCCGTAAAAGTCTAACACGCCTCCCAAAAATAAACCCAACACGTAAAACCCCTATATTCGCCACCAAACCCACATCGGAACTAATACAAGTATTAACCTCTAAACCAACAACCCCCTACAATGCAATATGCCTAATTAAACTATTAACCCCTATATCTGCCATTAAACCCACACCACAATAAACCTATTAAAAGTATTAACCCCTAAATCCACCAACCCCGAAATTGCAAACTACCTAATATAACTATTAACCCCTAATCTGCCATTAACCCACAACGCAAACTATCTATTAAAGTATTAAACCCTAAACCGCCAAAGCCCACAACGCATATAAATAATTAGAATTACTAAGCCCCCTAACCTAACACCCCTTAACCTAACACCCCCTAAATGAACCCAAATTACTAAATACTAAAGTTACTAAGTATTAAAATAAAAAAAAAACTAACATTACTTTAAAATTAAAAATCTAAGTCTAAATTAAAGGGACAGTCTAGTCAAAATTAAAATTCTGGTGTAGACTGTCCCTTTAAGATACAATTACAGAAAATAAAAAAATCTAAGATTACAGAACATAAAAAACAAAATGATCAAATTTAAAAAAATTATACCTAATCCCTATGAAAATAAAAAGCCCCCCCCCAAAATAAACCCCCTAATCTAAGAATAAACTGCCAGTAGCCCTTAAAAGGGCTTTTTGCAGGGCATTGCCCCAAGATAAAAAGCTATTTTGCAGAAGAAAAAAGTCTAAGTCCCCCCTAACAGTAAACCCCCCACCCACCAAACCCCCAAAATAAAAGAACCTAACACTAAAAAAACCTAAACAACCCATTGCCCTGAAAAGGGCATTTGTTTGGGCATTGCCCTTAAAAGGGCATTTAGCTCTTTTAGGAATTGCCCACCCTAATCTAAATACTCACTGTTCCTTAAGTCCGGCGGAGAAGGTCCTGTCCTATGCGGTGAAGTCTTCTTCCAAGCGGCAACCTCTTCTTTCTTCTTCCAGGAACAATCCGGTGTGGAGCGGAGGGCGGAGCTGAAGAACTATGACCACGGAGCTGAAGACTGGTGACCCTGGAACTGAAGAGCGGCGACCTTGGAACTGAAGACCGGCGACCACGGAGCCATGGAGCGTAGATGATCCTCTTCATACAATCGCCGCCGTACACTGAATAGTGAATTCAAGTTAAGCTATTAAAGATGGCGTCCCTTGAATTACTATTGGCTGATTTGATTCTTCAAATTCAAATCAGCTAATAGGATGAGAGCTACTCAAATCCTATTGGATGTTCAAATCAGCCAGTAGGATGAGAGCTACTGAAATTCTATTGGCTATTTAAATCAGCCAATAGAATTTCAGTAGCTCTCATCCTAATGGCTGATTTGAATAGCCAATAGGATTTGAGTAGCTCTCATCCTATTGGCTGATTTGAATTTGAAGAATCAAATCAGTCAATAGGAATTCAAGGGATGCCATCTTGATTTGCGTACCTTGAATTCACTTTTCTGTGTACGGTGGTGATTGTACAAAGAAGATCCTCTATGCTCCATGGCTCCGCGATCGCCGGTTTTCAGTTCCAGGGTCAGCGGTCTTCAGCTCCGAGGTCATCGGTTTTCAGCTTCGCCCTTCACTCCCCGCTGGATTGTTCCTGGAAGAAGAGGAAGAGGTCGCTGCTTGGAAGAGGACTTCACTGCATGGGACAGGACCTTCTCCGCCGGACTTCAGGAATGGTGAGTATCAACCTGTGGGTTAGACTTATTTTTTTTTATTTTAGTTTTTTTATATTTAGATTAGGGTGGGCAATTCCTAAAAGAGCTAAATGTCCTTTTAAGGGCTATGCCCAAACAAATGCCTTTTTCAGAATAATAGGTAGTTTAGGTTTTTAAGTTTTAGGTTCTTTTATTTTGAGGGGTTTGGTGGGTGGGGGGTTTACTGTTAGGGGGGACTTAGATTTTTTTCTTCTGCAAAAGAGCTGTTTATCTTGGGGCAATGCCCTGCAAAAAGCCCTTCTAAGTTTATATTTGGTAATTTGGGTTAATTTATGGGGTGTCGGGTTAGGGGGTGTTAGGTTAGGGGGTGTTAGGTTAGGGGGCTTAGTAATTTAATTATTTATTTGCATTGTAGGGGATGGCAGTTAAGGAGTTAATAGTTTTAATAAGTAGTTTGGGTTGTTGGCTTTGGTGGTTTAGGGGTTAATAGATTTAATAGGTTTATAGCATTGTGGGTTAATGGTGGATTAGTGGTTAATAGTTTTAATAGGTAGTTTGGGGTGTTGGGGTTGGAGGATTTAGGGGTTAATACTTTATTTTTAGTTGCAGTATTGGTTTGATGGTGGAAATAGTGGTTAATACACTTTATTAGTTATTGTGGTGGGGGATTGCAGTTGACAGGTAGATAGATATTGCGCATGCATTAGTTGTTATTTTATTTTTGCAGGCAATTTCGGGAGTTATGGTGCTCCCATACTCACCGCAGGGCTTGCTGTGGTCTGCCTTTGTTTGGCGAGGTGAAAATGGAGTAACATTT
Organism: Bombina bombina; assembly: GCF_027579735.1. Lineage (NCBI taxonomy): Eukaryota > Metazoa > Chordata > Amphibia > Anura > Bombinatoridae > Bombina > Bombina bombina. The sequence goes on from NC_069499.1 coordinate 377,876,911, forward strand.
CTCCATTTTCGCCACGTAAGTCCTTGCGCTGAATATTGGATACCGATTTATGACGCGGCCCCATGTTAGCTTATGGGAGTAAAAATTGTGGGCGACGGGTGAAATATAGGTGCCGCATTTTTATGCAGTGCTGTATATTAGATACCAAAACCACGAAAAAAACAGCATCGCCAGCTTTTGCAGGATCGCCAGCTTTTGCGGGCAACGCCGCATATGTAATGGGGCCCTAGCTCTCTTTCTACATTTTTGTTACTGTTTAATTGGCTTAGATTTAACTAAACATTTCTGTGCTGAAAAACTTGCCCCAACTTTGCAACTCAAAAATTGCAGAATTTATAAAGATTTGCAACTGCCTCTTGTCACAGCAATTTCTGCCCAGTTGTAATCAATGGAGCCACATTTTCTATCAGCCCTTCACTTCTCGATGCATTCAAAAAACTTCCCTATGAAGGATAAACACATTACTAAAAGATTTTGAAAACCTTGCAAAGCAAAAGGAAAAAAAAAAAAACTTTATAAAATAGTCCACAGTAACATATGCAAAAAATTGAAGCTTGAAAAGGGACAATAAAAAAATAAAAAAATAGACAACCTCATACTCTTTAAAATACCAATGCATAACTGTGAGACCATACAAACGAACAATCACATCTTTTAAAATGCTAAAGAGTAAAGGTTTAAGTGAACAATGTGGACCATACCTCAAGAAAGCCAAAGAACTCTCACAATAAGACCATTGTACGTGTCTGTGAGACACATTTTGTTCTATCCAGTAAGACCACTTTATCATCCATGCCTCTATTTAATATGATTTTTTTAGAACCATTTTTGCAAGCACATTTCTGTGTTGCAGTTGTAATTACTGTTTTTCCAAAATGCTAGTTGTTCTGGTTTGATGTGTGAGACATCATGCATTAAGCACCTTGTGCAATTATAAATGTTAATTGCAGGAACTCTCACTGGCGATAGGTGCTCAATCAATTTCTAGCATAATCTCGCCTGAACAAAAAGACTTCTCTGCAGCCTAACAAGCAACCATGATTCTAGTACCATTGTCTTATAGCTTCAGAAGCAATCTCCCATAGCTAAATGTCATACTAAAGTTACTAACTTATTTAAAAGAATATTCTAACCCTTTACCCTTTTGAAAATATTAAAAAAAATGAACAGAAGAAAACACCAATGATGAGAACAGTCCAGCAAATAATCAAACAATCTAACAATAAAGTATTGCAAAGAAAAGTCCATACTCAGTAAATCCTGTAAGTAAAACAAGTAAGGAAAGTAATAAAAACAGGGGAAGCTATATAATTTAAAGTCATTGGTTGCCGGCGTTCCTAGACCAGGTTTGGTTAGATTTCAAGCATTTTATCCAAACATTAGAGGGAAATGTATAGTGCTCATCTTCCTGCTTTTCTAATGTGTCCTCGGAACATCACATACAATAAGAATGCATTTCTAATGTGTCCTCGGAACATCACATACAAGAAGAATGCATTTCTAATGTGTCCTCGGAACATCACATACAAGAAGAATGCATTTCTTAAATTTAAAGGAATTTGGAACCCAAAAATATTGTTTTGTGATTAAGACAGGGCAGAAAATTTAAATAAAAGTTTCCAATCTACTTCTATCATCACATTTTCTTCGTACAGATGATATTCTTTGTTGAAGAGATTACTAGGTAGGTGTCTAAAGCACGACATGGCAGGAAATAGTGCTCTTGCAAAAGGATAACATTCTTGTAAAGCTGCTGCCATACATACAGTGCTCTTGCAAAAGGATAACATTCTTGTAAAGCTACTGCCATACATACAGTGCTCTTGCAAAAGGATAACATTCTTGTAAAGCTACTGCCATACATACAGTGCTCTTGCAAAAGGATAACATTCTTGTAAAGCTGCTGCCATACATACAGTGCTCTTGCAAAAGGATAACATTCTTGTAAAGCTGCTGCCATACATACAGTGCTCTTGCAAAAGGATAACATTCTTGTAAAGCTGCTGCCATACATACAGTGCTCTTGCAAAAGGATAACATTCTTGTAAAGCTGCTGCCATACATACAGTGCTCTTGCAAAAGGATAACATTCTTGTAAAGCTGCTGCCATACATACAGTGCTCTTGCAAAATGATAACATTCTTGTAAAGCTGCTGCCATACATACAGTGCTCTTGCAAAAGGATAACATTCTTGTAAAGCTGCTGCCATACATACAGTGCTCTTGCAAAAGGATAACATTCTTGTAAAGCTGCTGCCATATAGTACTCTTGCAAAAGGATAACATTCTTGTAAAGCTGCTGCCATACAGTGATCCAAACCTGGGCAGGCTCCTGAGCTTAGGCCCCTGCTATTCAACAAAAGATACCAAGAGAATGAAGAAAAACTGATAATAGAAGTAAATTAGAAAGCTGTTTAAAATTGCATGTCTTATCTGAGTCATAAAATAAAAGTATATTAGTAAGTTTTAAGTTTTATCTGAATTGTGAAAGACAATTTTTGATGAAAAAAATATTTAAAGTCACATTGAAATTATTGTGATTCATCCTCAGCATGCAATTGTAAGAGACTTTTCAATTTATTTCTATTTACCCCATTCCCTTGGAAACACACTAATCTTTCTTGTCATTGGCTCACCAGATGTGTAGTGCATTGTTACTATGGAACTGACTTTTTTTTACTTCTATTTGTTTAACTGCTTTAAAGGAATTCATTTAGACTATATGCAAGCAATAGTGCAATAATACAATTATTAAACACATTAGTGCATGAGCTTATTAGAAGGACTTTATGGCTATGAATGAGCATTGAAATTTAAAGGGACATTAAACCTATTTTTTTTTTTCTTTCATGATTCAGATAGAGAATGCCATTTTAAACAACTTTCTAATTTACTTCTATTATCTAATTTGCTTCATTCTCTTAATATTATTTCCTGAAAAGCATATCTAGATAGGCTCAGTAGCTTCTGATTGGTGGCTGCACACAGATGCCTCGTGTGATTGGCTCACCAATGTGCATTGCTATTTCTTTAACAAAGGATATCTAAAGATTGCAGCAAATTAGATAATAGAAGTAAATTGGAATGTTGTTTAAAATTGTATTCTCTATCTGAATCATGAAAGAAAAATTTGGGGTTTAGTGTCCCTTTAAGAAGTCCATTCAAAAAAAGCAAAATACTCAGAGCATTGTTTTTAAACAAGTAGGGTAGAAATAGTTGGTTTAAACTGCTCAAACTCAGATAAAAGTACATTAAAGGGACATGAAACTCATTTTCTTTTATTTTGTGATTCAGAGGAAGCAACAACTTTCCAATTTATTTCTATTATCTAATTTGTTTCTCTTCTCTTGGTATCCTTTGTTGAAAATCATATCTAGATAGGCTCATGACCTGCAAATTGGTGGCTGCACATGTATGACTCATGTAGTTGGCTCACCTATGTGCATTGTTGTTTCTTCCACAAAAGACACTAAGAGAACAAAGCGAAATAGATAATATAAGTCAATTAGAAAGTTGTTTAAAACTTTACATTAACACAACTGTTTCTTCAATTTTTAAGCAGCTGAACACATTTTTATGATTAAGCAAAGCAAAAAACCATGAACATTTTTAAAAAGAAGTAGAACTAGAAGGAGGTAGCCTGGCACTGTTTATAACATTCTATCATTCACTCTTCCAGAAACTTTGCATTGAATTGGAAATTGTCCACAGGTACACGCGCTCCTAGCTGAGGTTGGCTCTCTTTTTGCCTGTAGCAGGGAGGAGGCGCTCAGAATGGTGTTGAGGTGTCTGAGATGCTTTTGCCAATTTCACCAACCTGGGCTATTTATCTTTGTTATCTCTCCACCAATTCAAAGGGATATGCCCCATTTCTATGCTTCATCTTTAGTTAGAAAATAAAGATCAGAAAACAAAGATATATGTATCCATGTTTATAAATACTGCAAAGTAATACCCAGAAAACAAGACAATGCTTGTAATTACTATAATAAATCAGTATTATCTTTTTTTTTATTATCCTTTCAATATTACAGGATGCCGTAATGTTTGTGTTTTAAAAATGGGAAGGGTTGAAGGAGGTTAAGCAATATCTACTGTAAATACAAATTTCTTAAAATATTAATATAAGCTATAATATTATCATTTTCCACCTAAATTGGTTTATTTAACACAGGAACATACAATACAAAATGTAAAAATGTTCATTTAAAATGTAGCAAAAGAAAAATGTATAATGTTTCTAAGATTTGCTATGATTCCCATTTTATTCTATTTAAAATAATCAATGGTGAGTAGAATAGATATTAGATTATGCCCAATTAAACATTTTAATATGATAGTAAAATGGTGCTATAGTGCTTCAAAAGATAAGCTGGATACCAATGGAATAGGCCTTCAAATGTCTCATAACATTTTAATTTCAGTTAAAAAACAACAATAAAGAACATTTTAAGGAAAAAGTACAATCTCTTATACTTATATATACTGTATATATATTCCAGGAAACAATTAGTTTCTAGTGTTGCTAGACACCATCAAAGGGACGCAAGGCATTTATAGATTGTAATATACAATGTTTAATTATGTTCAGTAAAACAGCATTTTTCCTGTAAATATAATTTTTATATTGCAGGTTTTCAATTTCTGAGAACTAGAAGTGTACCTTGCAGACTTCACAAGCATAAACATTCTACGCAGTGATTGGTTAACTGTAGTAGCTCATTTACAAATGTTTAATTGGCCGCAGCAGGAATAAAGTCAAATTGTACTTGAGTTACAAAACAATGCATATTTTGTCACCAAAATTACAGCCTAAATACTTATAAAATAATTATTTTATGCAGACCTATTATAAAATAGGGTACAACCACAATCCTTTAGAAAAACATCTATTTTTAAAAAAAAAAAAGCCATTAAAGTCTTGTTATATACTAGTATAGACAAGCACCTTGTCTTTTTAATAAAAAATTAAATGGAAAAAAAAAACCTTTTTAAATCCTAGATGATAAACTAGCAAGTTATGTATAAAAATGTTTAGGGCCAGATTACATTTGGAGCACTAATTAACGCTTCTGCTCGAGCATTAACTGTACTAGTAAGCTTTTTTGCATGCTTCGGTTTGCTCTTGTTGAAAGAAAGAAAACAGTTTTTGCTCGCATGCTAAACCAACGAGCGTAAAAAAAGGTTACAATATCGCGTTCACATTCACATATTCCCCCATAGAAGTCAATGTAGCACCAAAAGTGGAAAAAACTAAGGCCTAGATTTAGAGTTCGGCGGTAGCCGTCAAAACCAGCGTTAGAGGCTCCTAACGCTGGTTTTGGGCGCCCGCTGGTATTTGGAGTCAGTGATTAAAGGGTCTAACGCTCACTTTACAGCCGCGACTTTTCCATACCGCAGATCCCCCTACGCCATTTGCGTAGCCTATCTTTTCAATGGGATCTTCCTAACGCCGGTATTTAGAGTCGTTTCTGCAGTGAGCGTTAGAGCTCTAACGACAAGATTCCAGCCGCCTGAAAATAGCAGGAGTTAAGAGCTTTCTGGCTAACGCCGGTTTATAAAGCTCTTAACTACTGTACCCTAAAGTACACTAACACCCATAAACTACCTATGTACCCCTAAACCGAGGTCCCCCCACATCGCCGCCACTCGATTAAAAATTTTAACCCCTAATCTGCCGACCGCCACCTACGTTATACTTATGTACCCCTAATCTGCTGCCCCTAACACCGCCGACCCCTGTATTATATCTATTAACCCCTAACTTGCCCCCCACAACGTCGCCGCAAGCTACTTAAAATAATTAACCCCTAATCTTCCGACCGCAAATCGCCGCCACCTACGTTATCCCTATGTACCCCTAATCTGCTACCCCTAACATCGCCGACCCCTATGTTATATTTATTAACCCCTAATCTGCCCCCCACAACGTCGCCGACACCTACCTACACTTATTAACCCCTAATCTGCCGAGCGGACCTGAGCGCTACTATAATAAAGTTATTAACCCCTAATCCGCCTCACTAACCCTATCATAAATAGTATTAACCCCTAATCTGCCCTCCCTAACATCGCCGACACCTACCTTCAATTATTAACCCCTAATCTGCCGACCGGAGCTCACCGCTATTCTAATAAATGTATTAACCCCTAAAGCTAAGTCTAACCCTAACACTAACACCCCCCTAAGTTAAATATAATTTTTATCTAACGAAATAAATTAACTCTTATTAAATAAATAATTCCTATTTAAAGCTAAATACTTACCTGTAAAATAAATCCTAATATAGCTACAATATAATTTATAATTATATTATAGCTATTTTAGGATTAATATTTATTTTACAGGCAACTTTGTAATTATTTTAACCAGGTACAATAGCTATTAAATAGTTAAGAACTATTTAATAGTTACCTAGTTAAAATAATAACAAATTTACCTGTAAAATAAATCCTAACCTAAGATATAATTAAACCTAACACTACCCTATCAATAAAATAATTAAATAAACTACCTACAATTACCTACAATTAACCTAACACTACACTATCAATAAATTAATTAAACACAATTGCTACAAATAAATACAATTAAATAAACTATCTAAAGTACAAAAAATAAAAAAGAACTAAGTTACAGAAAATAATAAAATATTTACAAAGATAAGAAAAATATTACAACAATTTTAAACTAATTACACCTACTCTAAGCCCCCTAATAAAATAACAAAGCCCCCCAAAATAAAAAATTCCCTACCCTATTCTAAAATACAAATATTACAAGCTCTTTTACCTTACCAGCCCTGAACAGGGCCCTTTGCGGGGCATGCCCCAAGAATTTCAGCTCTTTTGCCTGTAAAAAAAAACATACAATACCCCCCCCCAACATTACAACCCACCACCCACATACCCCTAATCTAACCCAAACCCCCCTTAAGTAAACCTAACACTACCCCCCTGATGATCTTCCTACCTTGTCTTCACCATGCCAGGTTCACCGATCCGTCCTGGCTCCAAGATCTTCATCCAACCCAAGCGGGGGCTAGACATCCACTGAAGAAGTCCAGAAGAGGGTCCAAAGTCTTCCTCCTATCCGGCAAGAAGAGGACATCCGGACCGGCAAACATCTTCTCCAAGCGGCATCTTCTATCTTCTTCCATCCGATGACGACCGGCTCCATCTTGAAGACCTCCAGCGCGGATCCATCCTCTTCTTCCGACGACTAGACGACGAATGACGGTTCCTTTAAGGGACGTCATCCAAGATGGCGTCCCTCGAATTCCGATTGGCTGATAGGATTCTATCAGCCAATCGGAATTAAGGTAGGAATTTTCTGATTGGCTGATGGAATCAGCCAATCAGAATATAGTTCAATCCGATTGGCTGATCCAATCAGCCAATCAGATTGAGCTTGCATTCTATTGGCTGATCGGAACAGCCAATAGAATGCGAGCTCAATCTGATTGGCTGATTGGATCAGCCAATCGGATTGAACTATATTCTGATTGGCTGATTCCATCAGCCAATCAGAAAATTCCTACCTTAATTCCGATTGGCTGATAGAATCCTATCAGCCAATCGGAATTCGAGGGACGCCATCTTGGATGACGTCCCTTAAAGGAACCGTCATTCGTCGTCTAGTCGTCGGAAGAAGAGGATGGATCCGCGCTGGAGGTCTTCAAGATGGAGCCGGTCGTCATCGGATGGAAGAAGATAGAAGATGCCGCTTGGAGAAGATGTTTGCCGGTCCGGATGTCCTCTTCTTGCCGGATAGGAGGAAGACTTTGGACCCTCTTCTGGACTTCTTCAGTGGATGTCTAGCCCCCGCTTGGGTTGGATGAAGATCTTGGAGCCAGGACGGATCGGTGAACCTGGCATGGTGAAGACAAGGTAGGAAGATCATCAGGGGGGTTGTGTTAGGTTTATTTAAGGGGGGTTTGGGTTTGATTAGGGGTATGTGGGTGGTGGGTTGTAATGTTGGGGGGGGGGGTATTGTATGTTTTTTTTTACAGGCAAAAGAGCTGAAATTCTTGGGGCATGCCCCGCAAAGGGCCCTGTTCAGGGCTGGTAAGGTAAAAGAGCTTGTAATATTTGTATTTTAGAATAGGGTAGTGAATTTTTTATTTTGGGGGGCTTTGTTATTTTATTAGGGGGCTTAGAGTAGGTGTAATTAGTTTAAAATTGTTGTAATATTTTTCTTATCTTTGTAAATATTTTATTATTTTCTGTAACTTAGTTCTTTTTTATTTTTTGTACTTTAGATAGTTTATTTAATTTTATTTATTTGTAGCAATTGTGTTTAATTAATTTATTGATAGTGTAGTGTTAGGTTAATTGTAGGTAATTGTAGGTAGTTTATTTAATTATTTTATTGATAGGGTAGTGTTAGGTTTAATTATATCTTAGGTTAGGATTTATTTTACAGGTAAATTTGTTATTATTTTAACTAGGTAACTATTAAATAGTTCTTAACTATTTAATAGCTATTGTACCTGGTTAAAATAATTACAAAGTTGCCTGTAAAATAAATATTAATCCTAAAATAGCTATAATATAATTATAATTTATATTGTAGCTATATTAGGATTTATTTTACAGGTAAGTATTTAGCTTTAAATAGGAATCATTTATTTAATAAGAGTTAATTTATTTCGTTAGATAAAAATTATATTTAACTTAGGGGGGTGTTAGTGTTAGGGTTAGACTTAGCTTTAGGGGTTAATACATTTATTAGAATAGCGGTGAGCTCCGGTCGGCAGATTAGGGGTTAATAATTGAAGGTAGGTGTCGGCGATGTTAGGGAGGGCAGATTAGGGGTTAATACTATTTATGATAGGGTTAGTGAGGCGGATTAGGGGTTAATAACTTTATTATAGTAGCGCTCAGGTCCGCTCGGCAGATTAGGGGTTAATAAGTGTAGGCAGGTGTCGGCGACGTTGTGGGGGGCAGGTTAGGGGTTAATAAATATAACATAGGGGTCGGCGATGTTAGGGCAGCAGATTAGGGTACATAGGGATAACGTAGGTGGCGGCGGTTTACGGAGCGGCAGATTAGGGGTTAAAAGTGTAATGCAGGGGTCAGCGATAGCGGGGGCGGCAGATTAGGAGTTAATAAGTGTAAGGTTAGGGGTGTTTAGACTCGGGGTACATGTTAGGGTGTTAGGTGCAGACGTAGGAAGTGTTTCCCCATAGGAAACAATGGGGCTGCGTTAGGAGCTGAACGCTGCTTTTTTGCAGGTGTTAGGTTTTTTTTCAGCTCAAACAGCCCCATTGTTTCCTATGGGAGAATCGTGCACGAGCACGTTTTTGATGCCGGCCGCGTCCGTAAGCAACTCTGGTATCGAGAGTTGCATTTGCGGTAAAAATGCTCTACGCTCCTTTTTTGGAGCCTAACGCAGCATTTGTTTGAACTCTCGATACCAGAGTTAAATTTATGGTGCGGCCAGAAAAAAACCCGCGGAGCGTTAACAGCCCTTTTACCGCCGAACTCTAAATCTAGGCCTAACACTCTTCTCACGCACAAACCTGATTGCATATTCTCAAGTGCGCTAAACCGACATGAAAATATGAATATCTCGCATTCCAATGTTATTTATATACAGATTATGTACTATTTATTGATAAATAAATATTTCTACATATATCTGATTTTTTTGGGGACAATATACATCTATAGCTATATATATAGATGCTTATATATAGGTATAGAATATATACGGTATATATATATAAATATGAATATCTATTTAGAATTATTTACAACATATTTTGCTATGTAAATACATAGTTAAAACATTTATTAAAAACAAATATTGCATAAATATGCTTTTGCGTGTTTTCATCTATTTAACTGCAAAGGGCTCCAATGCAATTCTCTCTCTCTCTCTCTCTCTCTCTCTCTCTCTCTCTCTCTCTCTCTCTCTCTCTCTCTATCTCTGTATTTATGTGTTTATATGTCGGTAAATACATATACACATATAAATACATATGTACGTATATATATATATATATATATATATATATATATAAATTTACAAAAAATGTGGAAGAAAAACAAAGAAGTCCAGAACCTGTCTTAATAAAAAGACACAGGAATTTTTTCCGGTAATTTATGTTTATATATCGAATGACTCAGGGTCAGCTGAAATCAGACGTGGTGCAGACCCCTAAAATTTAAATTTATTCCAGTAATATATAGATAAAGAAAAATGGTAGAGCTATATGAGATACCATAGTTAAAGTAGGGGATTTCAGCACTCAAAATTTTAACCCATTTAATCCAATTTCTTAGAAATGCATGGCTGCAGAACAACACAAAACCCAAAAAAATGAACTACACATGCACAGACCTAAACCCATGCAGACAGTTTATTGCAAAAAGTTACCAAACATACAAATAAACAGCTAAAAAAAAATATGCTTTTGCGTGTTTTCATCTATTTAACTGCAAAGGGCTCCAATGCAATTCTCTCTCTCTCTCTCTCTCTCTCTCTCTCTCTCTCTCTCTCTCTCTCTCTCTCTCTCTCTCTCTCTCTCTCTCTCTCTCTCTCTCTATCTATCTCTGTATTTATGTGTTTATATGTCTGTAAATACATATACACATATAAATACATATGTACGTATATATATATATATATATATATATATATATACATATACATCTTTAGACATGTATATGTATTTACCTCTATGTTAAAGCCCTGGGCCTGCCTTTTTTTTCTAACACTTTTTATTAGATAGTGTTATTATGAGGAGTGTAACTATACTTTGTAATGTATTCTTGATTTGTTTTGTGCAACAAAACAGTTAACTAGAGCTCTGAAGTCGCGATAATCATTCTAGCATAAATCGCGATTGCGCTCAAGCAATCACGTTTACTTTCAAAACGTAATATGAGCTATAAGTCCAACGAGCGCAAACACTCGCGATAAACCCCTTATCGCTTGCTCGCAGATGTTTGCGCTCCACTCATAATCTGTCCCTTAATGTTTTAATTTATACTTTATTGCGTACAAAAATATCCTTATTCAGATTATTTTTCTTTTTATTGTATAAAAAAAATAGAATTAAATTAATATTTTTAAAATATGAATTTCTTTGCTTTCCAACTGAATTCATTTGCATACATTTTATAGACAACTGACTACAGTCATTTCATTTTAAAACAGCTATAAACACTAAAGAACACTGCAAATTCAAATTAAATGAATGCAGATCGAGGATAGTGTTCACATCTGCATGTCTGAAATAGAGGGCATCATTTTTTCTGTGCACAAAATGTGGAACTGTATTAGTATATACACTGCTTAATAAATTTAAGTTATGCATGTTCATAATTCCATGAAATAACAGGTGCACTAGTATGGAAACCACTATTTTATAAACACAATTCATTGTCCCCATTTAACCTCTTGACTGTGATTTGAATGTTCTATATAAGAACCCTTAAGGGGTTAAACAGATTATTATTTATGATTAGTTATTTAATAAAACTTACAAATAGTATTTCAAGTTAAAATATGTTTTCCTGATCAAAGAATGTCATATATTTAGGAAATAGAACTACAGCGTTTTCAGCTTAATATGCTGACCTTAAAATATCACTGAACAATTTATATCTACTGTTTTTTTTTCTCTACATCTGCCTTACAAAATTGCAGAATAGGTTTCCATTTGGAACTTGGCAGCATTAAACCTGACTCAGATTATTCACTCCAGTGCTGCCAAACATGAACAGACAGGACATGCGACTTTATCAATTGCCAAATTCTACATGTGTGGGTTTATTGAAAGGGTTGATTGAAGACCCTTAAGAGAAAATGCAGTGAAATACATCCTCTTGACTCAAATGGGAATATGAACTCCAAAACCAACAATTGCAAACACAGCTAATTTGCTAACCCAACCAAATTTATTTCTCAAATAGAATCAATACAGTGGAGTATAATAAAGTGGGTTTTTTTTTTTTGTTTGTTTTTAAATTTTGTGTTATATGTAGTTTTCTAAACCCACTATTGTGGGCATAATACAACAAAACTAATTACAAGTTCAAGGGAGATCAAATATTTCTATATCACTGATATGGTGGGGTGGATATTTATAGCAAATGTGTTAAATCCTATGGTTGATAAGCTTTCTGGTTATAGAAATATTTATGAGTAGAGAAAAGTAATAGTATTGAATATATGTTTTTAAAGTGATATTCATGTACATTAGTGCTTGAAAATGTAGATCTAGGAGCCATCCTTAAAGGGATAGTCTAGTCAAAATTAAACTTTCATGATTCAGATAGAGCATGCAATTTTAAAGAGCTTTCTAATTTACTCCTATTATCAATATTTCTTCATTCTCTTGGTATCTTTATTTAAAAAAGCTAGAACGTAATCTTAGGAAACGACCCATTTTTGGTTCAGCACCTGGATAGCACTTGCTGATTAGTGTCTAAATGTAGCCACCAATCAGCAAGCACTAACCAAGGTTGCTGAACCAAAAATGTGCCGGCTCCTAAGCAGCTATCTTGTCTATTACTTCAGAGATTTTAAGACCACGCATAAAAATAGTCACAAAGGTATGTGGTATCATGGTTCTGGGTCTTTGAAAAATAAGTTGCAAGAATTCTGTTATAAAGGACACAAAACCTTTGTTATAAGCCATGCTGCAACATGTAACCTGTTATTTAGTCTAAAAGAGTTTTTTTTTTACAAGATGCAAAAATGGAGTGCAAATGATTTTAATTGTAAAGATTTCTAAATAACAAACTCTTTTTAATTGCATGTTCCGTATCAAACTCTACAAATTCTGGATTTTTTTTTTTAGTTTGCAATTAAAATTGGTATTAAAAAAAGCCAGTGTTTCCGAACTACCCAAGCTGATCTTGTTAAGAATGTTATTGCTTATAAACACAAAGTATAATTAGTATTTTCTATTTCTAGTGATAGAAAGAGTTTTTCATTGGTTGTCGGAATTAATAAATTCAACGTTGCAGATGACATTTGTGCCTTTCCAGTTTCAGTTACAGCAACCCGAAAAAAATGAAGAGCCTTGGGAATGGGAAGTATAGATTTATTTTAACATTCAAAATGAGATCTGCAAATCTTTTAAAGGGACAGTAGAGTTAAGAAAAAGAAATGAAAAAAAAAAGATATAACAATTCCATTATCAAAATGTACAGTGTTATTATATGCAAACTTTCTGATGCACCATCTACTACTGAGCATGTGGAAGAGTTTGCTCAATCTGTGATTCACTTATGGCTGTCACATGGTACAGGGGGCAGATAAATTGAACTAAACTTTGACATTTTTCAGAAAACAAATCTACTTCTCATTTTAAATTTGGAGCAAGTGTTAATATGTATTTACTGATAATGCTGTTCTACTGTATTAAATGGGACTTTAAATATTTAAGCAGATCAGCGTGTCAAAGATGTAAGATATAAGAAAGTTATTTTGTGTTTGCATACTAAGACATTAAGAAAGATCCATTAATCTATATGTGTTGGCTTTAAAACTGATAAAACCTTTGCAGTGTGACAGCATTCCTGCAGAATGTTTTGATTAATGAACATTTATTTTACCAGCAGAAAAAAAGACCTTACTCTTGAGTCTTGCTACTTAAATGCACTATGGAATAATAGTATCATTTATAATAAAACACTGTCTTTGAAATCCCTAATGGATTCCATCTCTTATTTTCAGTGATACAGTACTTCAAATGAAACATATGGGGCTAGATTACAAGTGGAGCAATATTTAAGCTCTCCCGCTCAAGCGTAAACAGCGCTATAAGTAATATTTTTGCGCGTAAGGGTTAGTGCGCATATAACAAGTTGAAAGTAAAAGTTTTTTACTCGAGTGCAACCCAATTTGCACTTCATGCAGGACTTCAGATATCTTTTCCCCATAGACTTCAATAGAAATCGTAGAAGAAAAAAGCCTAACACTTTTTGCTGGCATTCTAACCTGCTAGGAATTATTAATATTTCACATTATGAGACTAGAAATCAGAGCTATACAGGACCGGAAGTCGGTAATTTCTTACCTGGACGGGCAAATGTTTCTGCACACCCATAAAAAATAGCACTCGGCTAAATCTGTTATATAAACATTTTTTAAAATTTTAATAAAGATTTAACATTTGTTTTTCCCAAAATAGATATTTTTTGGTTTCCTCATGAAATTCACTACTCAGTTATCAAAAAGAAACTTGAATAAACAAATGTAACATAGAAAAAAATATGTCAGCATGCAAATTTGTATTCATCTAGCCTTCAATCTAGTTGAAGGATAATCAATATTAAAATATTATCATTCAACAGGATTAGCGATTAGATTAGTCATTGTAATTAGTGGTTTGAATTTGATTAGTTATAGGTAGGCTGACCATATTGCCGCTTTAAAAAGGGACACATATGAAAAATACATATGTCAGGGCTGTTTTCAGGGCTGTTTAAAGAAATGGTTTTGTATAAGAACCCTCCCATAGGTATTTTTCATATGTGTTACTTCTTAAAGCGGCAATATGGTCAGCCTAGTTATAGGGTTAAACCTTGGTCTTCCAGGGTACTGAAATGTTTTTGCAGTGTTATTGCAGCTAACCTAAACACCTCCTATACAAATACCCTGTGCCTTGTAAAATAATACTATTTTAATGCATCAAAAACTCATTTACATCTATTTCTTATGTGAGTTTTGTGCATTTCAAATTCTACATCCTGGACTTCTAAAACATGTTTACCTGTTTAAGTGCAATCTGTTTATAAACTATTTTTGCAGTGTTGTAGATCTTGCACATGCTCAGTTGACATATTAAAATCAAAAGTATATATAGTTCTAATCACAATTTTAAATTTAAATGTTAATTTATGATTGCAATGAAGTGAACAAATACATTCATATATATTAGACAGTAATTGTTAAATCTGAATTAATTATCATTCATATCTTGCTTTAATATTTGCTTATTCTTTTAAAAAATCTCTGTAAATCCTTGTGATAACTTTATTGAAAATCATGCATTTCATTTTTTGTGTGTTTTATTAAGTGTTTTTTACTGATTGATTGGAATAGCTTTGTAAAACCTCCACCCCCTCAAAAAAAGATTGCTATCAAGGCCAGGGTCACTGAATTATCACTCAAATTTCAGTGAAGTTGCATTATTCCATAGAAGTTAATTGTCTTTATTTTGCCTGAACACAAGTTGAACCAGAAAAAAGATAAGTTTTAAGATTTAAAGGGATAGTACACCTTGAGATATTTATACAAAGGGCTCCATTTTTTAAGCTCTGAGAGCAGGTTTGGAGCCCCAGTCTCACGCCAGCCTGAAACGATAATTAATAACTTCTCTATTTCAGTCATACTGATTTGATCTCATCAGGATGATTGACAGCCTCCACTTGTGTGTGAAAGGCAATGCACAAGCAGGGGCAGCATTACACAAGCAGCAGCTTGTGCAATGTTAAATGCGGGCAGTGGATGCCACTGCCAGCAGTTGATAAATGGAGCCAAAATGTTTAATTAAGCATAATAAAACAACTTTGCAATATAATTTTTTTATTTATTTTCCCCATTTTCATATAACTTAGCTCTGAAAATTGAGCAATTTCTAATCCTCTGAACTTGAAAAGCACCCTGTTGAATTTCAAAGGCTAACCCTTCTACATATATGCTCCTAATTGACTTATAAGACACTAACTGCAAAATAATTAATTTCATACTATCTTTATGAAAGGGGCTATCCCTGTTGTTTGTGGACTAAAATTCAAATTGGCTCCTCCAAATAAGGCAAATGGTGGTGGGAGTTTGGGTATTTAAAAATAATTGCAGTAAAAAGCTTTTAAAGTTAAGACATTGCTGATATGTTATTTTATAGCTACACAACAGAGATATAATGTCCCTTTAAAGAAATTAGACTGGGAAGATGTTACCATCAGTGAATGAGTATGACTGCTATATGATAAATCAGACCCCTATACAAACAGAGGTGATATGTACAGTTTCTCATGTGAGATAAATGTCATTTGGATAAATACATGTCACTGGTGTCTGAAGAAAAGCTTATTTCACTTTTGATATATCTGACACAAATCTCGTGGGCATTTACATTTCTTTCTTACAATGAAGAATAGCATCAAATGAAAAATAAGTCATTGTAAAAATGTCAGCAGTATATACATCTCTTTATAAGACAAACAATACAATTCTGCTGGAGTAAATAAATATCATCACGGAAAGTGAATTAGAAATCAAAAGGCCTTTACGTAGAGCACCATTAAATTATTGTTATATATAGTTAGTACATTATATAAATTAAAGGGACACTGAACCCACATTTTTTCTTTTGTGATTCAGATAGAGCATGACATTTTAAGCAACTTTCTAGTTAACTCCTATTATCAAATTTTCTTCATTCTCTTGGTATCTTTATTTGAAATGCAAGAATGTAAGTTTAGATGCTGGCCCATTTTTGGTGAACAACCTGGGTTGTCCTTGCTGATTGGTGGATAAATTCATCCACCAATAAAAAAGTGCTGTCCAGAGTGCTAAACAAAAAAAAAAAAGCTTAGATGCCTTCTTTTTAAAATAAAGATAACAAGAGAATGAAGAAAAATTGACAATAGGAGTAAATAAGAAAGTTGCTTAAAATTGCATGCTCTATCTGAATCATGAAAGAAAAAATTTGGGTTCAGTGTCCCTTTAAGTACTGCACTGGAATAGATCTGCTTACAATATATGCTTTTTATCATTTTAAATTGTTATGTTGTTAATGACATCTTCATTGGTTTGCAGTCCAGTGACATACTCCTTGCAGTGACTCTTGAGTATGCTTATCGCATCTCCTTTGCTGCAGAAATTATATGAATGAGCTGTCACTGTATAGAATGTTGCAGGGCTATGGTTAAAGATCCTGCAGAACGCATTCCATCAAATTTGCAAAACAAAATTACAGAAAATACTGGCAAAGAAATTAAAGTACCATTATATTTAGGGGAATTTGATTTACTTCAGGAAAGTTATTCTTTGAGAAAAGAACAATTGTGTTAAAAGAGGCTTTTCCCAGGTAATGATCAGCCAATGATCTATTGAGTTGGTTTTCATTACTGGTTGAGCTCTTCTCTTTCTATATTTAAAAGTAATGAAAGTAAACTAAACATTTTTTTTTTTTGTCTTCTACTACAATAACTACACATTTTTTAGGGTAATTACATTTTTAATATCTGATCAACACACTGTATTTTATGGCATATTCAGCAACAGAAAATAAAGTTCTAACATTCAAATTTCAGATAAAGTTCTTTCTTTCTACTAGGAACAATCCACTGCAATTACAAGCAATATGGGGAACTTCAGATTTAATCAGGCACTGGAGATTGGTCCCGGTATGCATTGTTTTGTACAGGAGATAAGCTAATCTATTGGGGTTTAGTTTAGCTGATGAACCTGGCAGATATCCCTTTGCTTCATAGTTGTCCCGATTTAGTTATTAGTCAACCTGTTCTGCTAGGAAAGTAATAGCAAGTGCATATTACAAAACTCTAGAATGGAAGCCTTTCAAAGCCAAGATCTGCTGAATGCTGACAAAGCTGGGTCACATTAGAATCTCCAGCTCTAAACTAAACATATAAAAATTTTTAATTAGACAATTTCAAATATAAGAACACTGCTTTAAAAAAATGCATTAGTATAAAGGGATAGTATTTTAATGCAGGGATAAGTGCCCCAAAGTAAAAGTAAATATTATAAATAATAAAATACTGCCTTGAGGTCTGTGGGTATAATGAGATTTATATTTTGTGATTTTCTTAGCTCAGTAGTGTATGAAACAAGAAAAACAACTAAATGCATTTTTATATAGTTTTTTTACAAGAAAATCATAAATCATACTTTAAACATATATGGTTCTATAACACAAAACAAACAAACAAATAGAGCACTCAAGTTACTATTATACAGATAGACAAGGTTCCCAACTAGGGAACCTGTCTGTCTTCATTCAATTTTCTGATTTTAGGGTCTTTCAGTCACCACAAATGAATAGAGTCATATTTTTCAGCCACCTCTGTGAAGGCAGAAAAGTTAAGAAGCAGTGGTCATATGACCAATGCTCCATAAAGGGACTGTACACTGTAAAATTGTTTTTATATGAAAGTATTTTCAATTAATTGTTATAACAGCTGCAGAGTATTACATTTATGAGAAATTGCATTTTTCAGTTTATTTGTGTATATGAAGCAGCTGGTTTTGTGCTTTTAAACCACAGCCTATTACAATGGGTTGAGCTTCAGGTAATATCAGATCTCAATATGTTATCACTTTTATGTACCAGACTTGCTCCCTTATCTTATATTTGTCTAGAAAACCAAAGCTCAATACTTAGAGAGAACAATGGAAAATTATCATTTTATTACTTAACTATCATGTCCCCCACTGAGAGTGTAACCTAGTGTTTGCGATGCGGGAGGTCCTCGGTTTAGGGGTTAATAGGTAGTTTATTGGTGTTAGTGTACTTTTTAGCACTTTAGTTATGATTTTATGCTACGGCGTTGTAGCATAAAATACATAACTACTGACTTTCAGTTTACGGTATGGATCTTGACGGTATAGGCTGTATCACTCACTTTTTGGCCTCCCAGGCAAAATCGTAATACCGGCGCAAAGGAAGGCCCATTGAAACAGGACTTTTGGAAAGCTGCTTTAGTTATATTGTGTTACAGCCCAAAAAGTGTGCGGTGCAGCTATACCTGCAAGACTCGTAATACCAGCGGTAGTGAAAAAGAGCCATAACGATGCTTTTTCACTCATACCACAAAACTCGTAATCTAGCCGTGTGTTAGATTCTACCACTTGTATACATGGCTATTTTCTCTTGTGTAGTGTTTAGTTAGAGGTTGTATTTATAAAGATGATTTGTCCCTTCATCTCTTCTTCAAACATTCGGATTTTCTCCCCTGTCCTAGCCTTAGATCCCTTTTAGGGTTTGACAAATATATATCAAAGCCACAAGGTACAAATTAAGGTTTAGCTGACCTTTTATGGTTGTTGCTATTTAACCTTTAGTAATAAAAAGATACAATTCAAAATTAAAATTATCACAGGGATCCAAAACCCCAAACTGATTAACAAGTAATCCTAGCTGATTGGATTGAAACATCCAAACTGTCCTGCATTTTGAGATCTCAATACTGCTGAACATCTCTCTTCCACTAATTTCTTGTTTTCTACAAATATGCAGTGATCAGTGGTGCAGTGACCAGTGCTGCACAGTTTGCAGTAATCAATACATTCTTGTTATCTGCATCAGCCTTACTGAAAGTGAGAAAGCACTGGGTCGGCAACAATGTCTTCATAACTAAAAGCCTACTACAGAAATCAAGCATGTCTCAATGTCTCCCTATTAGCTTCAGCATTTAAAAACATGTGTGCCTAAGAAACATCCCATGACATCCAAAAATACTACCCCTTTGAAAAATAAACTAAACCCCTTAGAAATCTGGCCACGGATACATGTAAAGTGTATTTAAACTAACCAAAAAGTAAACAAAAATATCACTATCACCACCCACTAGTTAAAGGAGTATGATAAGGTTCTAATGATGCAGTAAAACATGCTCAAATATAGAGGGTGTAGAGGTAGAGAATAATTAAAAAAAATTAAAAAAATGGACAACTGTATCTTAGTCGAGAAACCACTCATATTCCTAAATCCCCCACCCTAGCTATAAGCCATAATAGTTAGCACATAGCCACAGTATTAAATAGTGGTTTACCATCATAAGGTTATTTAAACATTAGACAACCCTAAGACACAGTAAGAAACTAACAATTATATTAACCACTCAATGCTACCATAACTATCATTTTAAATATTGGAATAAACTTGGTGGGAAACAGTATTTAGTTATCTAGAAAGGTTATCTAATGATTTTCTACAAAATTCACCATTAATGTGTCTAGATATTTTTTGTACATAATTCATTTAATAATGTCCTCAGGCCTCCTCAACAGGCCAGATTTTAAGTATTACCTTGAGTAAGAGCAGGTAAAATAACTATATTTACTAATGAGCTGATTATTCACCTGCACTCCAGTTTAGATATCCACAAAATGTGGCTTGTTAGGGAGGCCTGAATACAGGTTTGAAAACCAGTGCTTTAAAGGGATATGAGTTATTTGCTGGCTAAGGTATGATTTTTCATCTGTCTATCATCTATCTATCCATCCATCAAACACATATACAGTCATGTGAAAAAGAAAGTACACCCTCTTTGAATTCTATGGTTTTATGTATCAGGACATAATAACAATCATCTGGTCCTTAGCAAGTCTTAAAATTAGCTAAATACAACCTCAGATGAACAACAACACATGACATATTACACTGTGTCATGGTTTATTTAACAAAAATAAAGCCAAAATGGAAAAGCCATGTGTGAAAAACAAAGTACAATATGTGGAAAACCAGCAAGTCATACAAAAGTGCTTTAAGTAAATTTATTGTGGATACAAGGCAATAAAAAATTACATTCTAATGCTGCAAGCACTTGTCTTGTCTTACTTGTTTTTGCCCGCAAGCCTTACTCACAGACATAATCTGACAAATCACTAATTTTCTATATATATCAAAAACACTATTCCTATTGATGCTTGATGCAATTCATTAAAGGGACAGTCTAGTCAAAATTAAACTTGCATGAATCAGATAGGGAATGCAATTTTAAACAACTTTCCAATTTACTTTTTTTTTTTTTTATTGAGGTTCTTGAACATACAGAGTATAGTCAAACTGCAGTGCAGTACATGTTATACAAATACAGTTAAGTTCACATTAGAGTTTATATTAATACAAACAGTCATAACCTGGCAAATTGTGTAATAGCTCAATTTTTTTTCCTTTTAAAGTTACCTTCACTTTGTATTATGTTGGGCCACTCTTGGACCCTTGACCACCTAAAAAAGGAATCATTAGTAGAAGGTAAAGAGTAGTAGACCACTTTTGGGTCTGCAAGTATCTCAGTATGTATATATGTATAACTCAAGAAGATATATAGAAATAAACAAGTAGCTTAACTGGTGACTAAACTACCAAATAATGCCTCTAAATTTCAAGTGGCCACTCATGGACCACTATAAACATGAATAACTCGGAGGAACACTAACGGTGCATTCGGTCCCTCTTGGACCTTATATCTATGAGAACACCTAGACTCTTAGATGTCAACCGAACAAATTAACTTTGCTGACAACTTATCTATACAGGGTATTTGGAGGTACATGTATGGTGAATATATACAGGCTAAATAGTGGTAGCTTAGTAGGTGGGTATTTCCATTTAAATCAGCCCATACTTGATATGGAAAGTGGGCTTGTGCTAAACAAAGAGCAGCCTAAGTATCCTAGGGTGTTATGGGGTGTTTGAGTGTGAAGTAAAAATAAATATTGCTCTCTAGCGTGAAACCAGTCAAGAAGCCACAATTTATCAATTAGTGGTAGGGTTTGGGGATTAAATATTCTAGTAATCCTTATTATAACTCACCCCTTGTCGCAAAACACATGGACCGGCCTTACAAATATATATTCCCATCATTATAACAGCTGGGGGTACTACAGAGAAAGTAAAGGGATTAACTCCTAAAAAATGTGCATACATGAAATAATAATAATGAATGTAGTTAACTGACCATTTAATAACATTGAGGACTAACTAATATGCTGAGGACATCCTACTGAGATAAGACATTTATGAAGCTTAAAGGATATAATAAAATAGGATGGATGTAAGTGCAATACTCTTGCTTAGAGAGCTACTGTATATATATTGGTATGTAGATAGTCCCTAAAAATGTTCTACATAACTTTGTATGGTAAATAGTAGGCCAATGCTAAATTTTAAACCCTTTCACAAAACTAGCCATATCTAACTTATCTTCAGAGTGGCAAGATAATTGCTATTAGTAGGATTTATGTATGTACATTTTGTATGCATTCTGGATCAGACCTTGTATATAAGACTAAGTATGGGTAAATAGTTGACAAGATGAGATCAATTCCTTAAGTAGACCTATAATAATACCAGGGTTACAGAAAAATTAAACTGGACAAAATCATAAGGGTATACTCAGACTTCTAAGATTAAGCGCTAGACAATATATATTATTAAGTTATACAGAAATTGGTATTCAATTCCATTGACAAGCTTACAATTTTACCCACATGATCCAGGAAGTAAATATGCATACCATAAATGAACATCAAACTGTCAGACAAAACTGAGGGAGGCAATATACATTTAACCCAATTGTGTAGTAGTAAAAAGAAAAGTAGGTTATAACATATTGTGTGTTGTGCCTCCAAGGTACTTACTAATACGTTAGAAGGAGGCAGATTGTAAATTGTAAACTTATTAAAATGTACTAATAGTATATATGGGATCAAGAAAGTCAGAAACTTTACCTAGGTAAAGGACGATGCAAAAAAACTATTATTTCATCGAAAGGATGTGCTATCAACTTAAATATGAAATGCAATAATAAAATACGCATGAATTGTTGTCATTCCTCAGCCACCTTTGTAATGATCTGGCGATAACATGGGGCAGACATGTCCTAATTCACCCGCTCCTCAATATATCAGTAGGGTCCTTGGGCTTACAGGGGCATAGCTAAAATTCTAGGTGCAATTTTGTGGCAAAACTAAGTACAATACTGTGAAAGTCACCTTAAGCACATAAGAACCTCCAGGCATAGGTATTGAGGTTTTTGCATACCTATCCAACACCAGATCGAAACTTATAGGAGGCCTGTAAACAATCAATTACTTGATGGGTCATTATCTCCTCTGTGATCTTTTCTAACCCCGTGTCTACCATAACTTTCTTCATAACTATTCCCAAAGTTGCAGAATGTCGAGATAGCATGAAGAGCCCGTGAGGTCCAGCAGTGGCACCACATCCCAGTACCTTAATGATCAAGGAGACCTCTGACCCCATGTCTTTTCCAGCGTGCCCTCATCTTTGCATCTCAGCTCGACAAGGTAAGGCCAGCTGACCTGTATACTCCGATGTCGTAGAGGATTATTAGTGGTAGTGATCAGCTTAGATGGGGATCGCTGCAGCAGCGCCACATCATCCAGCATGTACGTAGTAGGGCCTCCATGTGTGGCCTGAATATCAAGCTGTTTTACATCAGTGCTTGGGTCATGAGTAGGTTTATATCCATTATTGAGACTGTTGGAACTTATTTCTTTACCAGTTCCTATACGAACCTCCTTAGGTGGATAGGATGGTTTAGCTGCCTGTGGCTGCTCATCCACTTTCTTAGAGTTGCAGGACTCAGAATGAAATGCCTGTTGTAATACGTTGCAGAGATCAATTTTATATACTTCCAGAATCGAAGTCAGCTCAGCAATCCAAATCTGGGTGTTCTCCATTGCTTGATGAGGGTTAAAATAGTACAATAATTCTTAGGTCAACCAAAAACTGTAATTTAAAGTATCTTCTGTTGCTCTAGTTGGTTATTTTATGTGCACTGATTAGCCGGACTGTGGATTTACCGGTGGTGGTGGGGGGGGGGGGGTTGAGAGCCTCTCAATAAAAAATCTGCCTTAGGCCTCAACGCTCCGGATCGGTTTTCAGAGGTGGATTTTTAGAAATGACATATCCTCGGAATCAGTTCAATCTGTAGATTATAAGTATCAGGATGAGGCAGATGGATGATCTTTTAATGCACTGATATTTGGCAGAGTATCGGAGTATCTGATCCACTCAGAGCAACCAATATTGCAACCAGTCAAGGTGCCGCCCAGAGACACGCCCCAACTTTCCAATTTACCTTTATCATCAAATTTGCTTTGTTCCCTTGGTGGTATTTTTTGAAAAGCTAAACTTAGCTAGGCTCAAACTGATTTCTAAATCATTGAAAACTGTCTCTTAGATCAGAGCATTTTGAAAGTTTTTCACAGTTAGACAGTAAAAGTTTATGTGTGTCATATAGATAACAGTGTGCTTACTCCTGTGGAGTTATTTAGGAGTCTGCACTGATTGGCTAAACTGCATGTCTGTCAAAATCACTGAGGGATAAGAGGGCAGTCTGCAGAGGCTTAGATACAAGGTAATAACAGAGGTAAAACATATATTAATACAGGGAGTGCAGAATTATTAGGCAAATGAGTATTTTGACCACATCATCCTCTTTATGCATGTTGTCTTACTCCAAGCTGTATAGGCTCGAAAGCCTACTACCAATTAAGCATATTAGGTGATGTGCATCTCTGTAATAAGACGGGGTGTGGTCTAATGACATCAACACCATATATCAGGTGTGCATAATTATTAGGCAACTTCCTTTCCTTTGGCAAAATGGGTCAAAAGAAGGACTTGACAGGCTCAGAAAAGTAAAAAATAGTGAGATATCTTGCAGAGGGATGCAGCACTCTTAAAATTGCAAAGCTTCTGAAGCGTGATCATCGAACAATCAAGAGTTTCATTCAAAATAGTCAACAGGGTCGCAAGAAGCGTGTGGAAAAACCAAGGCACAAAATAACTGCCCATGAACTGAGAAAAGTCAAGCGTGCAGCTGCCAAGATGCCACTTGCCACCAGTTTGGCCATATTTCAGAGCTACAACATCACTGGAGTGCCCAAAAGCACAAGGTGTGCAATACTCAGAGACATGGCCAAGGTAAGAAAGGCTAAAAGACGACCACCACCGAACAAGACACACAAGCTGAAACGTCAAGACTGGGCCAAGAAATATCTCAAGACTGATTTTTCTAAGGTTTTATGGACTGATAAAATGAGAGTGAGTCTTGATGGGCCAGATGGATGGGTCCGTGGCTGGATTGGTAAAGGGCAGAGAGCTCCAGCCGACTCAGACGCCAGCAAGGTGGAGGTGGAGTACTGGTTTGGGCTGGTAGCATCAAAGATGAGCTTGTGGGGCCTTTTCGGGTTGAGGATGGAGTCAAGCTCAACTCCCAGTCCTACTGCCAGTTTCTGGAAGACACCTTCTTCAAGCAGTGGTACAGGAAGAAGTCTACATCCTTCAAGAAAAACATGATTTTCATGCAGGACAATGCTCCATCACACGCGTCCAAGTACTCCACAGCGTGGCTGGCAAGAAAAGGTATAAAAGAAGAAAATCTAATGACATGGCCTCCTTGTTCACCTGATCTGAACCCCATTGAGAACCTGTGGTCCATCATCAAATGTGAGATTTACAAGGAGGGAAAACAGTACACCTCTCTGAACAGTGTCTGGGAGGCTGTGGTTGCTGCTGCACGCAATGTTGATGGTGAACAGATCAAAACACTGACAGAATCCATGGATGGCAGGCTTTTGAGTGTCCTTGCAAAGAAAGGTAGCTATATTGGTCACTGATTTGTTTTTGTTTTGTTTTTGAATGTCAGAAATGTATATTTGTGAATGTTGAGATGTTATATTGGTTTCACTGGTAAAAATAAATAATTGAAATGGGTATATATTTGTTTTTTGTTAAGTTGCCTAATAATTATGCACAGTAATAGTCACCTGCACACACAGATATCCGCCTAAAATAGCTATAACTAAAAACAAACTAAAAACTACTTCCAAAACTATTCAGCTTTGATATTAATGAGTTTTTTGGGTTCATTGAGAACATGGTTGTTGTTCAATAATAAAATTAATCCTCAAAAATACAACTTGCCTAATAATTCTGCACTCCCTGTATAGCTGTCTTGGTTATGCAAAACTGGGGAATGGGTAATAAAGGGATTATATATCTTTTTAAACAATAACAATTCTGGTGTAGACTGTTCCTTTAACATAGAAGTAACCAGAGACAATACCCTTTTACCTTTTAGGATGGTAAATCATTAACAGGTCATATAAATATTTCTAAATTATCCTAACACTAGTAAAAAAAAGTGCTATGTGCCCTATGTTATACACTTGTGAAATACTGCTACTCTTTATTTAAAGTGGACACTTAGATAAAAGTTGTACTTAACGTAATTGACCTTATATAAATATGTACCTCATAATAATGTTTCACACTATAATGGGAACAATTCTTGTAAAATCCTTAAAGAAAAATAGGCACTAATAGACACATGACCAACCCGTCTAATACTTTAACCTGAAATTTTTATATGTAATTAGATGACCAGCCCCAATGTAATTGGATATGTAAATGTATCTTATATTATAGAAGGAAAATTATAATTGAGTTAAAAAGAGGGAGATAATTATTTTTGTTGCCAAAAAATAATTATATCTCCTTCTATATTTAGACCATTAAGTCGATATTGCGTTCTATATTGGAAAAACTCCTCTATAAATAAGTCTACCCGTTCTATCTTCTCCTCTGTGTACCGGGCGGACAGTTTCAATCACCTGCCAACTAAATGTAGCTGCTTCCTGATTATGGTTGTATATAAAGTGCCTTGCCAAGTCTGAACATTCATTACCACTACTTCTATCATTCAGATGTACTCTAATATGGACTCTGGCCTCTCTTGTTGTACAACCTGTGTACTGTAAATCACATTGAGTACATTCCACTACATAGATCACAACGATAGTATGGCAACACTTATGTTGATAAACTCTCTTTGATTGAAAAAGGAGCCAGCCATAGCATAGCTACATGCTATACTTTTGCTATAATTGCATTTAAAATGGCCTTTAGTTATTAACCAAATACTCATATTGGTCCCCTGCTTCCTAAGCTAATAGTGCAACCCCTTCTAAATACTAAGTTACAACCATTGTAAATATAATCTTTTAAGCTGTCCTTAGCAGTTAAAATAGAATGATGTTTTGAAATAATTTCACATATATCATTAAACTGTGGGCAAAAGGTAGTGGAAAAATTGGTTTAAGAGCATCAAATTTCCTTTTGACACTTATCGCCCTATCCTCAATATGACAGTTGAAATGATTGATGACTCATTAGTAAAACCATATAAAATATGCAGAAAAGATATTAAGTGTATGTGATTTAATCTTCTTTTAGAGAACTGAAATTTATTGAACTAAGAAGTTTCTGCAAACTAAAGGCAATGGGGCAAAATTATCAAGCTCCGGATGGAGCTTGATGCCCCTGTTTTTGCGTGAGCCTTCAGGCTCGCCGGAAACTGCAGTTATGAAGCAACGGTCTTTAAATAACTTGTCCGCCTGCTCTGAGGCTGCAGACATCAATCCGCCCGATCAGTGGCGTCACTAGGGTTGGTGTTACCCGGTGCAGTAAGTTATAGTGTCACTCCCACCCCCAGTAATGTTTTTTTTTTTACTGCAAGAAGAGGATTTCATAGAAAAGGCAAACTTCTCCAATGGACAGAAGGCAGCCACACACAAAAACACAGGCACACACACATACAAACACTCAGACATACATAAAACACACTCAGATGCACACACAAACACTCGGAAACACACTCAGACATACACACACACAAAACCACTCAGACACACACACAAAAACGTTCAGACATACACAAACACTTAGAGACACACACAAACACACAAAAACACTCAGACACACACAAAAACACTCAGACACACACACACAAAAACACTCAGAAACACACACACACTCAGACACACACAAAAACACTCAGGCACACACACTCAGACACACACAAAAACACACACAAAAATACTCAGGCACACACAAAAATACTCAGGCACACACACAAAACCACTCAGACACACATAAACACTTAAACACACACACAAACACTCTGACACACACACACAAACACTCGGACACACACAAAAACAGTCAGGTACAAACACATACATAATATGTAAACAGCACTGCATGAATTATAAAACTAATGCCTAGAGCTGCTCCCTGGTTCAGCAGAGCATCAAATTAAATATAAACAGTGCATTCTAAAAATAAATCACTAAAGAAAACGTTTAGGCCCGCAAACTCTGACTCTGTTCCAAGTCTGTCAGTGCACAGCCCCGGGCCGTATGCCTACCCAATCACCTTTGCACTCTGCCCACCCCCAGATCCCCCCTCGCCCTCCCCTCCTACCTCTTCAGTGTGCACTTAGTGTACCGTAACCGTACCGGTTTGGTGGGAATCATACATGGCTCCTTCACCTTAGAGAACGTGTCAGACAGTCATACGGTCAGGTGCCAGACATCCCTCTCACAATTTCCCGGTTCCCGTTTAGAGAGATAGCACAGCAGTAAATGAATCCACTGCTCCACACGTCACTGAGCAGTGAGCACAGATAGGTAGGCAGTTTTAGGCTAGCAGCACAACTTTGCAAGCCCCACAGCATGCCCACAACATTCATAGTAAAATTTGGCAGGGGAGGAGAAAAGTACAAACAAGCAAAAGCAGCTGGGAAAACTAATTGTGGAAATTGCGACGCAGGCTCAAGGGGAAAAAAAATTAAGTGTGTCTACAACTTCCCCAGTCCAACTAATGTTCACAACTGCATCTGTACATTCTATTTCTTTGCATTTCAATAAAATTTCAACAATAAAAAAAAAATAAAAAAAAAATTAAAAAATCTGGCTCGTGGTATCACCCCCTGGAGTGTATCACCCGGTCCGCACCCCCCTAGTGATGCCACTGCGCCCGATTCTATACGATCTGGCTAATTGACACCCCCCAGTAGCGGTCGATTGGTCGAGACTCTGCAGGGGGTGGCAGACTTGTATTAATTTGTTTTGTAATTTTCCCTATGGTTCTTGCACTCAGACCTGTCTGGGGTTAACTGCCTGTGACTCTGGGGACAGCACTGCTTCCTGTGAGTGCCAGTGAGCACCCAGGCCCAGGACTGAGCATGTTGCATGGTCATGGGATGTGTATCCAGTCCAGTCTGAGAGTGCAGTCCCCTTCCGTGTTTTGTATATGTCTAGGGTGATTACATAAGCCTGTGCTGTCCCCAGAGTCAGCCTCTATCAGGGGGTGTCAATCAACCCGATCGTATTTCTGTCTTCCGCCTCAGAGGCGGCGGAAGAGTTAAGGAGCAGTGGTCTTAAGATTGCTGCTTCTTAACTCCTGTTTCTGGCAAGCCTGAAGGCTCACACGGAAACAGCTGCATCATGAATCAGCCCCTTAGCACGGTGGCTCCCACAGACTGCACTAAAGGACCTTCTATTAGTGTGGCCGTGGCTCTGTAAAGAAGAGGAGCAGGTAAGAGCGGCTCTCCAGCTGCAAAAATTAAGTATTTAACCCCTTAGAGGTAATTTAAATAGAACAAAAGAATACCGACAAATTTAGTTTTTTTTTTCTTTAAATTTCGTTGGTGCACTCAATCGGACATTTTTTTCGTAAAAACAAATGCAAATCTCTCTCTCTCTCTCTCTATATATATATATATTGCAAGAGAGTGCCAAACTTTCTGTGTGTTTCTTGCACCCAGGCTTGTTTAAGATTAACTGCATGAGTCCCAGAAAGCTGTATAGCTGTCTGTAAGTGCTGGTGAGCACCCAGGGCTGTGAGTTTTGCAGGGTCATAGGTTGTGTACCCAATCCAGTTTGATAGTGCATCCAGTTTCCGTGTTTTGTATGTGACTATGGAAATTACGAAGGGCCTATGTCAACCTTGTTTCCATTGTGTTTAGTTAAAGACATGCTTTGTGTGGCTGTATGTTAGGGACCCTGGAAGAAAGAGTCCTTGATGTGATCCTGGGCATTTGACAAAATACTGTAACCAACCCTTCTATTTTGCTTTTAATCTAGCTGTGACCTTTCAAGAGAGTACCAGACTTTGTGTTAATTATTTGGTTTTGTACCCAGTCTTGTCTGGGGTTAACTGCCTCAGGCCTCTAGTTATCAAGCTCTGTCGGACCTGATCCGACAGTGCGGATCAGGTCCGACAGACCTTGCTGAATACGGCAAGCAATACGCTTGCCGTATTCAGCATTGCACCAGCAGCTCACAAGAGCTGCTGGTGCAACGCCGCCCTCTGCAGACTCACGGCCAATGGGCCACCAGCAGGGAGGTGTCAATCAACCCGATCGTACTCGATCGGGTTGATTTCCGGCGATGTCTGTCCGCCTGCTCAGAGCAGGAGGACAGGTTATGGAACAGCGGTCTTTGGAGCTTGATACATATTCCCCTCAGTCTCTGAAAGCTGTACAGCTGTCTGTGAGTATCTAGTGCTGGGTGTTTTACATGGTATGTACCCAGTCCAGTTTGAAAGTACAGTCTATTTTTGTGTTTTGTGTGTATATATATATATATATATATATATATATATATATATATATATATATATACAGAAAGACAAACACACACTCAATAACACACACACACACACACACATATATATATATATATATATATATATATATATATATATATATATATTAATATATATATAAAAACAGTGGTTGGCACTTTGAGGCATACTCCCTTTCATATGTATTGTGTGAGTTACATTTTTATTTTTGTTTTCTTAAATTCATAGATGCCATAAGCATGCCTAAAATAAAACCTTTAAGTATAAATCAGTAGATTTTTGTATGCTATTTAATGATCAAATTTAAAATACAGGGCTTTTGTCCTACAGTTGACATGTCATTTTAAAAGTACAGTAGTGCCTCAGTGACACAAAACTGTCTAATAAACCTCAGGTCAGCAAACTATATAATGTGTTATATTTCATCTGCAGCAGCGTTGCCTCTTAGGATTTGCACTCTCTCTTTGTGTAAGAACTACTCTCATGTAGTTTAAGTGTACACAACACCAAATATAATGGTGTTAAGGGAAGCTATTAATATATTTTAAGGTGAATAGATATACAAGAGGACATATTCTTGGCACTGCAGATTGAAATCAAAGTACCTGGATTTTTTTCCTAGGTGTATTTTTATTCTGCTACATTTGAAAGAATAATAGTTTAACTATATTATGTATCTTGTTTTCCTGATTAACTATCTGATTAGTGACATCTGCTTAATTGTTAGCATGAGGGTCAGGATTACTTATTAATATTTGTATTATTATTATCAATTATTTATAAAGTGCCAGCAGATTACGCAGCACTATACAAAGAATAAAACATTACAGGGATGCATTACATACGCAAACAAGTACAGTATTGGGGTACATTACAGTTGTAGGTACAATAATTGAGTTATACAAAAGGAGAGGATTGCCCTGCCCTTGAGCACATTTAGTAGTAGTTCACTTTAAATACAAATGTGCAGGATCAGGCAGAGGTTTCTCAAGCACTGCATCTGTGATGTCTCCTCTAGACTTACAATTTACCACAGTATATCAGAGCAGGCAGTGGTACTGAGGAGTCATTCCTACTGGTCTGCTATGCGCATGAATTAGGTCAGAGTTTGTCTCCGAAGGAGATCAAAGAACTAATCCATTGTGTTACAATAATTACTTCCTTACCCTCCCTGATAATGAGGAGAAGGAAACTCAAAGTTTTGAGCATAGAACAGGACATTTCAAGCCTGGAGTATTGACATTATAAACGGACAAAATCTAATGGCCCAGCCAAGCTGAGGCATCACTGAATGCAGCAAGTAAACATTTACGGGGCAGTAGGTTGAATTTCTGAATCACTATGGTGACCTAGTGATTGAAATGTTTCAAGCATTGTTGAATAATACTACATGTGCACCACACTGTTGTATATAATTCCTGGGAAGAGGGTCTGGGTTGTACAAAGACATCTCATGCACATCCCAAAACTCTTTGAAAACATGAGCTAAAATGTAATTGCTCTGAAATGCTCTCATATATTAAACTTGTAGATTTGTAATTTTATAGATTAAAAACAAGCCCCCTATTATAATTTTAGCATACACTTAGTTCTGGCTAGTAATAGCATTTGAATAAGTGCATAAATAAAATTCTGATCCTAGGATAATAACAAATAATAAACAAAATTGTCCATGCATTTAGGCTGTTTTTGCTGCCTTCTTCCATTTTCATACCACAAATAATTATTTGTACAGTTCTCCTATTGAAGCTTATTTTTAGTTGGTTATCCAGCAAAAGTCAAAAAGGAAAAACATGACATACTTAGTACAAATCTGTTTATTATACTCTGTGACCTTTGTTGGCTCCATTATGTACACAGAATAACTCACAACAGAAGACAAAAGGTCATATACAGAGAGATCTTTTAATTTACCTTACCTGGAAGGGTTGTGAAAATATTATTAAAAACCCAATGAGTTTTGTACTGGTTATTAGTGATAAACAATGACCACTTCATAATTCACTGTAATGCTCTGTCGCAAATAGTGGAAGTTATATTCTTCATTGACTCTTTTTCTCTCCTAGTTATATCATCTAAAGCAAGAACAACATTGTCCTCCTCATTTTATGCAACATACGTGTGCTTTTTTAGTACATTTTTGACATTCTCATAGGCTATGCTCTGAAGTGATACACAAAAATAAAAAAATAAATAAAAAACAGCGGTGTACTTATTTGTGAATTAGTACTGTATAGTTTAGATCCTTTTAAATGATAGTATCTGTTTAACATTCCTAAAAACAATCTCATTATTAAAAGGCCTATTCTGATGCAAACATTGATACTTTTATTAATTAAAGCATGTCATGTTTTGCCTTACTGATCCTAGGTAACAATGGGCAATTTTATGTTGTTGGCTTTAAAGAGATATGTGCTAAATCCCTTGAAAGCATTGGTTTTCAAACCTGTCCTTAGGCTTCCCTAACAGGCCACATTTTGAGGATATCTAAACTGGAACACAAGTGAAAGCAAATTGATATAAAGCTGACATATGGACATCTCTAGGTAAAACGGAAGATATTTTATCTAATAATTTCCTTAGTAGCCACATCCCATTGAAGAGGGACTTGTTTCAGGACTTGCCAGGGAGCGTGCATCTGACATGTGCCGGCAGTCACTTTATTTCCCTTGTTAGTTTGATAACATTTACTATGAAATCTTGTGAGTTTATGGTGAAATCCCATGAGTTTAAAGCAAAGTTTTAAACTTAGTACTGATGATGCTGGTTGTCTGTTTGTTTTTTATCACCATGTAGATAATAGTAAGTAGAGTAGGTGAAGGATAACTGTTCACTTAACATTTAGGGGCCGATTCATCAAGTTCCTTATGGATCTTAATACAGCTGTTTCTGCACAAGTCTTTAGGCTTGCAGGAAACAGGAGTTAAGAAACAGCGGTCTTAAGACTGCTGCTCCTTAACTTGTCTGCCACCTCTGAGACGACGTACAGTGAACTGCCCGATCATATAAGATCGGGTTGATTGACAACCCCTGCTAGTGGCCAATTGGCCCTAAATCTGCAGGGGGTGGCATTGCACAAGCAGTTCACCAGAAGCATACACTGTCAGCATTTAGCGATGCAGGGCAGACATGATTCACTATAGCGAATCATGTCTGCCCGGGGTATGATAAATCTACCCCTAAATCTGGTGAGCTGAGGAAATTTTGAGGTAAAATATCTTCCTTTTTACATAGAGATATCCAGATGATATTTTCTAGTCAGCTTTATAAAAAAATTGCTGCATAACTTTCAAGAGATTAAGCATATGGGTAACTTGTTCTTTTAACAGTGGAAAACAAAAAGTTTAGTCTTGGTAAATTGGTGTAAATTTATATCAGCTTCCTTTTTCAGTAGGTTTACATGATTTCTCATTCATTTTTTTTTCAAGGGCATTAAAAACACATTAAAGGGATATGAAACCCATTTTTTTATTTCATGATTCAGAAAGAGCATTTGATTTTAAACAACTTTCCAGTTTACTTCTATTATCAAATTTGTTTGGTTCATTTGGTATACTTTGTTGAAAAGGACGCATAGGTAGACTCAGGAGCTTCTCATTGGTGGCTGAACATATATACCTCATATTACTCACTTACCCAATGTGTTCAGCAAGCTCCCAGTAGTGCATTGATGCTTCTATAACAAAGGATACTAAGATAATTAAGCACATTTGATAATAGAAGTAAATTAGAAAGTTGTTTAAAATTGTATGCTCTGTCTGAAACATGAAAGAAAAATGTGGGGTTTTATGTCCCTTTAAGTGTTATATGTAACACTTCATCTAACCTTTAGCAACATAGTAGTTTTTAGAACAAAATTAGCATCACAAAATTTGTTGCTGGGAGCTGCACCCTGGTATAAAATAATTGTTTTGCAGTTGCCACCTTCATCTGTGATCAACTCATCCACAATAGAGACAGAAATACAGTATATCTGAAACATAAGCTATTTAATTATATCTATTTCAGACTCTTATATTTCAGGCCATAAAAAGAAAATAATTGCAAAGAATTTTCAGACTATGGCAGGTAGAGAGGGAAGAGAACACCAGTAAGTGGACCCTGCGGACAGGACCTTGCCCCTTGCTGGATTCTGTACTACTTTAAGGAAACATAGCATGTGATGTTTGCATTGGAATGTTCTTCTAATGTAGCAAATGGATTGAGGTAAAATATTAAACAAAATGTTTTTTATACCCATTTTATGACTTTAGGAGGGTTTGATCAAAAGGAATAGCGTTAAATTAGATTATTTAAATAGTATTCATTGTCAAGGCCTAAAGTGACCAACTAATTTATATGCAGTTAAGGTCTACATTTAAAACTGAGTACACTGTGTTTTGTTGATACTTATGCAAATCAGAACATTTATGTTCAAACAAGCAAAAAGAACAAATATTCTGCTAAGTAAGGAAATCTGTGCTGTATAATGATCATTGCATCATTTTACTTAATCACAAATGATAATAATAAAACAAAGGGAATTGCTTTGTAACACAATTTCAGAAAGGATTTAAATTACTAGGAATATCTAAAAATCTAAAACTAAAGACTAAAGTCACTAAAAAATTGAAAAGTTGAAATGAAATCACTTTCCTGACCTGTAGTCTACATTTTCAATAGTACATCAATTGTTTATGTAGAGATTGTAATTTTATTATTTTTCTTTCTATTCTTAATTAACATTTCTCAATTTATCAAACTCTATGATTGCTTTGGAGTGGAAGCTGCATTGTTATACACATTCTGATCTTTCCATCTAACAGATCTTCATAATAATAAAGCAGACTTTGGCTTGTCTCCTGGTCATTGTCTGTTTGTCTCAGGTCCTGATTTTATGCATCATGATTGATTTCCTAGAATCTCTTGACTTTTTTCTGGACTTTTGCTTACTCACTGGTTTGACACGTAGTGCAGACTGAATCTCTGGTGTTTGCCCACTAGTTCTGATCTTTTCTTCACTGCTCCTACATTCCAGGTCTCCATAGAATATAATTTGCATTGTGCATTGTGTTAAAAAAATATAATTATATAAAATATATTGGGCCACATGAGAATATTGCAGATGCGTTCATTTGTTCATTTGTGCGCTTATATATGTCTAAATATTTATAATGTGCTCCACTTTATATTTACTGTAAATATTTCTCATTCCAATATTCTTCTTTGCATACAGTATTATTTTTATCGTTAATACATATTTCCATAAATATATGTATATGCCTATATCCAAATATCTATTCCTATATATATATATATATATATATATATATATATATATATATATATATATATTTTTATATATATATATAGGTATAGGTATATATATATATATATATAAAAAAATATATGAAGAACATAGGAATGTAAAATATGCATAACGTGCTTTGGATTTTACAATGTAAGTCTAACATAGTGTCAGGTTAGCGCACATGAGAACTTAACAATAATAAAAAAATACTTTATGCATATTATATATGTATCTTCATTTTTACTTAAGTTGATGTTATACGGATCAACCAATCACATTTAAATTTATATAGGTTTAACATTAGATATTGAGCAAATGTACTAAAGGGGTTAATCACTAAGATACCTTAGACCAATAGGAACATAGTTACAGGTATTTAAGGCAGGATACAATGGCGGCCAATCATGTCTATGAATAAGGAACCACCGAAACATGTAGGGCATATTGGTCCTTAGCCATGATTTACCTGCTTAATTGTTTTAAGGCATGTTGCCTAATTTTGTGTGTTTTCCTTTTTTGCTGATGGAGGAGAATTGAAAGAATAAAAAAGAAGCTTTTTGAAGGATCGCTGTGTTCTATCGTTCTTTGTGCAGAAATATAGTTGACTAATTTAAGTTTAAAGAGTCTGTTCTGTTCATGCTAAAAGCATTCTTAATATGTTTAATTGCCCTTACCCATAAACACAATAGAGAACTTTTGATTATAATGTCTATTGAGGGCCAGATTACGAGTGGAGGGCTAACAGTTATGCAGAAGCGAAAAATGGTTTTTCGTGGTTGTTTGCACACATCAGGTTTATCACTCGTATTACAAGTTGAAAGTAAATATGATCCATTGAGCGCAATTGAAGTTATCGAGCGTCAAGATTGTGCTTCTTCAGAGCTCTGTTTAACTGTATTGCGCAACAAAAAAATGTCATCAAAAATACATTACAAAGTACAGTTACACCCATAATAACAGTATCTGATAACATTTATTTAAAAAAAAATTGAAAAAAAATAAAATAAAAAATTTAAGGGCTCAAAGATATGAGGTCTCAGGTGTTTAGAAAAAAAAGGCAGGCAAACTTAAAGGGATACAAAACACAATTATTTTCATTTTAAGCAACTTTCTAATTTACTGCCCATTTTTGATTCAGCACCTGGGTAGCGCTTGCTGATTGGTGGCTATATGTAGTCAACAATCAGCAGGTGATATCCAGGGGCTGAACCAACAATGAACAGGCTCCTTTGCTTACATTCCTGCTTTTTCAAATAAAGATGGCAAGAGAATGAAGACAAATGTATAATCGGAGTAAACTAGAAAGTTGCTTAAAATAGCATGTTCTATCTGGATCATGAAAAAAAAATGTGGGTTTTGTGTCTTTAACATTTATACTGTATATAGTAAGTCTCACAAACTTCCTTCACTTGCCAGGGTGCTGAATACTGGATAAAAATAGGTTAATAGAAGACAGCACTCTCTAGGCTTGACAAAAGGTACAGCAAGTGCCTTTTATACACAATATATATATATATATATATATATATATATATATATATGTGTGTGTATAGATGTATTTATATGTGTGTATATGTATGTAGAGACAAATATACACATATAAACACATAAATACATTTGTGAATTTGAGCCCTTTGCTAGTAAGTAGATGAAAACATGTTAAAGCATATTTATGCAATATTCATATTTAATAAAGTGTTATTACTGTAACTATTTCACATTAAAATGTTCTGCAGACAGCAGAAATATGTTATAGGTTTCTTTTTTAATAGACATATATATATATATATATATGTATATAATCTGTATATATCTATATACAGGGAGTGCAGAATTATTAGGCAAGTTGTATTTTTGAGGATTAATTTTATTATTGAACAACAACCATGTTCTCAATGAACCCAAAAAACTCATTAATATCAAATCTGAATATTTTTGGAAGTAGTTTTTAGTTTGTTTTTAGTTTTAGCTATTTTAGGGGGATATCTGTGTGTGCAGGTGACTATTACTGTGCATAATTATTAGGCAACTTAACAAAAAACAAATATATACCCATTTCAATTATGTATTTTTACCAGTGAAACCAATATAACATCTCAACATTCACAAATATACATTTCTGACATTCAAAAACAAAACAAAAACAAATCAGTGACCAATATAGCCACCTTTCTTTGCAAGGACACTCAAAAGCCTGCCATCCATGGATTCTGTCAGTGTTTTGATCTGTTCACCATCAACATTGCGTGCAGCAGCAAGCACAGCCTCCCAGACACTGTTCAGAGAGGTGTACTGTTTTCCCTCCTTGTAAATCTCACATTTGATGATGGACCACAGGTTCTCAATGGGGTTCAGATCAGGTGAACAAGGAGGCCATGTCATTAGATTTTCTTCTTTTATACCCTTTCTTGCCAGCCACGCTGTGGAGTACTTGGATGCGTGTGATGGAGCATTGTCCTGAATGAAAATCATGTTTTTCTTGAAGGATGCAGACTTCTTCCTGTACCACTGCTTGAAGAAGGTGTCTTCCAGAAACTGGCAGTAGGACTGGGAGTTGAGCTTGACTCCATCCTCAACCCGAAAAGGCCCCACAAGCTCATCTTTGATGCTACCAGCCCAAACCAGTACTCCACCTCCACCTTGCTTGCATCTGAATCGGACTGGAGCTCTCTGCCCTTTACCAATCCAGCCACGGGCCCATCCATCTGGCCCATCAAGGCTCACTCTCATTTCATCAGTCCATAAAACCTTAGAAAAATCAGTCTTGAGATATTTCTTGGCCCAGTCTTGACGTTTCAGCTTGTGTGTCTTGTTCAGTGGTGGTCGTCTTTCAGCCTTTCTTACCTTGGCCATGTCTCTGAGTATTGCACACCTTGTGCTTTTGGGCACTCCAGTGATGTTGCAGCTCTGAAATATGGCCAAACTGGTGGCAAGTGGCATCTTGGCAGCTGCACGCTTAACTTTTCTCAGTTCATGGGCAGTTATTTTGCGCCTTGGTTTTTCCACACGCTTCTTGCGACCCTGTTGACTATTTTGAATGAAACACTTGATTGTTTGATGATCACGCTTCAGAAGCTTTGCAATTTTAAGAGTGCTGCATCCCTCTGCAAGATATCTCACTATTTTTGACTTTTCTGAGCCTGTCAAGTCCTTCTTTTGACCCATTTTGCCAAAGGAAAGGAAGTTGCCTAATAATTATGCACACCTGATATAGGGTGTTGATGTCATTAGACCACACCCCTTCTCATTACAGAGATGCACATCACCTAATATGCTTAATTGGTAGTAGGCTTTCGAGCCTATACAGCTTGGAGTAAGACAACATGCATAAAGAGGATGATGTGGTCAAAATACTCATTTGCCTAATAATTCTGCACTCCCTGTATATTGTACTAAAATACCATCAGATATATGTAGAAATATGTATTTATTAATAAATAGAACGTATTTTTCTATGTGAAGAATATTGGAATGTGAAATATTCATATTTTCATGTTTAGATGGTGTTAAAGTATTTTTTTCACACTTTCTTTGCTCTATTGGCTTCTATGGGGGAATACATTAATGCACAAGAGATATCCTAATTTTGGATTGTGTACTCATTCAGTTAGCGCTTGCACAAAAACAGTTTAGTTTCAACTCGTAATACGAGCGCTGCCCAGTGCACGCAATTATTACTCTATCCAAATAGTAATTATTGTGATACAATATGGTGATTCAAAGTTGTAAGAACACATCATATATGTAAACATTTGTAAATTTAAATAGCATCTTTCCAACTTGATGTCTAGGCCACTGTATGTAAATCTTAATTTAAAAAAAAGATTTTTTTTGCTATTGGAGGCAAACTTTTTATTTTAGGCTATATTTATTCCCTAGCTTCATGGTATAGCAATCTATGAAGCCTTTCATTATGATTCTGCTTTATAGAATGACATAGGAATTGAGGAGGCTTCTCTCAGTGGAATGCCAGTTCCAGAAATCTAATCCAGTAATTTAGCAAAAGGTCATAAGTGGCTGATACAGGATCCACGATGCCATAGTTCTGGCTGTGTAGTCATTCAGAGCATAGTTGTTTATGCCTTTTCTCTATCCCTACCAAGCTGAATATATATATTTACTACCTGAATTCCAAATGGTTAAAAATGAAAGCATCCTTGTTTATTTGACCTTGGCAAATGAATGTTTTCTCTTTATTAGATATTGATTATAAGATTATATTAAGCTGCAAAGTTGCCAAACAAATTATGACTAATTCTTCTTTCACAAAAGCTTTATAGTTGATAAAACTGAGATTTACTCAGTACTCAAGCACTCCACTACAGTATGCGGTGTCCTTGTATTTTAAAATTACATATATGTGACTTTATATTGCCATTCATTAACACAAATGTGCTTATGTATGGGTAAAACTATACATTTGTGTGAGTGTGAGTTTGTGTTTGTTAGTGTTGTTTGGAGAAAAGTTTGCTAAACCTTTGATGATAATAATAATAATTATAATAAACACATACCTACTGTACATAAATAAATACAAACTATGTTCTATCTATCTGTTTAGCTATATACTTGTCTGTCTTCCTGCCAGTCTATCTATCAATTTATATGTTTCCAATCTGTCAGCTCTTCAAATGAAATTCCTCCCATATAATTGTATTTATTTTTTAAGTGATCTATATAGCAGGAATATTGCGTTTTCTCCCTTTTCTCAGATGTCTGAGGAAGAATAATAAACACATTAGTTTAATATATAAATCCAGTGATTGCTGATATATGCTATATATATATATATATATATATATATATATATATATATATATATATATATATATATATATATATATATATATATTTGTCTCTCTTTCTATATGTTTGTTTATACCTATTTACATCTCTCATATATCTTTGTTTATGCATCCTTGACTGGTATACAATAAATGTAATTATTATTGCCTGTAAAAACTATTAATTCCTGAAAAAACAAACTTACCAATATATCTAGTAATGGGAATGTCTTACAGCTAAGTGCTTACTAATTTATTTGATACATTACTTTTTAAAGCAATGGATAAACTGTAAGTGTGATGTAATCATGTGAAATGTGTGTTGAACTATAAAGTCTATCTATTTGGTGGATGAAATATAAATCTAAAGTGAGGTAATATTTTGCAAGTTTATTGGTAAGTGAAAGCACTATGTGAAGGAATGTGGTTATATTTTTCTATAATCCCCTACAGACAGATTTCTATGAATGCAGATATGAAAACTATCTGTATCTGAATCCAAGAGGGGATTTCTTTAATAACTACAATTTTCTTTTTTTAATGCCCTGATTCCTACTTTCATATATGTGGCAAAAAATTCCCATTTTTTCCTTGCATCACTAACTTTTTCAAGCTAGAAGTTTTACTGAACTGTACTAAACATTTCAATAACCATATATAAGTGTAAATATTAATAAAGTCTTAGCCTTGGAGGTAACTTAATCTCATGTAAGGAAAATATTTGTAATTTCAATATTGTTGGCTAACTCCAGATAATGGAAAGATATTATTTTTTTTTATTATTATTTAGAGACATCAAAGGGAAAATTAACACCTATATTTAGTATCAGTTAATATAGTTTAAACAATAGAAAATAGGTGTTGGAATGACCATAATAGTGCACTTATAAATGTCCTAATGCATAAAAATATTCATTATTGTTTAAATACTTGTGTGTAACTTTAACCTGTACAAGGGGTTAAAACATACGGCTAGATTACGAGTTTTGCGGTAAGAGCTGCTCGGTAATAACTTGCAAGTTATTGCACCGCTCACTTCCCTACAGCGCTGGTATTACAGGTTTATAAAAACCCGGTGTTAGCAGGCAAAAAGTGAGTGTAGAGCAAAATTGAGCTCCATACCACACTCCAATACAAGCGCTGCTGAAAGCCACGATGAGTTAGTTTTACGTGCTCGTGCACGATTTCCCCATAGTCATCAATGGGGAGAGCCAGCTGAAAAAAAGCAGCATAAAGCTCAGTAACACAGACCCATTGATTAATATGGGGAAACAAAATTTATGTTTACACCTAACACCCTAACATGAACCCCGAGTCTAAACACCCCTAATCTTACACCTATTAACCCCTAATCTGCCAATTCAGACATCACCACCACTATAATAAACATATTAACCCCTAAACCGCCGTACTCCCGCATCACAAACACTAGTTATATATTATTAACCCCTAA
This sequence comes from Bombina bombina, assembly GCF_027579735.1. NCBI lineage: Eukaryota > Metazoa > Chordata > Amphibia > Anura > Bombinatoridae > Bombina > Bombina bombina. The sequence goes on from NC_069499.1 coordinate 377,918,617, forward strand.
TCTGCCGTCCCCAATGTCGCCGCAGCATACCTACACTTATTAACCCCTAATCTGCCACCCCCAACGTCGCCGCCAATATACTAAATTTATTAACCCCTAAACCTAAGTCTAACCCTAACACCCCATAACTTAAATATAATTAAAATAAATCTAAATAAAACCTACTCTCATTACCTAAATAATTCCTATTTAAAACTAAATACTTACCTGTAAAATAAACCCTAAGCTAGCTACAATATAACTAATAGTTATATTGTATCTAGCTTAGGGTTTATTTTTATTTTACAGGCAAGTTTGTATTTATTTTAACTAGGTTATTAACTATTTACTAACTACCTAGCTAAAATAAATACAAATTTACCTGTAAAATAAAACCTAACCTGCCTTACACTAACACCTAACCTTACACTACAATTAAATCAATTACATAAATTAAATACAATTAACTAAATTACAAAAACAAACACTAAATTACACAAAATAAAAAAGAAATTATCAGATATTTAAACTAATTATACCTAATCTAATAGCCTATCAAAATAAAAAAGCCCCCCCAAAATAAAAAACCCTAGCCTAAACTAAACAGCCAATAGCCCTTAAAAGTGCCTTTTGCGGGGCATTGCCCCAAAGAAATCAGCTCCTTTACCTGTAAAAAAAAATACAAACAGTAAAACCCACCACCCACACAACCAACCCCCCAAATAAAATCCTAACTAAAAAAAACTAAGCTCCCCATTGCCCTGAAAAGAGCATTTGGATGGGCATTGCCCTTTAAAGGGCATTTAGCTCTCTTTCAGTGCACAAACCCTAACCTAAAAATAAAACTCACCCAATAAACCCTTAAAAAACCTTGGAACAGCCAATAGAATGCAAGCTCAATCCTATTGGCTGATTGCATCAGCCAATAGGACTGAAGCTCAATCCTATTGGCTGATTGCATCAGCCAATAGGATTTTTTCACCTTTAATTCCGATTGGCTGATAGAATTCTATCAGCCAATTGGAATTCAAGGGACGCCATCTTGGATGACGTCATTTAAAGGAATCTTCATTCTGCAAGAAGATGTCGATTGAAGAGGATGCTCCGTGCCAGATGTCTTGAAGATGGACGTGCTCTGCACCGGATGGATGAAGATAGAAGATGCCTTCTGGATGAAGACTTCTGCCCGGTTGGATGAAGACTTTTGCCTGGTTGGATGAAGACTTCTGCCGCTTCCTTGAGGATGGATGTCAGGTCTTCAAAAACTGTAAGTGGATCTTCGGGGGTTAGTGTTAGTTTTTTTTAAGGGTTTATTGGGTGGATTTTATTTTTAGATTAGGGGTTTGGGCACTTGAAAAAGAGCTAAATGCCATTTTAAGGGCAATGCCCATACAAATGCCCTTTTCAGGGCAATGAGGAGCTTAGGTTTTTTAAGTTAGGATTTTATTTGGGGGGTTGGTTGTGTGGGTGGTGGGTTTTACTGTTGGAGGGTTGTTTATATTTTTTTTACAGGTAAAAGAGCTTTCTTTGGGGCAAAAAGCACTTTTATGGGCTATTGGTAGTTTAGCTTAGGCTATGTTTTTTTATTTTGGGGAGGCTTTTTTATTTTGATAGGGCTATTAGATTAGGTGTAATTAGTTTAAATATCTGATAATTTCTTTTTTTATTTTGTGTAATTTAGTGGGGTTTTTTTGTAATTTAGGTAATTGTATTTAATTTAGGTAATGTATTTAATTGTAGTGTAAGGTTAGGTGTTTGTGTAACTCAGGTTAGGTTTTATTTTAAAGGTTAATTTGTATTTATTTTAGCTAGGTAGTTAGTAAATATTTAATAACTATTTACTAACTAGTCTACCTAGTTAAAATAAATACAAACTTGCCTGTGAAATAAAAATAAAACCTAAACTAGATACAATGTAACTATTAGTTATATTGTAGCTAGATTAGGGTTTATTTTATAGGTAAGTATTTAGTTTTAAATAGTAATTATTTAGTTATTAATAGTAGGTTTTATTTAGATTTATTTTAATTACATTAAAGTTAGTAGGTGTTAGGTTTAGACTTAGGTTTAGGGGTTAATACATTTAGTATAGTGGCGGCGACGTTGGGGGTGGCAGATTAGGGGTTAATAAGTGTAGGTAGGTGGCGGCAATGTTAGGGACAGCAGATTAGGGGTTAATAATAGTAATGTAGGTGGCAGCGACATTGGGGGCAGCAGATTAGGGGTTAATAATATTTAACTAGTGTTTGTGATGCGGTAGTGCGGCGGTTTATGGGTTAATATGTTTATTATAGTGGCGGCATTGTCTGGAGCAGCAGATTAGGGGTTAATAATTTTATTTTAGTGTTTGCAATGCGGGAGGGCCTCGATTTAGGGGTTAATAGGAAGTTTATGGGTGTTAGTGTACTTTTTAGCACTTTAGTTATGAGTTTTATGTTACGGCATTGTAGCATAAAACCCATAACTACTGACTTTCAGTTTACGGTATGGATCTTGAAATTTTAGGCTGTACCGCTCACTTTTTGGCCTCCCAGGCAGACTCGTAATACCTATTGAAAAAGGACTTTTTGAAAGCTGCGGTAATTACGTTGTGTTCTGGCCAAAAAAGTGTGTGGTGCCCCTAAACCTGCAAGACTCGTAATACCAGCGGTAGTGAAAAAGAGCCTTAATGCTGCTTTTTCACTCATACCACAAAACTCATAATCTAGCTGATAGTTAATTTATACAGCAGTTGATTGGTGTCTATGTGTGAATACTCTTTCTGATTGGTAACTGACTGTGCCCTGCTCAGGAGCTCCAGTGCATTGAGGATCCTAAGCTGACTTTAACAAAATATATAGCTCCTTTGTGGAAGTTAAACATATAGTTACATCCAAGGATCTAAGAAATAATACTCTAACTCATTAGAAAATTTAATAATTGCACAGTTTTTTTTTCTAAGGTGACAGATGTTTTACAAATGTGTTCACACAAAAAAAATAATCATAGATGTGCAAAGACAAAAAAAATTAAGCATTGTTTTATTTGAACTATGAAAAATAACCTATGGTTCAATGGCAGGATAATGGTGGTCAATTTCAATCCTTTTTAAAAGTTTATTTAATTATTTTTCTACAAAATTCAACCTTAGTCTATGGGAACTTTTTGATTAAATCATTAGATAAGCTTTTCTAAAGGATTGTGATCTACCATGTAACTGTTAATAATAATTTGTTGAAGCCTACCTCATCCTCTCTGGACCTCTTGACTTTGTAATTTGCATCTGACGTTTATAGTTAAAGTTAGTTAAAATTACTCAGTGTTCCCTAGTCTCCCACCTCCCTATAAAAGGTTAATACTTGATTGGGCAAGCATGTATGACTAAAAACAACATTTACTCCTGACTGGCTATCCCTAAACATCAATCATTATTAATACGAAGGCATGGCTGGACAATGGGCATGGACATATGAATTGCGAGACCTCCTGTACATTATAAAATTCTAAGGAACTGATTATTCAAACTTTTATATAGTTCCTTTCCCACATTTCTGCATCTTTTCTGCTGGCAAATAGTAGTAACAAACAAACAAATTAATTTGGTCAAGCAGTTGTTTGTTCTTCATCCGATTTATCTAATAAATTATTTGTTTGCTTGTATGGTGGAAGAATAATCACATTGGCATAGATCCACCAGACCTCACAGAATACGGAGAGCAATACGCTCTCGGTATTCAGCATTGCACCAGCAGCTCACAAGAGCTGCTGGTGCAACGCCACCCCCTGCAGAATCGCAGCCAATCGGCCACCAGCAGGGAGGTGTCAATCAACCCGATTGTACTCGATCAGGTTGAATTCCAGCAATGTCTGTCCGCCTGCTCAGAGCAGGCGGACAGGTTATGGAGCAACAGTCTTTGTGACCGCTGCTTCATAACTGCTGTTTCTGGTGAGTCTGCAGGCTCGCCAGAAACACGGGTCATCAAGCTCCATTCGGAGCTTGATAGATAGGCCCCAATATGTGCATCTCTAATTGATACTATATTTATATCTATATTTCTTACAAAGAGTGAGAACATAAAGAAGGATTTATTACTGCTGGATAAAAAAATAGGTTTATCAGATTCTAACAGTACTGGTTCCAATATAGCTTATTAAAACAAACCTATGTGATATTTTAAGCATTATTTAGCTTCATGAGAACAGCTGTGATTTATGCTAAATTAGTACATAAGGCATTTCACATGTAGAATTAAATTCTTTAATTTGGAACATTTTAATTTTCTAATGTTCTTTGATACACTTAACTTGTGATACAATTAAGATTCAAAACAAGTAAAGCTTTAATGCTGTTGCAATTTTTACAAGAATTTAGCAGTTGAGCAACACAATATAATTATTCTAATTAAAAAAGTTGTTATTTATTGGATAATGCAATCAGATGTTGTTTATAATACAATAAGCCTTGAAACAAACCATTAACCACATCAATAAAATCAATTGGCAGGAGCAGGAAAGTAATTCGGTTACATTCATAGTAAAATAAATTTGATACATGTATCACAGTCTGCAGTTGTCATGTAAATATAAAATAGGCAGATTCATTAGTTACTGTACTATTAACATCTGTAGAGACAGTTAGCTTGATAGAATAAGTTGAATCAGCACTGAAATGTGTCATGAAATTACCACTTCCAATCAAGCTAACAATCTTGGTGCAACACCTTGTTATCTACAGAAAAGTGGGAACAAACAAAACATGTTTACTTAAAAAATAAGTGTTTATAACTAAGTTACTCCATCATTCAAAATCTGTTGATTTATTCTTAATTAACATCTGATGAAGAAACATCTGAAACCCTTCCTTTCACTATACACATGATTAACTCTTCAGTAATCAAGGCATTACAGAAAATTAAAAAAGAGGATTATTACAAATTGTTGATAATCTACACCTGCATCACACATCTGTTAAGAGTTTAATTTGTACCACAAATCAGCATGCCAAATGTAACCTGTTCCCCTACGTTAATTAAACATGACATAAGATCATTTTCATCCTTACATCTGTCTGGAAAAATATAATGGTTTGCATTAAACTACACATTAGTATTATTTATATAGTGGTTTTTTTTTCTCTCTAAGGGAACTCAATTCAATTTAGGGAAGTACCTCAGACTTTTCAGATTAGTAGCATCTGATAAATGCTAGTTGTTATTATTATTATTTTTATTACTAATAAAAAGGCAAGGAAGTAATTATTTAATGTAATACATCACTTCTACTCCATGTATTAGATTGCAATGATAGCCTAGAAAAAATATATATGTACTGTATGTACATACATACAAAAGTAAAAAAAAAAAAAAAGACTACTGAGTTTCATGGACTTTAGCCAGCCCCTATTTTTTAAGTAGATTTCAGATTATTCAGCCAGTCAGAGCTAGCATCATTATTTTGAATGTGAGCCTGATCTTGTCTGTGCCATGTCCCAGATACAAAAAAACTGGGCATGTACATGGCACTTCATTCCCTTTCTCAACCCTATGAAGCTGAGCAACCAGAATTAGACAAGAGCTAAAATTCATAAACTTGTTTCAAGAAATATGGCAAGAACTAAGCAGCTATCAACATTTGATTTCTCTTTCTATGGTTTCCTGATCCCTAATATGCTTTAAACCTGCCTAGAGGTGCACTGTGCTAGCATAATGAAGTTTAAAACTGATATTGGAAGAAATTTGGCATAGTGATACTTATTTGCATATCCTGATCTCTGATCTCTTGCTCACAGTATAGGGAATTATCTTAATCTTTTTACTCCACATAATTCATTTTGAGACTGAGATAGATTGATAGATAGATAGATAGATAGTCAGTGGTACACAGACAGATAGATAGATAGATAGATAGATAGATAGATAGATGTTGTGATATAATTTGTGTGGTATACTGTGTGTGGAATGTGTATGTGGTGTCTGTTTATGTGGTGTGCAGGTATATAGTGTTTATGTGGTTTGTAGTGTATGTGTATGTAGTTTTGTTTGTGCAGTGTTTGTTTAGTGTGTGTGTAATGTTTGCACTAGTGCAGTGTGTTTGTCTAGTATGTCTACAATTTGTGTGGTGTGTGCAGTGTTTGTTTGCGATTTGTAGTGTGGTTTTGGCATGCATGTAATGTTGGTTTCTTTCCAAGCCCATAATAAGTTGTAAAACTTAACACTATTCTCAACTACAATTAATCAATATTCCCAGAAACATACAAGCTTAACTAATGATTGCTCAAGGTACATTTGTTTTAATATTGTAACATTCAGGAACAACAAAAAGATATGTGGTGACTGTGACTGTGAATGAGTATTACACAGGGAAAAAACAAAACAAAAAAACAAACAAAAAAAAAACAAGAACCAGACAACCAAACATAATTAATTTAAGTTTTGATTACATTTTAGTTGCATTAAATAATATTTCTACTAAACTCTATCATAACCTTTATAAATATATTTCCCTTTGCCCTTTCTTTAACTTATGAACTATGTTAGATTTAAGATAAAAGCTCTATCTCTTTGTTCTTTTTCTATACATTTTATTCATGGTTATAGAAACCAGGAGGTGGTCTTAAGCATTTTTTTTTTTGTATTTCAGAGTTATCATTTAAAAAAAGGAAATGTGAAGATGGTTATGACAAGTCAGTTTTTTACTGCTCTTTTATATCTTCTTTTTAAAGACTCTGCAATTACAGTGCATTTATCTTGGTTTGTATTGTTGCAAGTGTGACCCTATACCACATACAGTTGATGTCAGAGCTCCTTGTATCAAAAGTATAACTACATTGTTCTTTTTTCACATTTCTAAGAATGCTTTTAGCCTTCTGGTTTGCAGACAACAATATCTCAGTGGACTAGAAAACCTTACAGTAAGAACTCTGGGGTTAGGAATGTGAACATATAAATTGGCTGTAAAATAGTGTAACCATGTCATACTTTGAAGGGCATGCAATGCAGAGCAGCATCTATAAGGAAAAAATAAAAGAAACATATATAAATTCCATACAAATTATTAATTGTAGTATAAAAAACATTTTCTTTTTAAATTAAACCCCTTAACAACCAAGGACTTGTCAGGCACGTTCTACAAAAAAATACCCTTAAGGACCAAGAACATGCCTGACACGTCCTCTGGGGTTTGAAAATCTGGAAGCGATCGTGATAGCTTCCAGATGCTTCCAGGGTATTGCAGTGATTCCACGATATTGAGGCATCACTGTAATAACTTTTTTAAGCATCTGATACAGATAGAGCAACTTTGTGGCCCTCTCTGCATCGGCCAGAGATGGTCCAGATTGTTGGTGGGTGGGAGCCATTGCAGGAAGGCGGGTGGGCGGTTATCGCTGGAGGAAACTCGTCAGAGGGGGGGGCGGGATCATGTGCGGGGGAGCCGGGAGCATGCACGGGCATGTGTGCACGGGACCGGGAGGCGCACGTGCACAGGGGTGGGAGCGGGTGGGAATGCTACACTATGGGAAAATTTGTTAAGGGAAGGAGGGAGAGAGGAGGGGGTAAAATTTTATCTAAGGGATCTGGGAGGGGGTGGGAGGTAGGTTATTAAGGGGGGGCAGCTACGCTACAGAAAAATTGAGTTTTAAATTAACAAAAAAAGCAAATTTTATGGCAAAATGGGTACTGGCAGACAGCTGCCAGTACCCAAGATGGGGGACAATAAGGTAGAGGGGGCTAGAGAGCTGTTTGGGGGGATCAGGGAGGTTGGGGGATAAGGGGGGATTCTACACAGCAAAATATATCTTTTAAAAAAAAAAAAGCCTTTAATTTTGTACTGGCAGACTTTCTGCCAGTAATTAAGATGGTGAGGCCAATTGTGGGGTGGGGAAGGGAAGATAGCGGTTTGGGAGGGATCAGGGGGTGGGATGTGTCAGGTGGGAGGCTAATCTCTAAACTAAAGCTTAACCTTACAAGCTCCCTACAAGCTCCCTAATTAACCCCTTCACTGCTGGGCATAATACAAGTGTGGTGCGCAGCGGCATTTAACGTCCTTCTAATTACCAAAAAGCAATGTCAAGGCATATATGTCTGCTATTTTTGAACAAAAGGGATCCCAGAGAACCATTTAAAACCCTTTGTGCCATAATTGCACAAGCTGTTTGTAAATAATTTCAGCGTGAAACATAAAGTTTGTGAAAAAGCAACCTATTTTTTTTTATTTGATCGCATTTGGTGGTGAAATGGTGGCATGAAATATACCAAAATGGGTCTAGATCAATACTTTGGGTTGTCTACTACACTACATTAAAGCTAAAATTAACTCTACAAGCTACCTAATTAACCCCTTCACTGCTGGATATAATACATGGGTGGTGCGCAGCAGCATTTAGTGGCCTTCTAATTACCAAAAAGCAACGCCAAAGCCATATATGTCTGCTATTTCTGAACAAAGGGGATCCCAGAGAAGCATTTACATCCATTTGTGCCATAATTGCACAAGCTGTTTGTTAATAATTTCAGTGAGAAACCTAACGTTTGTGAAACAGTTTGTGAAAAAGTGAACAATTTTTTTTATTTGAACGCATTTGGTGGGGAAATGGTGGCATGAAATATACCAAAATGGACCTAGATCAATACTTTTGGTTGTCTACTACACTACATTAAAGCTAAAATTAACTCTACAAGCTACCTAATTAACCCCTTCACTGCTGGGTATAATACATGGGTGGTGCGCAGCAGCATTTAGTGGCCTTCTAATTACCAAAAAGCAATGCCAAAATGATATACATGTCAAGGGATATTCAGGGATTCCTGACAGATATCAGCGTTTCAATGTAACTATCGCTAATTTTGAAAAAAAAATGGTTTAGAAATAGCAAAGTGTTTCTTTATTTATGTAAGTGCGAGCATATCATGTCCGCTGCACATCGATAAATGCAGACAGCATACGCAGTCGGCTTTTACCATTGCACCAGCAGTTCTTGTGAACTGCTGGTGCAATGCCGCCCCCTGCAGATTTGCAACCAATCAGCTGCTAGCAGGGGGTGTCAAACAACCCGATCGTATTCAATTGGGTTGATTTCTGTCTTCCGTCTCAGAGCAGGCGGACAAGTTATAAAGGCTGAAACAGGGGCATCAAACTCCAGACAGAGCTTGATAAATCGGCCCCACTATGTAGTTTTTTTAACCAAATTACCCTTTAATTAGAGTGTTATTTAAAAAATAAAACAAAAAAACACCTTAATGTGTATGTAGAGCTTTCACAATGTTGTGCTTAAAGAGACATTATACACTAGATTTTAATTTGCATAAATACTTTGTAGATGATCAATTTATATAGCCCATCTGGTTGTGTTTTTGTAAAAATGTATAGTTTTGCTTATTTTGAAATAACATTGTGCTGAGTTTCAGACTCCTAACTAAGCCCCAAAGTTTTAGAGGAATACTGGTGTTTATTCATATGCAGAGGAGGGGAAGAGGGGAGGTTCTGCTATCAGCCCTTTCAGTGGGTGTCCCAGGCTTATCTCATTATCACATAACAGTTTTAAATTGGTAGCTTTTTAAAAAGTTTTACACTGGATTTTTATATCAGTATCAGTGCATATTATTCTTTATAGTAGTTTCTATGACATGATGTTAAATGAAAATTGATATATACTGCTCCTTTAATTGTTGATAAATACTATGGGCTAGATTACAAGTGAAACCCTAATTTATTGCATGCCCGCAAATGGGCAAATTTGGCCATTTATGGGTGCTCAATAAATAACCAGCCATTACAAGTGGCTGGTTACTGCTACCGTGAGCAATTGGCGTTTAAAAAAAATAAACCAGAGGTCAGATTTCTGGTTAATTTTTCAAATTCCCCCCAATCACCCCCAAAATAACACACAAGGTCCCTTTTTAAAAAAAAAACAAAAAAACGTATGTAGCATAAAAAAGCAGTTTTGGGGGTGCTAAAGTTGGTGGGTGTGAGGTATAAAAATGCCTTTACATTGCGGTCCATGGGGACTGTGTGTTCCAAGTAAATAAATATGTACAGTATATGCTTATATACATATATATTTTTGTATATGTGAGCGTGAAAAATATTTTGCTTTGAAATTGTTAATATGTTTAAATGTAAGAAAGCTTACCAATGAATTGGAAAACATGGGAAATGTGAAAATACATTATGGGCCAGATTATGAGTGGAGTGCACAATTGCACTTTTGCAAGCACAATATTTCAATTCCACTCATTATACCAGCGCACACAAATATGCAGGAATCGCCACTGTGAAGGTGTGTAATGATGCGGTAATGCTGTGTAATACTGTGCTGAGCACAGTGTAATTTGGAGCTTGGGCTTATGAGGGAGGAAGTGAGTGGAGCACACAATGTCCCATATGAGTCCGTTTTGCTACTGATATTGTCAGTTAAGAAAATGCTTTTATCCCCATCACATCGTACCTGCTAAAAATGTACCAGTACATACAAAATTATTTAATATGTTAAAATAAAAAAAGGAAAGATGATGTACTCCTTAGTACTGGTAATTTCAAATGTGAAAAAAAGCCTTTATTCAGCCATTACAGCTTTAATGGCTGAATAAAGGTTTTTTTTGACATTTGAAATTACTGAGGAGTGCAGCATCTTTCCTTGTTTCTCTTTTTTCTATACTCTTGCTGAAGTGTAAAAGTATCCCCTGGGAGCTGACACCCTGCATTGGGACTCATTGCTTGCACATTGTGTGTGTTTTCTTTAAATTTTTTATTTCTTCAAAATGGCACCCAAACTTTAAGGGTGCGGCCTATAATCAGATGCGGCCTATATGCGGCACAATACGGTATATAGCTAATGATCCCTACCTCGAAATGAGAGGAACCTTATAACTATTGATGATAGGAGGCAGGGAATTGGCTTTTGTCCGACCTCTCAGAGGTCTGAGTGTATGGGGGGGGGGGTTGCAGCGGGCAAGAGCCACTCGAAATAGGGGGAAATGGAGGGCGGAGCCAGTCAGGATGTTGAAAGGATAACAACTACAGGGCCATCAACCTGCATAGTTGAAGGGGCTAAATTCAGGCTAGGAGATGCAGAAGTGAGGGTAGTTTCCTAAAAATAATGGGAGCAGATGAGGATATTTAAATATATATGGAAAGCAGAAGACTGCTATATGAACCCCTCTCCTGGGAAAATGCCAGCTATAGGTGATGTGGGAAAAAGGAGAAGGGATATGACCCGCAGGTGACAAATGCCGGCGGGAAACGGAGGAAAGGGGTCAGATAGAGGTAATGGATGGAAATAATATTGCGATAGAGAAATAATATAAAGGACGGCACGGTATAGATATAGTGTGGGTCTTATAAGGGATGTTCCTCATATATGAACAACCAATACTAAACATCATATAGGCAACTTTAGATATAGGACTATAACATTAACATGCTTGTAATTACTATAAATAAGCTAAGCTTTTGTAGTGCAGTACTAATACAGAACCATAAGACAAATATACACTTTGCACACCTAGTGCTCCAGTTCACTTGAGGCATATAAACAGAGACAATAACCTAACTGTTAGTAAATAGGCTCGGTTCCAGCCATTAAAAGTTTAATCAGACTGCTTAATATTAATAAGGGGTGACCTGGGTTAAAAACAGGGTTATCTACCTAGCCACAATTCGGGAGGAGTAGCATGGCAATTGTTGTTAATAAACCTCTATAAGGAGAATAGCCCCTGTTGCTGATCTGTCAGGTATTTATTTATTTATAGCTGCCATATGTAAAGCAGAACCTTAAGAGTTATGACTATTGGGGAGTAATGTATAAGAACTCTTCTTTTAACAGAGGTGAATAGTGGCCAATTACTAAACAAAATAAGTGTGGCTATGTATAAGGGTGAGAGTACTCACTCCAAACTAGGTCTTTTAACTCAGAAAAAGAAAGAGTTGAAAAACAAGGATGAGCATATCTAAGTAAAAATAAACGCTAGGCTGAGACTAGCACTAAAGGGGGAGAGCAAGCACAACCGAAATACGATGTGCGGTGAGTTGTTAGGTGCATCTGGATCACTAATATATACACAGCATATAAAGGTATACCATAGCAGTTAAGAGGCAATTCCTTGGATCATACCTATATGTTCCTATAGATGACCATTAGCCATCTAGGCAGCACAGCTTACTCCAATAAACCCAGTGAGGAGCAGTAGTGGTTCATTAATAAACCAACAGTAATACATAACTAGGTTTCTAGGCCTTGGTTTCAGCTATTATATGAATGCTTGTGTCTGAAGTGTCACAAACTAGATAGTGCCACAAAAGGGGAGGGGAGCAACTCTCACTCATAATATATGTGTTTTCCATTAGAATCTAAACCTTCTTTAGGGGCATTGGGACAGAAATATGCACAAGCTGATTGACCTCCGTGTGCAGAAATCTATATAGACTATAATGCACAATAATAAATTAATACTTCATTGATATGCTTAATCTGGAGGGAGTTGTGTTGCAGAAGAGTAAATTAGCTTATTGTGACAAGGTGAAGACTCTTGCTGTGGGTCTATAAAGTCATTTTGATGCTGCGCCCACACATGCAACGGGTGTACATCAGTATATATAGGCTCTATTGAGGTGAGGTTAGGGACATTTAACTGCAAGATTAAACTTCTTGGAACACAGGAAGGTGGTTTTCACCATCAGTAGAAAAACATATGGAACATCTATACGCACATAACATATTAACAGTACAGATAATAATTCTAAGGTCCCTTTGATAACTAACAAGGCAGTCAACTGTATATTGGAAAGCTTAATAATTTGCGGAGCTATATGTAGAAGAGAGAAGTATAAGCCTGCTGTCTGACTACCACTAACCACTCCATTATGTCTTCAAGTAATGGCAGTGTGTTACTAGGGGATTAGTTTATCTGGAACAAAGTAGTCATGCATATAGATAGGTATTGACATAGTTAACTAATCTTTTGTACTTGACAAGCAGGACATATGAACATAAGATAAGCTTAAGAGCCAAATAGATGTTCCCTAGATCTCAAATTCACAGAATAGTGATCTCGCAATGAACAGAAGCTGATATGGACAATAATAAGCAAAAATAACTAAGTACTGCTAGTAACCAAAATATCTGAGAGCTGTCTTGTAGCCATATGCTCAGTCCCCAATATGCAGGGTCTATCCACGGGAGGTGACAAGATAGTCATTATAACTAAAGTAAAGCCGTGCGGTAGAGTGACCCAAGCCGCAATATTTTGTAACATGCTTAACCAACATTATAAACCATAAACTGATAAACAGAGGACCTTACATAGGAAATCCATATTGGACGAGAAAGTCTCAGGAGAGTTTTAAGTAGCAAGAAGGCACGACAAGTTCCTGAGAGTTTGATAATAGTGCCACTGGAATCATGAGTCGTCGCCCAAGATTTTCTCTAGCTCCGGTAGGGCAATAGGGACTCTGATCCTAGATTCTGGGAAACTCTTAACCTATCCCACATGCAGCTAGTAGAGAGTGTCTCCTTAACATGGAATGCTTGAATGCTGATGGTGCTGCGATCATGAGACCTAATCTCCATATGGAACCCACTGCAACATGTCTCCGGTCCAAGAGGTACTTCAAGTCGCAAGGCAGGGAGAAGTCAAAGCACATGATTGACTGGCTATTTCTTCTGCTATCCGTTCTGGATAGTTGCAGCCCTGGGTGCGTTTGAGAAAAGCAGTGTGTCACATCTACTACCCAGTCTGACAGTATATACATATGGTGGGGACTACTCACAGTGAGAGCCGTGATATTGACTGGTGGGGAAAGCGAGTGAATGCCCCTGCTCATCTTTAACAAAATCGGCTGAGCGGTTCTGGGAGAGCTGTATGACCTGATGCCCAAATGCTGAGGACCGTCTGTCTGGGAGAGCGAGTCCCCGTCATGCAGCTTTTGACTTAGTGGTAAGTGGCTAGCTACGCCAGATGAGTCACGTCTAGGTGCAAACAGAGCCTCCGCTTCCTCAGCTAAGATCTTAAAGAGCTTCTTAATATCAAAGTAGGTATTGTTAGCAGTGTGTTCATCACAGGTCTCCATGCTGATATCCTGGGTATTGTCGCTCCCTCGAGAGTCGGTAGCTGCCATGGCAGTAAAGAGGCTTCCAAACTAGTATTACCGCATATGTCTTAGCTTAATAGGTCACTGCTTCATCATGGTCAGCGTTTTATAGTTGCCAGGGAGTGCCTTAAACCGCTAATCTTGTCCTGCGTGAGTCCTCTCGATGGAGCTAAAAGATGGCTGCCAGCATGGAACCTGATAGGCCCCACATCAAGATCACAACGGGTAACTTCATCCCGATATGCCCCAAAATCTTCAGAATTATCCAGTAAGAGCTATGGGTTGTCAGAAAATCGGTAACAAGCACTTCCACTGAGCCGAACGGTCAGATATATAGATTTTAGTAGTAAGCAGCTGGAGCTATGCTATCATGCGACCGGTCAGGCTCAGTGCTGGCTCCGCCCCCCAATTTTTAATTTTTTTTAGTAGTGTTAGTTTTTTTTAATGTGTAATTTAGTTTATTTAATTGGTAGATTTTTTAATTTTAGTATAATAGTTGTTAGGTTAATTGTTAAACTTGTTTCTTTTTTTATTTCACAGGTAAGTTTTTATTTATTTTAAGATAGGGATATTGTAATTTTTATTTAAAGTTAGGGTTTGTTAGGCTTAGGGGTTAATACTTTAATTTTTTTTGTGATGTGGGGGGGGCTGGCTGTTTAGGGGTTAATAGGTTTAATTAGTGGCGGTGATGTGGGAGGCCAGAGGTTTAGGTGTTAATACATTTATTTAGTGGTGGCGATGGGGAGCGGCGGAATAAGGGTTAATAACTTTTATTAGTGGCGGTAATGTCGGGGGCGGCAGATTAGGGGTTAATAATTTTAATATAGTGTTTGCGATGTAGGAGGGAGGCAGAATAGGGGTTGATAGGTAGTTTATTGGTGTTAGTGTACTTTGTAACATTTTAGTTATGAGTTTTGTGTAACAGTTTTGTTGCGCAAAACTCATAACTACTGCTCTCAGATAGCGGAATGGATCGTGTCGATATGGGCTGGAATGCAAGTATTTTTGCCTCACCACACAACCTGTTATACTGGAGCTATGGAAATCCCATGCATTTTTTTGAGTGCGGGATTGACGTTGCGTTAAAGGCTAAAATGCTTGCGGTATAGCTATACCGACAAGACTCGTAATGGCTGCTTTATGGTTTTTATGCTGAAATGGCAAAAACTCGTAATCTAGGTGCCTGTGAATTGTCTGCTGCAGCCCAATCTTCAGGTTGTTTTGATCACATTGCTAAACACACTGCTGCCACATAAACACCTGGACAGTGTTAGTTTTTTATTTTATAAAAAATATTAATTATTTTTCAATTCTCCTCATAGGTTTCTAGGTTTATGGTATATTTAGTATTTAGTGTTACCTTATTTGTCTTCAATAGATGTGCACTCAAATAGTATAGTTAAAAGCAAATAATGAAAATGCAAGGCACATTCCATGCATAAGTCGCTTAAGGAGCAACACTAAATATACTGAAGACTAAAGATAACAATGTGTTTTATATCTTTTGAAAGGATATTTCAGCTGTGCATGAAAGAATAAAGCTGTGCAATTGTGAAAGCCACTTCGCTACTCTGTAATTTAATCTGTGCAGTACTGTCATGTTGGTACAATGAGAAGGTGCGTTATAACTAACTTTTTTCATACTTTTCTAACACAAAATGTCTGTTCTTTAATAAAGGTATATTCTCATATTGAAAAGAAATGCAAATCGAGCGATGATCTATGATCTTTTTAAAGTATAAAGAATATTTCAGAACAATTTTCCCATATCACTATTATTGGTGGCTAAAGAAGTAAACTGGGTGCATCCGTTATGTCGGTATTACAATCTTTATCAGAAGTCTGATATTGTACATGATATAAGAAGGGGAAAAAAGGGTCCTAAACTGGATTGAATCTTGCTAAATTAAATTTATTCTAAAAAAGTATTGCCCTTTAACATGCATTATTTAGTATCTAAGGATAAATAACGTTAGTTCTCAAAGTTCCATTAGTAGCCTTTTTTCTTTAAAGGACCATTAAATACAGTTACACAATCAACAAGTGCATAATAAAAAGACAATGCAATATCACTTATTTTGAATTTTTTTATGAGCTATAGATTGCTTCTAACAAATTTCAAAATTTCCTTTAATTTGGCAGCCCCAGTGTCATTTAACAGCCATCAGCCAATCACAGACTAATATACACTATAAACCTTTGCACATACTTAGTAGGAGCAGATGCCTCATAAAGTGTGCACATAAAAGAAGGCGAGGAATTTGATAATGGAAGTAAATTGGAAAGTTTCTTAAAACTGTATGCTATGGGCTCCATTTAATAAAGCAAATTATGTCCACCGAACCTCGCTGCGAGTAGACAGCATACACTGCCCGCATTTAACATTGCACAAGCACTTCACATGCAATGCTTGGGCAAGGCTGCCCCTGCTTGCAGGTGCCCAATATGCCGCTAGCAGGGGCAGTCAATCGTCCAGATCAGATTGGGAGGATTTCAATATGTAACATTAAAGTTGGTGGACAGATTAAGCAGCAGCGGTCTGCTGATACTTAAAGGGACACTGAACCCAAATTTTTTCTTTTGTAATTCAGAAAGATCATGCAATTTTAAACAACTTTCTAATTTACTCCTATTATCAATTTTTCTTCTTTCTCTTGCTATCATTATTTGAAAAAGAAGGCATCTAAGCTTTTTTTTGGTTTCAGTACTCTGGAGAGCACTTTTTTATGGGTGGATGAATTTATCCACCAATCAGCAAGGACAACCCAGGTTGTTCACCAAAAATTGGCCGGCATCTAAACTTACATTCTTGCATTTCAAATAAAGATACCAAGAGAATGAAGAAAATTTGATAATAGGAGTAAATTAGAAAGTTGCTTAAAATTTTATGCTCAATCTGAATCACAAAAGAAAATTTTTGGGTACAGTGTCCCTTTAAAGGGACATGAAACCCAATTTTTTTCTTTTATGATTCAGACAGAGAATACAATTATAAACAACTTTCTAATTTACTTCTATTATTTCATTTGCTTCCTTCTCTAGTTATCCTTTGTTGAAAGGGTTATCTAGGCAAGCTCATGAGCAGCAAAGAACCTAGGTTCTAGCTGCTGATTAGTCGCTGCATATAAATACCGATTTTCATTGGCTCACCTATGTGTTCAGTTAGAAACCAGTAGTGCATTTCTGCTCCTTCAACAAATGGTACCAAGAGAATAAAACAAATTAGATAATAGAAGTATATTATAAAGTTGTTTAAAATTGTATTCTCTATCTGAATCATTAAAGAAAAAAATTGGGTTTCATGTCCTTTTAACTATCATTTCAAGCGAGCCTGAAATTCTGGGGCACCGCAGGTTGATAAATGAAGTCCTATATCGTAATTTTACAATTTTTATTTTGACATTGTGTCCCTTTAAAGAGGCATTGCAATGCAAAAATGACATGCTCTAATTATCTAGGGATGCAACAATTTAGAGCATGTCACATTTGTATTACAACATCACTTTAAAGAAACCTTTTAGGATGTTTCATTATAGTTTCATTAAATATTTTGAACAAATCTTACTTTTCATACAAAATCATAAGACTATTAAAAATGATTTATTTATAATTATTCAAATTCTATAGATCTTTTTCTTTAATCTTTTTTAAAACAATGGTCTAGATTACAAGTGGAGCACTTTTGATAGTGCAGGGAGTGTGATCAATATTAAAGGATCGCACTAAGACTAGTGCAATCAGGTAATATGGTAAAACAGAATTATCAGAGAATGCTTAGCAATGCCACTATCCCTTTAGTGCCTCATTTACTTTTAGTGGATAGCTTGGCAATACTAAACATTACTTAAATTACAAGTTTTGAGTTCTAGCCTTAAAAAAGATAGCAAGAAGACCTGAAGTAAAGTATTAGAGCTAGAAAAAAGGTAAAACATATTAAAATATAGGATTACACTCATATATACATATTGAATGTAAAATGTAAGTGTATTATTGAAATAAATGTATAAAAAGTGTTTTAAAGGGATATTATAAATGTCAAGGTGTTTGGCAGGGAGGGGCTCAAAGGTGTATATATAATTGTGTATATACAGTATATATATATATATATATATATATATATATATATATATATATATATATATATATATATATATATATATATATATATATATATATATATATATATACAGGGAGTGCAGAATTATTAGGCAAGTTGTATTTTTGAGGATAAATTTTATTATTGAACAACAACCATGTTCTCAATGAACCCAAAAAACTCATTAATATCAAAGCTGAATATTTTTGGAAGTAGTTTTTAGTTTGTTTTTAGTTTTAGCTATTTTAGGGGGATATCTGTGTGTGCAGGTGACTATTACTGTGCATAATTATTAGGCAACTTAACAAAAAACAAATATATACCCATTTCAATTATTTATTTTTACCAGTGAAACCAATATAACATCTGAACATTCACAAATATACATTTCTGACATTCAAAAACAAAACAAAAACAAATCAGTGACCAATATAGCCACCTTTCTTTGCAAGGACACTCAAAAGCCTGCCATCCATGGATTCTGTCAGTGTTTTGATCTGTTCACCATCAACATTGCATGCAGCAGCAACCACAGCCTCCCAGACACTGTTCAGAGAGGTGTACTGTTTTCCCTCCTTGTAAATCTCACATTTGATGATGGACCACAGGTTCTCAATGGGGTTCAGATCAGGTGAACAAGGAGGCCATGTCATTAGATTTTCTTCTTTTATACCCTTTCTTGCCAGCCACGCTGTGGAGTACTTGGACGCGTGTGATGGAGCATTGTCCTGCATGAAAATCATGTTTTTCTTGAAGGATGCAGACTTCTTCCTGTACCACTGCTTGAAGAAGGTGTCTTCCAGAAACTGGCAGTAGGACTGGGAGTTGAGCTTGACTCCATCCTCAACCCGAAAAGGCCCCACAAGCTCATCTTTGATGATACCAGCCCAAACCAGTACTCCACCTCCACCTTGCTGGCGTCTGAGTCGGACTGGAGCTCTCTGCCCTTTACCAATCCAGCCACGGGTCCATCCATCTGGCCCATCAAGACTCACTCTCATTTCATCAGTCCATAAAACCTTAGAAAAATCAGTCTTGAGATATTTCTTGGCCCAGTCTTGACGTTTCAGCTTGTGTGTCTTGTTCAGTGGTGGTCGTCTTTCAGCCTTTCTTACCTTGGCCATGTCTCTGAGTATTGCACACCTTGTGCTTTTGGGCACTCCAGTGATGTTGCAGCTCTGAAATATGGCCAAACTGGTGGCAAGTGGCATCTTGGCAGCTGCACGCTTGACTTTTCTCAGTTCATGGGCAGTTATTTTGCGCCTTGGTTTTTCCACACGCTTCTTGCGACCCTGTTGACTATTTTGAATGAAACGCTTGATTTTTCGATGATCACGCTTCAGAAGCTTTGCAATTTTAAGAGTGCTGCATCCCTCTGCAAGATATCTCACTATTTTTGACTTTTCTGAGCCTGTCAAGTCCTTCTTTTGACCCATTTTGCCAAAGGAAAGGAAGTTGCCTAATAATTATGCACACCTGATATAGGGTGTTGATGTCATTAGACCACACCCCTTCTCATTACAGAGATGCACATCACCTAATATGCTTAATTGGTAGTAGGCTTTCGAGCCTATACAGCTTGGAGTAAGACAACATGCATAAAGAGGATGATGTGGTCAAAATACTCATTTGCCTAATAATTCTACACTCCCTGTATATATATATATATATATATATGTGTAATAAAAACAACATTTTCTTTTAAGTGAAGAACAATGCTTTTTGAAGTATTTTTTAACACACCTTCTGGCTAGCACATGAGCGAAAGCCAGAAGTGGATTTTGTAGTCTGCCCCTTAGAAGTCTAAAGGGAAAGGGACTTAACGCAACCGCACTTTCCGACCTACAGATGTTAGCATGTCTGAGGCTTTCACTCGGATGCAAGCTTTTTACTTTCAATTTGTATATGAAAGCAAGAATATGAGTTCCAATTGATTTAATTTAAGTGGTGTTAGCTCTCATTAGCACTAATATTTTTGTGCTCCATTTAGGCCAATGTAAGGTAGAAAATGCTCACATGTATCTTAAATGTTATCTTACATTGTTTGTTTTCTAAATGTTTATTTTACTAAACCAAGTTAACATTTAAAATTCTGAATACCTATAGCATACCCAATTAATGCCTGCATTGGGCATTTTCTATCTTTTTTAATGCTGTCCATTTTGAATACTTGTGGATAACTGTCTAATTCCCAGTCCTTTTTGACACTCAATGATATATACTGTGTATACATATATATATATATATATATATATATATATATATATATATATATATATATATATATATATATTAAAATAGCCTGTCATAAAAATTCTAAATTACTTATATGCATAATACAAGGCAATTTTTTCCATACAGATAAAGCTATTTCACATATTCACAGATGTGTAATCATGCCCCAACTGTGAATCGATGTATGCTGTTGGTTAAAGAAAATGACATGTTGAACAATTTCGAAGTCAAGTTTACTCAAAATGGTAATCAGTTATTTTTGCATAGCCCAAGCCAGCTTTACATTAAAAAAATAAAAATAAAATGTTATATTACATTTTTAATGAAGTTAAAGTAATTTTAAATAAATTGTTTAAGTTCATATTGGTTTTATTTAAATTTATTGAATATTAAATGTATTATTATTCTATTTTAAACTCTGTTATATCAATTGCAAAACACAATAGAAGAGAGAGAGCAGCCACGACTCACGGTAAAAGTTTTTAATACATCCTTACTTCGCAAATAAACATAGTGCACTTACAAACGTTTCAATAAAAACAGGCGTCTCTTGGTTCACTTTAATTGTCAGTTACTGTGGTACGGTTAATCCGTCCTTTTCAGCTGTGTGCATTCACTCCTTGAAGTACCCCAAGTTACGCTCCTTCCAATTGCTTTTCTCTTTGTAGCGGTGCTTTTTCCTGACTATCCTTTTTGTGCCGTCTACGCGTTTCTTCCGTCTTCTGCAGACTTTCTCAAGACTCTTTGGCAGTGTGTAAGATGTTCGCGGGGATCCACGATTTAAAAGTCTGTTACTCCTCCCTTCTCCAATGACGTGGCCCAATTGGCTCTTTAGAAATTCCTACGCCCACTTGCACAGTTCATCGGGAACACAGCTCTGAAGAAAGACTGACTACAGAAACCCCTTGATCGCTTCACTGATTGGCCACAATTGAACATTGTTATATCAATGTAATTTAATTTATTATTTGTATTTTAGCTGTGTGATGTTATTTTACAAATTATTTTCTATTACATATTAAAAATACATATTACATTTATTAACTAATTACATTTTAACACAAAATCATAATATTTTAATTGAATTTATTTACAACTTAAGAACTTTATAATGTTTAAAGTAATTTGAAACCGATAAAAATTATTTACAGCCAACCTGATAGAAGTTAACACAAGTCTTTTGATAGTTTGGTTAATCTCAGTTCATTTTAAGCCAGGACTGGAGAAACAAGTCATGTGCCAGGTAATAAGATACTTTTCAGAAAAAATGAAATGTCAGCTTTATTCACTATTTTTAAAAATGTATCAGATTGCTAATTTCCTTTTTTTTCTGTAATTTTTTTAAGATTGATGTTATCTAGTATCAAATACTTGACTGTCCTTGGCATTTTCACAATGTATGCCAGCACTGAAGCTTGTTGCTTATAATAATCTGCTCTTAAATGTCATCTTAGAAAAACATATGAGTAAAGAAAGGTGACATATAGGTACATTTTTGCTAAATAATGGCTTTAAATTATAACAGTATCACATTTAGGGCCAGATTACCAGTGAAGAGGTAGTTTGCGCTCTGAGATTTGCATTCTCGCATTCTCAAAGTTGCAGTAACAAATAGAAGTTACAAACGCAATAGCACATTTCCACATAGACTGCAATGGAGCCAAAAAATTTTAAAATAACGCTAACATAGAAATGTCTCACATACATGAATTTAAAAGTGCAACATAAGAAGATAATATAACATTGCATAATCCAATGTTCTGCACATATCATAATATGTTCTGTTTATTCTTAAAGATATATTTAATTTATTTATATATCTGATAACATTTTGCACAAATATATATATGTACAGTATATACTGTTTATATATATATATATATATATATATATATATATATATATATATATATATATATATATATATATAGGTATAGATATAAACAAATATATAGGATATCTTTTAAAAATACATAGAACATATTGTGCTATGTGCAGAACATTCAAAATTGAAATATTTACAGTAAATTCAAAGTATAACACTTTAATTAAATATGAATATTGCATAAATATGATTTTTCATGTTTTCATCTACTTGACTGCATAAGGCTCCAATTCACATATATATGCATGTGTGTTTATATGTGTACATATATCTGTAAATACATATGCACCTATAAATACCATATAAATACATGAATACATATGAACACACATATAAACACACATATATAAGTATATATATATATATATATATATATATATATATATATATATATATATATATATATATATACAGTTGTTCTCATAAGTTTACATACCCTAGCATTTTTCAGAGAATTTGAATGATAACACAAAAACCTTTCTTTCACTCATGGTTAGTGTTTGACTGAAGCCATTTATTAGCAGTCAACTGTGTTAATAATTTGTATTTGATATTGTTGTTATGGTGTAACTCTAGATTGTAATGCATTTTGATGTTTTTTGTGACTCTTTTTAATTGAGAGAAACAGATAACTAGAGTTTGCCTTTACTTTCAATTTGTAATATGAGCGGAATTTAGCTTGCACGCAAATGGCCATGAAAACCTAATATCGTTTGTGCGCCACTCGTAATTTAGCCCTCATTTCCTATCCTAATAAAAAATTGCTTTGTATCTTAAGTGAAAAACAAAACAAAAAAATAATAATTACAATAATATTTTAGTGACTCTATTTTGATTCTTATATTACTCACTTTTGCCATAACACTAATCTTCCTTTGCTAGGAAATAGAAGAGCAAATAGAAACAAAACTATATACTCCTAAAAGAGAGCTTATATCCCAAGATTTCCCGGGATTTTCATGGTTTGGAAGTTATGACCATCTGCCCCTTTTGAAGTTTAGCTTTCAGTGCAAATGCTCCAGTTTCCTAAGTGAAATCAAGGACTGTTTAGGCTCTGCCTTTGGTCTACCTAATTCCGCCAATGGCATAAACAACACTGTACAGGAAGACCCAAATCTCCCTAAAACAGCCTAAACCACTGAGGTATAGAATACCTCCTGGAAAGGTTGTGAGGTATAATATAAAAAAATAATAAAATCACCATTCATTTAACCAAGTAACTACAATAAACGTAAATGCACATTCTATTCACACATGGAGGACAAAAATTTGTAGAATCAGAACACAATGTGTAGCAGCAGACATTGGGGCCTATTTATGAAATGTCTGTCCGACATGATCCGATCAGTGGATCATGTCCGACAGACATCACTAAATGCGGACAGCAATATGCTCTTGGCATTCACCATTGCACCAGCAGCTCTTGTGAACTGGTGGTGCAATGCCGCCCCCTGCAGGGTCGCTGCCAATCGGCCACTAGAAGGGGATGTCAATCAACCCAATAGTATTCAATCGTGTTGATTTCACGTGATCTCTGTCCGTCTCCTCAGAGCAGGCGGACAGGCTGCTTCATAACTGGTGTTTCTGTCGAGTCTGAAGGCTCGTCAGAAACACGGCCCCTCAAGCTCCATACGGAGCTTGATAAATGGGCCCCATAGGGTCTGATGATCAGAAACTCGCCAGCATGGAGAAAAATCACACAAAATAATTTGAGGGTTTTTTATTATTATATTGTAATGTATTTGAATCTCCTTCACATCTTAAATCCTGCATAGTGAGATAAACATCTCTAAAGCTGAAATTGACCTTTCTAGACGTTGTTTAAACCTCACCATACTCAGAAGACTTCTTATATAATCTTGCCAGAGAGGAGAACTTTAGACCATTGGGCCCATAGGCAGAGTCAGAAAGAGGGTAAACACATAAGTAGGACTGGATGTGCAGATTGTGACAAAGAACAAAAAAAAAATCTCAATGTGTAAATTAGTCAAATTGTTATTCCTATACTTGATGGAAAGATCTTTCCAGTTTAGAATGGAATATATTGTCTGTTAAACATTAAAACTCATTAAACAACAAAAGGTGTAATAAAATGTAGTTTAAGCTCAACATGTAGATATCTAAAAGTACCCAAAACACATATTTATGAAAGTGAGCTAATTGGAACTAGTGACTGCTGGACAGCTGTTTCTAGCACAAAAGATCAGTATGTTACTTAGTTATTGTTAAATAATTTTAGCCAGAATTTTTTTTTCAATTTAAGAGACTTGTTAGATAAAGAGCCTTTGAAAAAGAAGTGCTTCTACAGAGAACAGCTTGATGCATTATCATGTAAAAGGGTAGACACATATGCTACTGATAATATTCAGCTCGACAAGATAAGGTCAGCTTTGATAGACATTTGAGAATAAATGTTGAAATGCATCTTTACAGTAGGTAATTGCCAATGTTAGACAGATGCAGTAATATAATTGTATAACTACTCAATCTGACACCATGCAGATAGGCAAACTGTCTCTTACAAAAGTATCTCATGCACATAAAACATGACTCACCTGGGGATCTCCAGAAATATGTAAAAGTATAAACCTAAGTAGTTTTATACACTTTAGTTACGGTATAAAAAACCCATTGTAAAATGTAAATCTTCTTATAAATGAACACTTAATTAAAATACAGAGAATGCAGCCTCCCATTTGTTAAAAGTCTTTTTTTTTCATGTCTATATAACTACAGTAGAATGGTTTGAAACCAGTGAGCTTCATTTAGCAAAGCAAGACAAGGTCAACTTAATTTGAAAACATATAACATAACCTAAGTTTTTGAATAAGCCAAATCTTCAAATAATATTCAAATGATAAAAAGTCATATAAGAATAATCAACACCTAGCTTCCTGTTCTTGCTAATACCGTTTCAAGCTAAGATCTTTCTGTGGTATTTTATTTATTGAAAATATGAAAAAAGGTCAATCTGCTTTTAAAAACAAACTTAAAGCATAAATCCAGCATGGATACTTCAAACAAAAAAAGGTGCTGTGTGCCAGATAGGCTTACGCGTTTTGGCATAAGCCATAATCATAGCACACCACATGTGATTGAAACGTCACCGGTATAGCCGGGACCAGCCAGATACAGGCCGTTGTGAGTCGTCCATGCAGTGGGTGAATGGTGCCCAGAGGATTAAGAAGTCTTAAATAACATTTCCCACTTGCGAAGATATCATGGGACACACATAGAGTGGTATGTGGGCAAGTACTACAGTTACTCCTTTTCTTGCCTATGTGTAATATCTATGAGCTTAAGCTAAATGGCAGAGATATGTGAGGCCAGCTGAATGCATAAACTGAGATTTTATATATTTACGGAGTATCTTTTCTAGACTTTATTGCCTTGTACTATATTTTATTTATTTACTTATTTATTTCATTTTCTTCATATTGAGTTCGTTTTCCCTACTGCTTTGTTGCATTACTTAGCATTGATGTATTAGTATTATTATTATGCAGCAACATATTCCACAGAGGTATTTAATCTATTGTATGGTTACAGAGAAAAATAAGCATAATAAATTTACACAAACAATAAAAGGAAATGTCTTCTGTCACTGAAATACTACCTGATGTATTCTATATTTAAATAAAATTATAAATGGGACAGGTGCTTCTGTTGGTTAGAAGAGAAGGTGAGAGGTATGAGGTAGAGAAACAGGTAGATGAATCATGTATAAGTCAGCAAGATGTTTTATTTTTTGAAATGCTTGAAACTCTGACAGCAGGGGGTATTTTTGTACAGAGTAAGGAGAGAAAATCCACAGTGAGGTTCTACAAAAATGTTATAGATGGGAAGGTGAGGAAGTTATAAGAGAAGTGTGGTGAAATAGATTATGGGAAGAGTGAGGTGGGGATAAACAGAAAATTATTTAAAGCTATGCATACATCTTTGAAAGTCTGCAGTGTATATTGAAGATTTATTGATGTTAGAGTCAAGATTTGTAAGTGTATTCTGGAGGCTACAGGAAACCAGGGGGGGAACTCACAGTGAGGTACAGCAGATGAACAACAATAGCTAAAGAGGCGTAGTATGTCACAGTGGATGAGACAACGGCCGGAAGGGGAGGAGCTACATGGCAGCAGTGTGCAGCAGCGCTCTGGTTGGGATAGAGTGCGCAACAGGCCCCAAGTGCTTAAAGGACACTACTCGACAAGCTGATCCTTTAGGCACGCTTGTGCCTGGTGCCCACAGCAGCAGTAGTGGGAGGCTTGATACCCGTGGGAAGGGAAGCATCACGGCCACCAGCAACAGGCATTTTTTGTTTGGACCCATTGCCTGGATCACCTCTGGGAGGAGCTCAGAAGCTGAGACGGAGTAAGAGCTTGCATTGATTTATAAATACAAGACTGGAACAGCAGAGACTACCTGCAAAAATAAGGTACTGAATGAGAGGAAAGCAAGGACAAGGTGAGTGGGGGGAATGAAGACAGGGCTGTAAAAAAACGCACACCAGGGCCAGGAAGCATGAATTGTCAGTCCGCAGCAGAGTGCCAGTAGTGTTTTGAATAAAGAATACGACAGGAGGAAATACACTTTATGTGGACTAGCTGTGTGTGGGCAGATACGCAAGGTCCAGGGTGGAAACTGTGCAAAATAACTATTGAGCCCTATTAGAGAAAGCAGTCTGGCTGGTTACAAGGGCCCCCCCCCTCATGAAGAACTAATACAGCTAAAATTAACTGTTGTGAATAAAATAAACGGCCTAGGTTTGTATAGGCTTACATGGCTAAAGATAGTCTGTATATTGAAGAAAGGTGTTAAAATTTGCATACCCCTTAGGCTATGTAGAGCTCCAAGGCGTAACATTTGTAAGCCAGGTACCGCAAGGTGCTCATTTTTTGGAGTATTTGGAGGGATTATAGCAACATATCCTAAGGAGAAATAGGCTGTTCGTGAAAGGAACCCAGTGGAAGAACTGACCTTTCTGATTAAACAGCATAAGTTAATGAATCCACTTGGTTGGATTGGCTAGGCACTATAATTGAAGCTGTTGTTAAAAGGGTGCTTTTTGCTACAGAAGCAGTGTCAGAGCAACTGAACCTGCAGCAGCATCTGGAACAATAACGTTTTTTTTTAAATAGTGGTTCTGCAGTTGCATATAATCCATATAGCAAGCCCATCTTTAAGGTTATATGGGAAAAATTCAAGAACCAGCTATTAGCTGTAAGGAAATTGGAGCTAAAGAGGACCTTGATAAAATCTTATTGTTTGTAGGATAATGGGTATTATAAAAATAAGTTACGCATAATTTATATCTGATGGGAAAGAAGTGGATTATTTTTCCATAGTTCGACAGTGTCTATATAAAAGGAATATTTGTTAGAGGTCAATTGTGAGAATATAGCCTGTCTTATGAATGTAATTGGTTTTTCTTTAGATGATCCTACAACTGTGCATGTATGTATACACCTGGTTATTAAGGATCGCTGAAAATTTATTATATATTTTGTAAGTTATTGTTGACCTGGATACTGTAAGAAACAACTTTGGTGGGTAATTGAGCTTAGAGTTAAAGGGGACAGTAATATAGGTCCTAGCTGTTGGTAGAAACATTAGAAAGTAAAATAATTTCTGTCATTTACTTATCAATAGAGTGGCTAATTTTTTTTCAATTGTAAAAATATTATCAACAAAGGTGACGTAATTATATGAAATGTCTATTGGGTAAAAGGTCTGAGCCTCATAGGGCCAATTTTTAAAAAATTTTTTTTATCAGGACTGAGAAGGGCTTGAATTTAGTGTACATTTATATTTGAAGGGAAGTTGTAAGGATTAATAAGGGCACACATAGCAGGGCAAGATACAACATCTCTGTTCCTTTATTAATTAGGCATTGCCATATATAGTTGCACTGCACAAGAAGCACGAGATTTCTATATATAGACTTTAAGGGTTTCCCCTATAAAATATAGTTTTGCACCCCCTTTTTTTTTTTTACACGTGGCCTGTAAATAGGCCCATCATCTTTAATTACCTACACTTTATCATACACATTCATGGAAAGGTTTTTCACGGTTAAAAATAAATCACCGGCAATGCCACCTAAAGGAAAGGATAAGAAAAATTTGAAAAGGAATAGTTTAGACACAGCTAATGGAAGTATAGTAGAAACAACAACTACAAGTATGTACCCTTTGGAGTCCCAGGAACTGGTAAAACAGTTATCAGATATTATGTTGCCACAATTTAACCAGGTCAAAAAAGATATCTCAGAGTTAAGGTCCGAAGTAAAACAATTTTCAGACAGGCTGCTGGAGGCAGAAAATAGAATATCAGACATGGAAGATACCAATATGAGGCATGAAATAAGGATCAAAGAGCAGACTAGTCAGATACATCTATTACAAAACAAAGTGGAGGAGTTAGAAGATCGTGCTAGACGTAATAACGTCAGAATCATAGGGCTCCCAGAATTGGAAGATTTTCAGGACCTAGTACAATTCACTGCAGTTCAACTGCCCCTATTCCTAGGCATGCAAATCCCCCCACAAGGGCTACAGATAGAAAGAGCACACAGGGTAGGTAGTATCAGAACTTACCCAGATGGTAAGATTAAAAACAGGCCAATTATTGTTAAATATTTAAATCACCAAGACAAAGTCAACATTATGAGTCAATATAAGAAAAAAAATACCAGTAACAATTGGAGATCAGAGTATATTACTTTTTCAAAATTTCTCAATAGAAACCTCTAAGAAAAGGAAAGAAATGGCACCCATATGCACTAATTTAATTAAATTAGGTTTGAAAGCCACAATCATGTATCCAGCCAAAATTAAAATTTTCAATGACTAAGGGAATGTCTTGCTGAATAACTATGAAGAAGCCAAAGTTTGTTTGTATGCAAAACAGAATGGTCAGGATAAGCACTGAAGATTTAGAATAAATAAGAATTATTAGTCGTAAGTGAGAATTATGGAGGCTCAAGATAAAAATAATAATTCATGCAGCAGGTCCAGGAGGCTAGGTCCTCCTAGAGGTGTGGATGCTACAGGTTTATTTGAATATATTCTATTTGTCAAGAGTTGTATAGGGGTGTTTTCATTGTCACTCTTTTTTTTAGGTTTTATGGTATAGATTTTTTTAGATGGGGTTTTTTCCCCCTTTTTTTTTTCACACCCCGCTGTCCCCCTTCCCACTCGGCCCTTATCCCCCCACTTGGAACTGAATGTTAGAGTAATTTAAATGGCTGACCAAGTAAAAATTATATCATGGAATGTGGGAGGGATCTCCTCTCCATGGAAAAGGAAAAATATTTTGAAGCAATATAAGATATATTCAGCAGATATAGTAATGCTACAAGAAACCCATTTGAAAGAGCAGGAAATAGGCAAACTTCAAGTAGGGTGGGTAGGGGATGTGGTGGCAACACCAGGTATAACGAGGAAAAGAGGAGTGGCAATAATATTTAACAAGAAGCTAGATTTTAAAATTCAGGCAAAAGAGCTAGATATAGAGGGAAGATTTATAATTCTGCATATTGAAGTTCAGGAAAGATCTTTGATTTTATGTAATATCTATGGTCCCAATAATTTGGATAAATTTTTTTGGAATAAGTTGCAAGTTAAATTAATGAATTTTGGTGTAGAAAATATAATTTTGGGTGGTGATTTAAATATGGTAATGTATCCAACTTTGGACAGGTTAAAACTTTCGATGAATAGAATAGCCAACGGAAAGCTAAAGTACTTAAGAATTTTTGTAAGAATTTAAGGCTCAAAGATATTTGGAGAATCCAGAATCCAGATACTAGATGTTTTTCATTTATATCACATAGCCATAAGACAAAGTCTAGAATAGATGCTTTTTTGGTCTCAGAAAATTTGTTGGGTATAGAATAATATGTCCGGACATTAAGGAAATTATTATATCTGACCATGCCATTATTTCTCAAAATCTCAAATTTTAAAGGTTTAAAAAAGACCCTGCAAAGTTTTTTCCCGACTTATCTTAGTTCTAATGCTCAATTCATGGATTGGTTGAAAAAAAAATGGCATGACTATTGCTATTTTAATAAGGAATCTAAAAATATATATGAGATATTTTGGGAAGCGTTTAAGGTGTTTATCAGAGGGGAAATTAAGGCTTACCTAGTGAGGATTAAAAGAGTAACACAACAGAAAGATCTACAGTTAGTGGGACATGTATGTAATTGCTATAATGCATTTCTAAGCAACAGAACGGGAGAATTATGGTATAAATATATAAGGGCTAAACAAATAAGAGAAACCTTCCTAATGCAAAAACTAAGACAGGAGGATCTTAGAACAAAGGCTTTTTTCTATAGACATAGTGGAAGAGCAGGGAAATTTTTAGCGAACCTGGTCAAAGTTAAGAAGAAAAAACGTGCCATAGAGGCTATTAGAAAGGGATCGGAAAGGTTGACAAATATTAAAGAAATAAATGATTGTATATATGAATATTTTCAAAAAATGTATGCAGCAGACAATATTAACTTGGAAGCGAAAGCTGATTTCTGGGATAAAATCAGATTATCCAATTTAGGAAGAGAAGAGCTGGAAGAGTTAAATAAGCCAATAACTCAAGAGGAAATAAAGAAAGCAATCGAAAACATGACAGCTAATTAGGCCCCTGGTCCTGATCAGATCCCTATAGAATTTTATAAAATAATGGAGGGGGAAATAATTCCAACATTAGAAGCTCTTTATAATACACTATATATAGAGAACAAGATGCAGTCCAAATATTTTACAGCATCAACAATTTCATTAATTCTTAAAAAAGATAAGAATCCGGAAGAGATGGGATCTTATAGACCCATCTCTCTATTAAATAATGATTATAAATTACTTATGAAGGTGATCTCTCAAAGATTAAAAAAGGTGATGGCCCCACTAATCCATAAAGATCAAGTTGGCTTTATGCCAAATAGAAGTTCAACAACCAATCTGAGGAAATTGCAACTGATAATCGAGCTATATTGGAACCAAGCCAAAAAAAGGGAAATTGGAAAACAAATGGATATGGCTATTACATCGATTGATGCTGAAAAAGCCTTTGATATGATCACATGGGATCATCTATTTACGACAATTAGCAAGTTTGGAATTTCAGGCCCTTTCCTCAGATTGGTACAGATGATTTATAAAGTACCCCAGGCCAACATTTTAATAAACGGTAGTACAACATCAAATTTTATACTTCAGAAAGGAACCAGACAGGGGTGCCCACTTTCCCCCTACCTGTTTAATTTAGTGATTGAACCTTTAGCTATTTATCTGAGGAAAGAGATTGAGGGCATTTGGCTAGGGAAAAGAAGAATTACACTGCTGCTATATGCAGAAGATCTGTTGATTTTTATAAAAGACACCAAAATAAATATTCCTCTATTAATTCAGATCTTGGAAAAGTTTGGTAGGTTCTCAGGTTATAAAGTCAACATCAACAAGTCAGAGATTCTCTGGTTACAGAAACATAAAAATAGCTATAAGAATTCCCCATTTATGGAAGCAAATGAAAAGTTGAAATATTTGGGTATCGTATTGGCTAAGGATCCAGAGAAATGGTATATATCTAATTATCCTCAAATATGGACAAAAATGTCCAAAGATCTGGAACGCTGGTCCAATTTCCCACTGGCATTGCCAGGCAAAATAAATTTAATTAAAATTATACTATTTCCCAAAATTCTATATCTTCTACAAAATCTGCCCATATTTATTAAATGTAAGCATATTTTATCTTTCAGACGAGACTGTTTAAAGTTCCTATGGGGGAAGAAACGTAAGGCAATTGCATTCCATAATTTGACTTTACTCAAAACAGGAGGAGGTTTGGCTCTGCCGGATCTAGAAATATATAATTTAGTATGTATGGGGAAATTTGCATTAGAATGGTTAACGGAGGTAAACTATTATGCTACAACTTAATTAGAAGAACATTTGGTGGCTCCATATGCATTAAAAGCATTGGTGCATTGCAGAGGGAAATTACCAGATACAGTTAAAAATCTATCCATGATAAAGAATGTAATTGTGGCATGGCATAAATTGTTGAAAATATTGCAAGTAAGTCCTAACTATTCAAAATATCTGACAATAATGGGGAACCCCAATTTTACACCGGCGATAGAGTCTAAAATATTTCATAGATGGAAAATGAAGGGCCTAACCTTTATACAACTATTAAGGGATAAAGAAACTAAAGGATGTAGCACGTTCCAAGATTTAAAAAGAGAATTTGGAATTCCAAATATAGAATTCTATGCCTATTTACAGGTACGACATTTTTTTGAAGATTTAAACAAAGATTATATAGAAGATAATTTCAGTGAAAGGATGAATACGGTATTAAATCTGTACAGTCAAGGAAACTATTTTATTTCTTATTTTTATAAAACAATTAAAAACTTCCAAGAAACAATAAGAATAGGGGCATTAGCAGTGAGTTGGTGTCAGCCAGTAGAGAGACTACAAAAGAGTTTTGTCTTAGTAGACAAAGCTACTCTGTCCATAGGCTGGAGAGAATCTCATATCAAAGTAGTAAATAAGGTATATATTACTCCAGCTGTAAAAGCAAAATGGGAAAAAAATATGGAAAATAAATGTTATAAATGTGGCCTCCCATTGGCTGATCTAGTACATTGTCTTTGAAACTGTCTGAAAATCCAAAAATTCTGGAGTAAATTGAATTATTGGTTGAATAAAATTAATAGGAAGGAGATCAAATTGGGGAAAGAAGATATTTTCTTCATGTTCCAAACTCCCAAAACACAAGTTAATTTTAAATTTGTGAATACAGTAATATTAGTAGAGAGATCAATAATATTAAAATACTGGAAGGCTAAAAAATGCCCCAATTTGACAGAGTGTATTAATAAAATTAAGGGACAATTGATAGTGGAACAATATGATACGGTAGTCAATTCCGAATTGCAGATTAAACGTTTCCTCAATAAATGGAAAAAGTTTATTCAGTCATTTTCTGAGGAGGAACAAGTCGGACTAGTATATCCCTTTAGAAAATCAGAAAAATTGTCTAACGCAATTGCAAGAAATGAATTCCCTAATTCTGACTAAGGTATCTAAGGATTGGGATGATGGGGGTCAGGGGGTGCGGAATATTTTCCTCCTTTTTTCTATTTTTTGTGTGTGTGTGTGTGTTATGTTTTGTTATATTATTATTTTAGTTCAGTTAAAATTTAAACAGTAAAGTTTTGAGTAAGAATGGATAGGATACATTCATATAATAAATATTAGTGCTTATTTTCCTTTGTTACATTCCAAACAAGAGAGCATTGGCTCGATCGATTGTGTTTTTTAGTTATAAAAGGATCAGGTTGAATGGTATTGTTTTTTAGTTCACAATTATGTTAATCTGTCATGATTTACAAAAAGTTTTCGATACCCTGCGAGGTGAACTGAAAATGTTTAATGTGTTTATTTCAAACTGTATACACTGTTGAATTATAAATAAAATAAAATTAAAAAAAAACAGTCGTTCATAATGGATTCCAAAGTAACTCTGGAGAGTATAAATTCACAGTAGTTGAAACAGTATATAAAACATTAGTGGATAAGAATATTAGATGAATCAGGAGAGATTTAGTGCTACATTTTAGCTATATGGTTAAGGTTGAAGCACCAGGATTTAGTCAAGGAATGCATTTGAAGAAACGTTTTAACTCAAGTGCAACCCCCAAGGCATTAAACGTGAGGTTAAAGTGATTACAGTTTTATTAACAAAAATCTAGCTTAGACATGTAGGAATAATGGTTAAAGGGGGCAAAGGAAGTGTTCATATTAAGAGTTGTTGGACTTGATATAATAATAGTACATCTAGGATGAGAGGAAAGAGAGGAAGGATGTCTGGAATAGAGGTAATTTGGGTTATATCAGCAGGCATCGATTTCTGGATACCAAGTGATTTTATTAGTTAAACTAGGTTTAATATATATATTGAAAAAAGAAGGGGATCTAGAGCCAAACATTTTGGCAAAGCAAAAGAAAGTGTCTATTGAAAGGACATATTGAAATATAGGAAGAGAACCACAAAGTGGTTGTTTCACAAAGTCAAATAATTTAAAGGTTTGGATCAGGAAAGAGTTGTAAGCAGGTTATTTATAACTTTGGTTATTAAAATCACTGTGGGTTGTGGGGGATGAAAGCCAGACTGTAAATTGTCAAGAAGATAATTTTAAGCAGGGAATGTGTCAGTTTAAAAGCATTTCAAGAAGAGGCATGAGGGATGAAATAGAGTAGGTATAGTTGAAGTAGGTCTTTGGGTTGAGAGTTTTTTAAAATAGATTTGAATATTTCTAAGTTAAGGGATGATGGAAATATGTTTTCTTTTGTAAAACTATTAAAAAAATAATTGTTCTTAGGATAATGAGTATGTTGCTGTCATGCAAAAGAACAGTGAGAGTTCTAGGCCATATGTTATCCCAGAGATAAGCAGTGCACTTCCACAGTTTCAAAATCAAAATAAATTGCTTTCTTTCAACTCTTTAAAAATAAATACAATAAGAATAGTGTAAACATATTTAAATATTGCTCTTTCATATGCAAGACATTTTGAGTTCAGTGTCCCTGACATGTACAGTCAGCACCATAAATTAGTAAACATAAGAAAAAGAAAAGCAACATTTGCTAATAGTACAATAGCAGATGAAAGCTTGTGTTGAAATAATTTAGTAGAGGGGCTGGGGGAGCTGGCCAAAAAAATAATACATTAAAGGGATATTATTCTTTTTTATTATTTCCTGCACCTAAAATAGGATATTTATCATGAATAGATGTTCCTTG
Organism: Bombina bombina; assembly: GCF_027579735.1. NCBI lineage: Eukaryota > Metazoa > Chordata > Amphibia > Anura > Bombinatoridae > Bombina > Bombina bombina. The sequence goes on from NC_069499.1 coordinate 377,953,691, forward strand.
GTGAAAACATACAAACAAACAAGAAAAACATTCTCATTCTTATGCTTGTGGGTCATGTCACCATCTACCAAAAATAACTGTGGAAATATTTCTTATGGCCCAATGAGCTCCTAACCCATCGATCAGTTGTGTAAATATATTAACATATATTTCATACCTTAAATAAATACGACTTAACCAGATTCCCATTCTAAAGATAATAACTGTATGGTGGCAGATTCTCATACTTCAAACAGGAGCAGTCATAATAGTTCAGCATATGTCAATAGTCTGAACTGAGCCCTTTGTCCAATATGATATGTAATTATTTTATAATTCTTAGCACTATACCTTAAAACACATTCACTTAGTAAAGATGACCAGCTAAGGTCAACAATGCTGAAAACACAACTAATACAGTTCTAAAATAAACAAATATAATTTTACATAGGTCACTACTTACTTCTGACTGACAAGTCTGAACTCACACTATTGGTTGTTAAAAACTATAGGGTAGTGCTACACAAGAACTTCTTTGTGCAAAAAAAGAAAACAAAAAAACAGCACCAGCTGCCCACTGCAAACATGGTCAGACAGGTTCCCTAAATGGGAACTTAAAGGGACATGAAACCCAATTTTTTTTCATGATTTAGACAGAGCATACAATTTTAAACAACTTTCCAATTTACTTCTATTATTTAATTTGCTTCCTTCTTTTGTTATCCTTTGCTTAATGGTTTATCTAGGTAAATTTAGGAGCAGAAAAGAACATAGGTTCTAGCTGCTGATTGGTGGCTGCATATATATACTGATTGTCATTGGCTTACCCATGTGTTCAATTAGAAACCAGTGGTGCATTGCTGCTCCTTCAACAAATGATACCAAGAGAATGAAGCAAAATTGATAATAGAAGTAATCTGGAAATAATTGTGAATAATTGTATGTTCTACCTAAGTCATGAAAGAAAAATGTTGTGTTCCATGTGCCTTTAATCATACATGAAATGATAAATGAAAAGTTGGGTGCTGTAAATTGTCATGAATTTACCATAACATTGATTGCTTGGAATGCACAATGAGAGTTTTCAAATATTGACCCTAAGTGTAACACTACATTTTTGCATTTGGAGTAGATATGTTTTAAGTTAATTAAGGAAGTAATTAAATTGGCTTTTGCTATTTATAACAATTCTGCTTATGAAGTGTTGTGAGTGACTCATATTGCAAAGTAACATCTACTGTGAGCGCCAAAGATCCAGCAACAAATAAAGCACACATTAAAACTGTTGTTAAATGAGCTAAGTATTTTTAAACTTTCGTGATATTATTTTAGAACATCAATAAGAGAACTATGAAGCTCTGTGGAATATGTTGTCACTCTACAAATAACTGATATAATAATAATAAAAATAATATTAATAAGGAAATCAGAAATCAAATAGTTTTTTTTCTATAATTATTTGGTGCTAGTATAATTGATACAATTCATAACTCAGCTTATATATGATTTAAAAACATTACCTTTTAAAGACAGATGTTTTAATTGTATTTAAATATTAGTGTATTTTAGTTTTTTTCTGGCACTGATGTCAATTTCCAAAGAATATATAAGATACATATATTAAGTGGGATATGAACGTCATTAAAGTAAATGTTCCTGGTTCAGAGAGATTATGCAGTTTTAATAGACATTTCAATGTACTTCTATTAATTTTAACCTTTGTTGAAAAACATAACTAGGTTGGTTAGCGAGCAGCAATGCGCTAATGGAAGCTAGTTGGTGATTGATGGCTACACAAATATGCCTCTTGTCATTGGCTTACCAGATTTGTTTTTCTAAGTCAAAGTAATCCAATGTAGATATGGAACTGACTATAACAATGTGTTTAGCTACTTTTCAGAGGTTAAACACATAGTTATAAGCAAGCAAATGTTCAATAACAAAATCCCCTCCAATATATTTTTGCACCTTTAAATCCCTTTAATTATTTGGGCAATGCAGTAGAATGCCTCTTTTAATGACATCTTAAAAGTGCTTAAAACATTCTAAAGGTTGTTTCATGAAAAAAAAATGACTTAACAGTAAATATTCAAGTACGTGCGAGCATTCAAGAGAGAATCAGATGTAATCAGAATGCATGTATTGCACTTGCTGAGCTAATCTGAAATGTAAAAGAAGTCTGTGAGCTTGAACATATTTAAATAATATACTTAATGCACTAAATCAGATCATCCCACACTATGTCCTTGTTCATATGGAGTCAGAGTTTATCCTGACTGGAGAAACGAATATGTTATAAAAAGAGTAAAAAGTAATGTTTAAATTCACTTTTATATTTACAAATAGCATACACTAAGAATCCTTGTCACATTAAAAATACAGTATGTGAAAAAAAATAATAAAAAAATATTAACGAAAATAAATACGTAAATAAAACTAGAACCATGTTTATATTTCTGGTGATAATCATAGTCAAATTTATTTTGTATTTACTTAAATGTTATATTTTCAGGGAGTGTTTTCCAAATGGAGGCATGATAAACTCCTATTGGTGCATACCCATATTAAAATTTATTTAATCAACTCTCAGAAAAGAGATAGGATCTCATATTCTAGAGATACCTTTAAAAGACAGGGAAAACAGTACTCATTTAATATATCAAAAAACACCTATTTATTTATTTATACAGTTCCAAAATCCAGAACTGAAATAAAAAAAAAATAGATAGAACGTAATCAGTAAAGGTGCAGTAAAAAGATATTGTAATTCATACATCAAAACAACAATATGCAGTTTGGTCATATAATGAGTGGAATAAGAAATTGAAATTCTAAAGGATTTTATTTCAAAATTAAACACAAATGAAAAAAATATTTTTTAACATCCGAAATAAGTGAGATTGAACTGAACTTTTTGGATATCAAGATTAAGAAGCAAAGTACAAGTCTAGTTACAGAGAACTATAGAAAGAGTACAGCTACGAATAGTATTTTAGATGCCTCTAGTGCACACTCAGTAAGCGTGAAGAAGGGGGTACTAACTGGACAGTTCCTCAGACTAAGATAGAACTGTTCAGCTAATCAATAAATTTGAGGAACATGCAGATTAGGGATGGGCGAATGTGTTTATATTCAAATTTGAATGTTAGAATGAATGTTATTGTAGTAATTCGATTTACATAATAGAATGTTGATAAGAATGAATATTTTTAAAAATTCGATTTTCGAATGTTCTTTACAGATTTCGAATGTCACATTTGAATTTGAATGTCACATTCAAATTCGAATGTCACATTCGAATTTTAATGTCACTTTCAAATTCAAATGTATTACATTTATAAAACACAATTGTAGACTAGAAACACTTTTTCGAATTCGAATGTCACATTTGAATCGGATATCACATTCGAATCGAATATCACATTTGAATTTGAATATTACATTTATAAAACAGAGTATTAGACTAGAAATAATATTTCAAATTCGAATGTCACATTCAAATCGAATATCACATTTGAATCGAATATCACATTCGAATCAAATATCACATTTATTAAACACAGTTGTATACTAGAAATACTATTTCAAATTCGAATGACACATTCGAATTCGAATGTCACATTCAAATTTGAATATTATATTTAAAACACAGTATTAGACTAGAAATATTATTTCAAATTCGAATGTGACATTCGAATGTAGCATTCGAATTTGAATATTACATTTATTAAACACAGTTGTAGACTAGAAATACTATTTCAAATTGAAATGTCACATTCGAATTAGAATATTACATTTCAAAATTGAATGAATACATAACTAAACATTTTATTATTCGAACAAATATTTTCTAATTTTATTGAAAAATTCGAAAACGAAAATTCGAAAATAGAATGTTAGAATGTTATATAAACATTCAAATTTCGATTCGAACGAACGAATGTATAAAAATTCATTTTAAATTTCGAATTATTAGAAACATTCGCCCATCTCTAATGCAGATCAGATGCAGAAAAGATTTTTGAGAAGAGGTTACTCAAAAAAATCTATAAAAAGAGCAAGGACAAAGGCTAGAAACACACAAAGAGACAAACGTTTATATGACAAGAAAAGAGATAAAGATAGTGAAAGTCAATAAATTAGATACAGTATATCACTAAATTTAATTACCAGTGAGAAACTTTGAGATCTATTTTTAAAAAGTATAGGCACTATTTACTTCAAGATGAAGGGATAAAAGAAGAAGTGGGCATAACCCCACTTATGACAGCGAGAAGAGCACAAAACTTAAAAGATGCACTAGTAACAAGAATTTATGTTAGATCCCCTCATATTGGAAATTGGTTGAGCTCTCATAAAGTAGTGGGCAATTCTTCATGTGGCAAATGTGTTTACTGCCCTTTCATAGTAAGGACTAAGGTTTTCAGTACAGGTAAAAAAAACAGATAAAACACTTTACTAATTGTGAATCATTTGGGGTGATATATGTTCTCTACTGTTCATGCCCGATATATTAGGTCGGGAAAACAAAAAGGCAAATAAAAGAATGTATAAGAGAACATAGATATGCTATTACCTCCTCTAAAGATACAAGTGTGGCAAGGTATTTTTTGGAATACCATCAATCAAACCCAGAATCAATGAAATTCATTGGTATTGAGAGAGGGATAACATCTGGAAGAGGGGGGGGGAATGATAAATGGCTCCTACAAAAGGAAACAAAATGGATGTATACTTTAAAAACTCTATCTCCTATTTGTCTGAACGAAAAATTGGAGTTTGCAAGCTTCCTGTAATAAGAAATTAAAATGATAAGAAATGATCTTTTCCTAGTGTATCAACAATTAAAAATGGACACATAAACCTAATGCGTAGAAGGAAAAATCCATCTAGGAAACTAAGGTCAATCTTAAAATATGTAAAGAACTCTCTAAGGTTTTGTGTACATAAATTCATGTAAAATATGTATATGTACTTAAAAGAAATGTAAGATGCAGAATTAAGTAGTTATTGACAGGGACAGATGTCCCTATAAAGTCAAAATGCTAACCATTTTGAGTAAGTAGGTGTAAGCTCATTTCAAGTTCTGAATTGTAAAACAAGAGTATGTGTTTCTATATGCATAATTTAAAAAATGTCAAAACATGGTTTATATCCTGAATTATATTTAAATATGTGAATAGGTTTATTTATACCCAGTGTGAATGCCAGTGTGTTTAAGTTTAGGATAAAAATGTATACTGTGGATTGAATACAATGAAAAGAGCAATCTGTGAGTCTAATATTGATAACAATAAAAGTCCACCTTAAATGTAATAATGAAGCAAAAATAGGTGGAGCCAACCTGTTAAAAGAATGGTACACCCAATGAATGACAGCCCTGATGAAGTCCTTTTCGCAAAGAATTGCGGGTGAAACGCGTGTTGGCTGTTTTGTTTTAATCTGGTAAAACCGTATGCGGTCTGTAAAAGTAAAGTCACAGGAGTTTCTGAACGAAAACAATCTATCTCCAATAACAGTAAGAAGCATTGTAAAGCATTGTGAGTAGTGCCGTGAAGGATATAGAGGGTGGTGAATAGCTGTGGTCTGCTTCAGGAAAAGTGCAGAGCCAAGTGCTCGGAAGCAGTGGAAGGAGTGAAGGCTACAAGGAAGGTAGCATTTGATGTATCCACTGAAGCGGTGGGACTGAAGAACCTTTAGAAGCCAAGCTGCAGAAGGTAACACTCCCTACCACATGACAGGCATGTTGTAAGCACTTAACAGCACTTAACAATGGCATAATACAAACAACTGCTAATCTGCTACTGCTTAATCACTTGCTAACTTGCTTCTGCTTAATTATACGCTATATGCGTGCAAAGGAGATTCATATATAAATGGAACTTGCTCCTTCTTTATGCTTACTGGCTATGCTATAAATAGCCTGCTTTTCTTTTTATAGTGTACCACTACATGTCTGGAATAAGAACTGTTATTATTTTTTGTGTGCACACATTTTGTCTTCAGACTTAGACAGTGAACTTTTAAGCAATAATAAGGAGATATATGTACTCTCATATGACTAAACTTCATATGGTTGCTTTTGATGTATGAATGTACAATATAATTTTACTGCACCTGTTTACGTTCTCTCTCTTTCTTTTTTTATTTCAGTTCTTGATTTTGTAATTGTATAAATAAATAGGTGTTTTTGATATATTAAGAGTGCTGTTTCCCTGTCTTTTAAAGGTATCTCTAGAATATGAGATACTTTCTCTTTTCTGAGAGTTAAAGATTAAAAAAATGATTTTGTAGCTTCAGATTTTTTTTATAAAGAAAGTGTAAAAAAAATCTCAGAGACAAAACAGGCTTTAAAATGTAAATACTATGCCCAATTGGAGTAAAGGTTAATACAATTCTTGGTTTCATAATGAACATAAAGGGACACTGTACCCAAAATTTTTCTTTCGTGATTCAGATTGATCATGAAATTTTAAGCAACTTTCTAATTTACTCCTATTATCAAATGTTCTTCATTCTCTTGGTATCTTTATTTGAAATGTAAGAATGTAAGTTTAGATGCCGGCCCATTTTTGGTGAACAACCTGGGTTGTCCTTGCTGATTGGTGGATAAATTCATCCACCAATAAAAAAGTGCTGTCCAGAGTACTGAAACCAAAAAAAAGCTTAGATGCCTTCTTTTTCAAATAATAATAGCAAGCGAACGAAGAAAAATTGATAATAGGAGTAAATTAGAAAGTTGCTTAAAATTGCATGCTCTTTCTGAATTGCCAAAGAAAAAATTTGGGTACAGTGTCCCTTTAAGAGATATTAAACATTAAAGTTGTTTATCATATGCATGAAAAAGCAACATTTAAGGTTGTTTTAATATGAAAAAGGAAAGTTAAAACTGTTTAAAATGATACTGAAACTCAGAGGAAATATATGTTTGTGCACAACGCATCCCTGTAAACAAATTGCTCCTTGGAAAATAAAGGTAATACCAACATCTCTGTTAGTAGACAGGGACATGCGTCCACCATTGTGACATTTCTGTAAACAAATATTATTAAAATTTGGTTTAACATTTAAAGCAAAAAAAAAAACAAAATAAAATTAGAGGCACTCTCTTAATTGAATGCTAATTGCTTTATGTCTTAAACAACAACAGGACCAGTGCTTCAGGAACAACAAAAACAGTATAAAAACGTAAATATTACCACTACAAATACTATTAAATAGCTTTAACTAATCTGATTTATTTGCCCCTGCATATATCTAGCAATCATGTTACACTTAAATCATCACGACACTGTGGCTATAAATCCTCTTTATTTGTAAATTAAAGTCAAAATACAGAAATATACAACTAACTAATATGAAAAGTATAACTATTATGTAGATGCAATTATCTGGTTTTACTATTGCTGTGTCATAAAAGTGAAAAGCAAATTCTCTCGTGTATTAGATATATATTACGCTATTGGTTGCATATAACTGTGTTTAACCCTTGCAAAGGCCATCTATAGACCTCCAATGCACTAATGGCAGTGAGCTTGATACTTAAAGGGACAGTAAGCACATTGCAATGATAATTTAAAATGTATCATTTTGCATAGAAAAACAAGTTTGCAATATACTTTATATATTTATTTTGCCTTGACATGTAATTTCAGGATGAAATATATATAGAATTGTTAGTGCGTATGATAGACTTCAAAAGCCTAACTTTGCCACATGTCTGTCCCTAATTGACATCAGCAGAGTTGATAAAATAAGGAAATGCAAAACAATGGAGCTAGATTACAAGTGGAGAGCAAAAATATTACTTCTATTGGATGGGCTACAAAAGCTTGTTGTGGCTTCCGCTTGCACGCTAATCCAAATATATATGTGTATGTATATATGTGTGCACATACCTATGTACACATACACACATAAAAATATATACACACACGTATATATGTGTTATATACCATATCCCTATAGCAATTTTTAATACATTTATTTCAATAATGAACAAATATTTTACATGTTTAACATGTTTTTTTTTTTTTTTACCATAGCCATCAAACTTTTTTTCAGGCCTCAAATCATGCTAACTTTTTACAAAACTCACATAGCTCACAACTTGTCATTTAAGCATTGTTTAGCATTTCTGCATTATCCATTGAAAGTATAGGGTGCGCTAAAAATATGTCAGCTGCGCTAAACATTATCTGGTAATTGCCATGGGCTTGTAATACCAGATTGCATTCTGCGTAAAGTGGTAAATGGAGTTTGACCACTTAGGCTTCATTTAAGAAGCACATTTGAGCCTGTAGTCATCATGAGACCGCTGCTTCTTAACCTGTTACACTATCTTTAAAGTGGTGTTTCTCCATCCCTTCTGTACTTCTCCAAACAGGGAGATTGACAGCCTTTTCCACAGCCTTGGCCACACGACATATTGTGCACGGATAAATGTGGGCAGCGTATTGCTGCCCACTAGCTGTGATGCCGGGCAGACAGGGGAGGAGATGTCCACCCCTGTCTGTCACGCCATTCTTAAATGAGTGTTAAAAATCAATTGCATCAAACAAGGTAATAATACATTTTAAAATATTGTCACACGCACGCAGTATGATTTTTTAATTATAACATTACAGAAAATCATGTAATTTTAAGATGTTTACTATCCCTTTAATGTTCTATTTTTTCCATTCATTACATAACTAGAACATTAAAGTAGGAGTTTTGTAGAAAATTTTCAATTCCACTTATAGTTTTGTTCAAGACAAATTCCTGTGCTGAGTTGTATGCTTTCAGTATGCAATCAAGCATCTTATGCTGAATATTGCTTCGGAGAACACTACTTTGGACTTTAAGTAATGATGACAGTCACATGCCCTTAGCAGATGAATCATGTTATGTCTGATTGCACAGGGTAATTTCTTGAGCCACATTACTTGCTAATTTAAGTACCAGTGAGAAAAAAAAATTCTAATTGATATTGGAGATTGACAGTCAACTTGATTTGATCTTTTAAATAAATATATTGTTTTAAAATAAAGCATGTACCATTGAAAACCATGCAGATTAAATAAATATTTGTCAAAAAAGTAAAAAAAAAATTGAAACCAAACTCAAAATACAGTCATATTTTTAGCATTAAAGTATCATCATCTGCCATCATAGAATGACCTGGGAGTAAAAATATGCTTCAAACAGGTTTATAAGTGTAGTAAATTCTGAACAATATGAATGATAGTAAAGTAATAATTATGGTCTTAGATAGAAAAAATAGTTTATAACCCCCATGAATAGATTATATTTAATCATCATGAGATATAGAGCTCATATTTAAGATATTAAACCAATTCAATTATTGAGAGTTGTGATATCAAACACAAGTTTTATGTTTAACCTCTTCTGTGTTTTGATATTTATTATCCATTTGCTTACAATTCTATAAATCTATTATACCAAAAATTTATAAGAAGCCAATAAATGTTAAAAAGGTAAAAACACCACAATGACCAAACAAGCTATGTAAAATTATCTGACAACTCTACTTTGAGCTTTATAAGAGCATCTACATTTATCATAAATTCAATTTTATTAAATCAGTTCATAGCCAAAAAATTGTTTGAGTTTCTATTGATAGAGAATGCCATATTTCCCATTTTACATGTATTTTCCCTAAGGTCCATAAGAACTATGAAAACCCATTGTGGCAGATATTTGGTTAATTAGAAGAGCTACTTTCAAGTTGATAAGTTTTTCTTTATACCTTTTGATAACATAATTATTCATATATATATATATATATATATATATATATATATATATATATATATATATATATATATATATATATATATATATATATATATATATATATATATATATTTAAATATATTTAAGATACTGAACATTTACTGAAGTTTATCATCTTAAAGAGCAGGAAATGTAAAGGGAGTGTATTAATTTAGAGTCATTATACAAATTCAATACACGTCATACAATTGTTCTTTTTTTTCCTAATTATGAATTACTTCTCTTTTGACTTCAGTTTTTTTGTTTTTTTTTTAACTCAGAGATATTTTCTTTTTTTTTAAAAGGGCTCTAAAGTGAGGATTCAAATTTCATGATTCAAATAGAAGTAAAAGCAATAGATGGAGGCGCCAATGGTGCAGATCAATGGTGGTCTGATAGAGATATTATTATACAGTAATATACAGGGTACTCACATGTATTGAAGGCAATTTCTTATGCCTATAGGGACAGGCTGGATTTTAACAGCAATCCAGCTGGCTGGTCCAACGTCCAATATCAGTATATGGGAATCCGAGCGTTATCACTCTACAAGTAGTATAGCAGAATACCATACACAGCACTCAGAGTGGATATATATAAAAACATTTTTATTAAAAACTATAAAAAAGTTTACCACTCATCTTAGTGCCAAATAGTATATGGCTTGTGGAGAAACAGTGCGACACGTTTCTCAGATGTACTGTTTTTGTTTGAAAACAGTACATCTGAGAAACGCGTCACACAACTTTGAAAATGTGGAAATAAATTTACTACTCATTTCAAATTCAAAGAAACTGATATTGTATTGTCTTTTTATTTGTGTTAATACACTTTGATCTTCCCAATACTTCAAATAGTATGAATGATATTAAATAGCACATTGGCTACAAATCTCAGTGCATAATTAATTTAAGAACATGTCAGTTATACATTTTGCAATCATTTTGAGGAATATTGAGAATTGGTGATAGAGAAAAAGCACCAGAAGTTTGTTTTGGAGAAATTGTTTGCTATCCATACAAAATGTCAACATGTCCAAGAGTTCTTTAGTTGTTTACATTGTCTTATCTTAAAACCTTAATTATAAATGTAACACACATAATAAAAAGTCCCAAACATAAATTAATTCATGCCACTTTTTTGTAAACTTTATTATTTAAAAGTACACTCATACATTAATAATAAAAAAATACAGTATGCACAAGGAAACCAGATAACAGTGGAGTGAGTAATTTGCAAGCCCCTGTCATCATTATAAGTTAATAATTTAAAGGATCATGAAATCCATCACTTTTCTTCCATGATTTGGATAGAGCACGCACATTTAAACAGCTTTCCCTGATACTTCTATTATACAATTTGTTTCAATCTCGTGGCATCCCTTTAACAGTGTTCCTACGCCACAGTTGTTCAGTAGCTCAAGGTAGCTTAAAAGCAATGAAAGCAAGAGTAGATTGTTAAAACACAAAAGTTCAATTTTTTATGTTTTCTAATCTGACCTCTGCAGCAGCTTTTGTTTGACTATAAGAAGTTTTCTTCTCATCCTGCTTTACGCAACATTGTTTTATTGCTTTTGTGTCTTTTCAATCTACTTATTTTTCCAGCAGCAGATTTAAAAAAAAAAAAACTGAAAAAACAAAACTGATATGAACCAGGCAATAAAAATCAGTTATAGCATAGTGAAAGGTGTGAGGAGTTAACCCCTTAGCTGACAGAGATTTAATTTTACACATAGTGTAACAATGAAACTATAAAAGCCCTCTTTGGCAGCTTAGGTGCTAATGTGTAACAGATCACACAAAATAAATTATATTATAATATAGTGGGAAGGACAAACAAGCTTTTTTTATTTATTCATGTAATTCCTAAGCAATTTTGTATGTTTGTTGAATTATGTGAGATTTGTCTGTCAACTTTGAAAATAATCTCCTTATAGTGACATGGCATTAGAGACATTTCAATCAGAGAAACTGTATTTAAAAGACCCTCTCATGGGCTAAATTATGAGTTGAGCGTTAACAGCTGCTCGCAAGGATTATTGGGTTTACGGCGCCTGTTTGTGTGCAACAGGGAGGGAAGCATGTTTTACACATTGAAAGAAAATGCGTTCGCTTGAGTGCAATTGAATTTACTGCGCGTCAGAATAGTGTGACTTCAGAGCTCTGCTTTACTGTTATGCAAGACAAAAAATGTCAAAAAACACATCAAAAATACACTTACAGTTATGCTCATCATAACACAAATCTAATATAAACTATTCTTAAAATAATTGCATAAAAAAGTTAAATGGGCTCAATAATATGAGGGTCTCAGGTGTAAGAAAATAAAGGCATGCAAAGGTCTTTAACACAGAGATACATTTATACATATGTACATATGTATATGTGTGTACATATGTATTTATGTAATTATATTACAGACATACCTGTATATACACATATAAACAGATACATACATACTACTACATAAATAGGCATATACATATATATATATATAAGTGCATTGGAGCTCTTTGCAGTCAAGTACATAAAAACATGTAAAATCATATCTATGAAGTATTCATATTTAATAAAGTGACATGCATTTACTGTAATTATTTCACATCCCAATGTTCTTCAAATAGAGAAATATGTTCTATGAATTTATAAAAATATATTCCTATATATCCGTATAGATCTATACTTATATATAGTAATCTCTCTCTCTCTCTCTCTCTCTCTCTCTCTGTATATATATATATATATATATATATATATATATATATATATATATATATATATATATATATATATATATATATATATATATTGTACCAAAATACCATCAGATATACCTGTATATGCATAAATATGTATTAACGAATAAATAGAACATATTCTGCTATTTGAAGAACATTGGGATGTAAAATATTAATATTTTCTTGTTGGGTTAGCGCACATGAGAATATGCAATTGGTTTTGCGCGCGAGTAGGGTGTTATTTACCCCTTACTTTTTATGCTCCATTGAAGTCTATGAGGGAATTCATTAAAGCGGTCGCAAGCAAAAACATTTTCCTTTTAACTTGCAATACGTGTGTAGCTCAAGGAGAGCAACATTTTTTACTTCTAGTGGAGTTAAATTACGTTCCACTTGTTATCTAGCCCCATGTTAGTTCACTATTTTCAATGCAATATCAGCATTTCCCCATTTTTAAATGTTAAATATGGTAGTCTTTGCATATGCTCAATAGTAGCCAGTGCATCAGAAAGTGTGCATATGAAAATATTGTGCAAAAAGTGATAATAGAAGTAAATTGGAAAGTCTCCTAAAAATGTATGCTATATTTGAATCATGAACGTTTAATTTTAACTTTAGTACCCCTTTAAGAATTAACATATCCAGAAAAGGTTCTATATATTTCTACTTAAACAAATGGCTGGTCATGTTGTTTTTTCTCTACATGTTGTTGCTCACAGGTAGACTGGACACACATTCTGAGCATGTTGGTTCTTAAAGGGGTGGCTTTCCATTTGCACTCAGCCAAATGTCTTATTTTCAGGGGTGCAGTGCATACAGCTGTTTAATATGGTTCTAACTGGCACTCACCTGGTCAAACAGTATGCAGTTGCTCAGGTGTCCTTTGCAGAGAGATTTGAGGTTTCATATTCTGGACATTTTGCACCTAAAATTGGTGACTGGTGATTTGGAATTAGGTTCTAAGTTTTGTAGTTTGAGCATAGCCTAAATGTCAAAGCAATTCAAAACTTTGTAAAGCAACACTGGATTGGAACAGCATTAGAGCCCTGCAACACCTAAACAAGTCAAATAACCTGCACAACTAGAAAGGTTCACTACACCTATAATGGATCCTAAAAGGTATATTAGAGCAGGTGTAATTCTTTAGAGGCATAATGTAAAGGAAAGTAATTTTAGCAACATTATAAATATGTTATCATTCAAAATGTTACTAGATGTTTGTTAAATATTCATTCACTGGCTACTTAAAAAAAGAGTTGGAAAAATGAACTTGAACACCACAGATAATTAACATGATAGGGTTGTAAAGAAACATTAAACTCAAAATGTAAAATCCTTCATTATGCAGAGTAAAAACAAAAAGCAACAACAGATTACATTTATGTGCATTTCTAAGTTTTGTTATACATGATTTGTACTAACACAAACAAGATATTGATACATATTTTTAAAGACTTTTCAAAACCTCCTTTTGAACCATTAAATTCACTTGCTGTTTTGTTATGTAAAAAATAGCCTTACAATACATTTAAATATAATGGGTCAGATTACGAGTGTAGAGCTATCGGTTGTGAGAGAGTGATATTGAATTTTCACGTTAGTTTGCAAGCAACTTAAATTGCGCTCACATTACAAATGTGAATTACGCTATATGATTACCGCGACCTAGAGCTCTAGTTAACTGTTTCATGAAATAAAAATGTGTCACAAAACACCTAAAAAATACATTACAGAGTACACACATACACAGAAGTAGTGGCACTATATAGGCAAGCTCCCAAAGCATATGATTCTATTTTTCTTGATTCAAAGTATATAACTTATCTTTAGTCCTTTGATAAGATTTTTTGGTTGCGAGTGGTGCTATTCATATTTCAAAGAAAAATTTGGAAAAAGTTCCAAAGAAAGTGATGCCTAAGTAGCACAATATGCCCAGACTTGTGTGAGGCTGGAAATTTGTTAAAACATAACTTTTATTGAAAGTCAAAAAATAAAAAAATGGGTATTGACATTAAAATTATTGAGAGTAAACTTCTGTATATCGAGACTGAAAGGGTTATCTCTTGAATATTATATGGGTGGCCTTATTAAATGCTTGGTAAATTCAAGAGATTAACAATAACAACTGATATATTAATATAACTCAAATACTGTTGGTATTCACAAGCTATTGTGATATTAAATCAACCGAAAACACATAGGTCTCTTGTAATCAGAAGGAATATTCACTTTGGTATTAGTGACAAAAATCAACAGTTGCATCTACTGGATATGAGAACCTTTGTGTACTAATGTTGACTTTTGGCTGTGGCATTTTGAATAATAATTAATCCACATGGTTGTGGGATTGGATTAATATAGGGTTAATTTGAACGTGTTATATTGTCATAGGCTGGTTGTAGTTTAGCAGACAATAGTGTACATATAATCATGCCCCAATATACCGGACTTCTGTGTGTCGATAATTAGCAGTATAAATATAAGCATTAAAGGCTAAATATGAAAATGTGAAGGGATTTATAGTGATTAATTCAAGTGGCTGTAGTGAAGTGCATTTTAAGGAATATGATGGTATTAGTTCCTGAAACTTTATGTAAATACAGTTTCCTTAGTATTAGTGGTTACTATTTAATCCATATTTGTTTAAATATAAATAAGTTTCAATGTAATTTGTTTGTGAGCACACTTTCATTTAACAGCCTTCTTTTCTATAAAGCCCTTATATGCAACTACTAATATGTTATTTTAATAATACTGCTTTGTAGTGCGCATTAGAAACAGGTATCTATTCGATTACCACAACGTTCTGCATGAGGTGGCTATCAAGTATCAATGTTGGCTGATTTGCCCCATAGCTAATGATAGCAACTATATATGTTGTTTTAATGATACTGCTGTGTAGTGTGCATCAAAAACAGGTATTTAGTTAATTACCTCAACATTATGTATAAGTTAGCTATCTAGTGTCAATGTTTGTTGAAATGCCACACATCCAATGATAGCAAATATGTATCAATATGTTTATATTGGCACATTAATAATTGTTGATCCTGTTTTTTTGTGAAGCGCACACACTTTGTTTATAGTTTGAATTCACACCGTTTTATTGGGTTGTGACAGTGACACTGACGTGTAATGCTACTAAATATAATGCTGGTGTGTTCGAATATTCCTCTCATTCACATAATTGTACGTTAACATTACTGTTGTTAGTTTGAACCTATCTGGTGAATAACGTTGTCCGTGTGTAGTGCACATATATTATGTAGTATTCGTGTAATAGCTCACGGACAGAGTTAATTCACCAGATGGTAATTTTTAACAGCCGTTATATTCGTTATATATAGTCTAATAACCTCAGTTATATTTATGACAGTTAACGTTTGATAACTTTAAACAGCGATTACTCTCAGAAGTTTAAAAAGAGAAAATTTAGGACCCCATTGTCCACACAACCCCCCTGATGCATTTCGCCGGTTAAGGCTTTATCAAAGGCTTCTATTGGGGAATAGGTTATCATGTGTGCAATATTCTAACTTTGCCTTTTGGCTTGCATTGATCACGATCGATATCTTTTCACTTTAAACTTGTAATATGAACGCAACTTGACGTGGGCAAAAAGTTTACTAAATAGAGATCCACTCGAGACTGAGGGGTTTCCGGAGGAGGAGCTAAGCGCATGCTGGAGAATGCTGGCTTAGAGAACTCCAGTCCTTAAGCTTTTGGCGGAGCTTTTCCCGCGCCTTACCCCAAGCACCTGGGGTAGCTGCTTGGACTATTTACTACATCGATACTGGAGCCCAGGCAGTGGAAAAACCGAAACCACTGCACTGACAACGGTCAGACTAATTTAAAAAAAAAAAGAAACTCTATTCTCCAATAGAACATTGTAAGACACGGGGCTTGCGTTTTGTCTATCATTTTTAAACATAACTCTTTTTGTTACTCTACCCCCTCTCCCACCGCTGCTGCGTGAGAGGAGGGTAGGAGTAAAAGAGACTCTATAAATACACTCCCCGGAGTTATGACCACAGAATGCCCACACTCTTAAAAGCATAACTACTGCTTCTTTCAGTAAGCTTCTGAGGCCCTGTTGAGGTGCTCTCAGAGAAACTTTTATTCAAAACCACTGAGAAGTAGAGCGGAGGGGAGAGGAAATAAAGGGCTAACGCCTATAAACTACAATAGCGTTCAACAGATTAGCCTGAGCCCACAACAGTTTAACTTACCGGAGTTACATCCTTGGGAGATCACAGACGTCATCTGAGGGAGCCGCGGCGCACCTGCTGAGGCGTAGGAGACATCGACGGAAGCAGTTTGCATAGTGCGACCTGGTTATCGCTACATGTGAGACACTGTGTTTTTTCTTCCTCTCAGCAACGACCTCAGCTTTACCCTGCTCGTCTCCCCTCCTCTCCCACCGGTGCTGCGTGAGAGGAGGTGAGGAGACTACTTCAGAACCCAGAACTGAGGGTGAACACCGGCTAAAGATAAGTGGCTCTTTTTTTCTTCTTTCCACGGTTCCCAACATATAGAAGTAAAGGGTGCCGGGCTGTATTCAAGAGGTCAGTGTCAGTAAAAACCGCTACATAACCGCTACATAAAGATTACTGGCATAACGCTTTCGTCTATACAGGCACAAAGAAACACAACCCTTGGGGGTAAAGTACTGGAGTGCTTTCCGTTTTCTGTAATTCATTAGAACCTTCTCATGTGATGTCTCTATATTGCCCCTTACAGTGGAATAACTTTTAAGGAGGATTTAATATACAATAACATTGGACAAAATTATAGTGGCTGTGACAGTCTTAATATAGCCATTTTGAAAGGAGAGACATTTCCTATTTTTTTTTCTTTTCTCTCTTCTTTTTTTTTTTTTTTTTTTTTTTTTTTTTTCCTAAAGTAATACCTTCTAAGTCTGTGTAAATCTCTGCAACTAATTCTTCCTCTCTCTGGGTAGACCCTTTTACATCTGGGTCTAAACAGAGCTTAATATTGTTTGTTGTTTGGTGAATGTATTTGGCTGTGTTCTCCTTTTCCTCTAGTTGTAAAGGCAGGACTGCATAAGTTTCTGTATAAAATGATAACTGCAAGTTGAGGTCTGCAATATATATTGATATAGTATAGCAAATTGTAATCCTATTTTGTTTTAGACCGACTACAATAGTGGTAATGCAAGATTAAAATAAGTACAAATTACTGTGAAAACTACAGATTAAGATCCTAGGTAATAGAGGTTTAATTTGAAATTGTAATAGGAATTATTGTTGTATAAATAAGAGTTACTGTGTATACAAACTCATTTGCTAAGGTACGGATAGCCTCAAGGTGTTATAGCGGCAGAGAAGAGGGGGAAAAATAATTAGATATATTAATCTCTCTTAAATACACCTTAAAGTACAAAGCAGAAAGGGGAAGGAAAATCAGCAGAAACTAGAAGGAATATTTAAAGGGAACTATACCCAAACAAGTTTTCTGAAGGCTGATACAATTTCGTTAACGGAAATAACTATGCTATGCTAAAGTCACTGCTTATTAAGCTATCCCAACACAACGTGTTTAATTATTTTTTGCTCTTTATATTGTTCTATCTCTACGTTAAGTTATAAAACACAGTGTATTGAAAATCTTTCACTCTAGCTGAGAGCAATACTGTAGTCTCTCTCTTACCCCTATTGCTTAACACTTAAAACAATTGACCACTGAGCTATCTATAGTCACTGTTTCAGTTAGTGTTTTAAAGCTGTACTGGTCTATTCTTATATCTGACTACTAAGAAGTGCTTGTACCCCAGTTGTTTATATTTCTCCAAACTTTTCCCGGCTTAAGTTATTTGATATTGGAGTGCTGGCGTTGTGCTCTGATATATTGATTCAGTCAAAGGCTCTGAAATATGAACAGCTAAAACTATACTGAAAATATATGAGTACATAGCTCTCCTACTCCCTTTCTTTTGTGTGCCCTTACTCTGAGGTTGCTTATTATGTCTCAAATTAAGGGTGATTATTAATTCACGTCTTTTTGCCTTTTTTTTTTTTTTCTTTTTTTTTTAGAAGGTCAGTGTCATCCTTAGGGTTAAAACTAATATAGGTAGAGCTAGTGTTGCCCTGTGCACACTGTACTCTACCCGAGATATTTTAGCTTAGAAGGCCCCCACTGGGGAACACTTTAATAGTCTAAAAGGTGCGTTAAATCTTTAGAGGGTTCTGCTCTAGTTTAAACATAGTAATCTTATAATTTACTTTCTGGGAGAAAATAACCTTGGTCGGCCTAGATCACTCTTTTTCTTCACATCCACTATTAGAACACTTCTTTGTATTTTTCTTGGATCCTTCACTTTTTTTTTTCTTCACCCCCCCTCCCTCCCCCCCCCTTTTTTTTTTTTTTTTTTTTTTTTTTTTTTTCCTCTCAATTAGACACTTATCCACCTGAACTCACGGCATTATTATCATCTTAAATCACAGTACACCTTTTTTTTTTTTACTCCCCTCCCCTTCACTCACTCCCTATTATAGCCCTTAACCGCACTTTTTTATGGATAGATTTTTAAATCCACTAACCACTCACAAAAGCACTCCGCCGGCCATGGCTTCCAGAGCTAAGGACAGGAAGAACAAAGCCCCGTTAGAAACCTCGGTTGAACTGCACCCTGAACCTAGCTCCACCAGAGGGCTCAGTTGGGGCACAGACCCGCAAGGGCTAGTGAATAGTATTTTGGAAGCTTTAAACCCAAAATTTGAATCACTTCGGATAGAAATAAAACAAGATCTTAACTTGCTCGCTAATGAGGTTAAGCAATTTACGATGAGAATCGAAGAAGCGGAGCAAAGAGTCTCTGACCTCGAAGATCTCACATCAGTTCAAAGCACTAAAATACAGGCCAATACTAGCTCTATCAGGGAACTACAGAACAAGATCGAAGACCTAGAAAATCGATCAAGAAGGAATAATGTCAGGATAATAGGGGTCCCTGAAACTTCAGATTTCTCAGATCTTCAGAAATTCGCAGCTGAATCTCTCCCTAAGCTACTAAACTTTCCACAAGAGTTACTACCTCTGGTAATAGAGAGAGCTCATAGACTAGGGCGAATAAGGGACGTAGATGGAAACAAAGCTAGGCCCAGACCTATAATTGTACGATATCTGAGCTATCAAGATAAGCTCAGAATCATGCAATTATCACGTAAGAACTTGCCTGCGCTCCCGGACGGGACTAAAATATTAATCTTTCAAGATTTCGCATATGCTACCTCTCTGAAAAGAAGAGAACTTACCCCAATATGCGGCAAATTAATTAAAGAAGGCATCTCTGCCACTGTACTATACCCGGCCAAACTTAAAATAGAATTTCAGGGCCACATATATTTCTATGAGACTGCCGAGGAGGCAGAGAAGTTTTTTAGGGAAAAAGTCGTTAATTAGGTTAACAGGTTCACTAGTAATCTAAAAAGTACACTAATTTATATCTTTGATAAACAAAAATGACTGGTTCTGTTTCTTTGTCTTTTCTTTTATTAATTCTTAAGGAGAATCACTTTCTCGAGGACGAGGATGGGGAGGCATTACATTTATTCCTTTTGAAGGGGAGGGGGAGAGATGGGAGAGAGGAGGGAAATCTCCCCCTTTCTCTTGTTTTCCCCTTTTTTTTTTTTTTTTTTTTTTTTTTTTCTCTTATTTTTCCTTTTATCTTATCCCCAACCCCTTTTTTTTTTTTTTAAATGATGTCTAAAAAAGGTAAATTCACTTTAACGTCCTGGAATGTTGGTGGTATCTCCTCCCCAATAAAGCGCAAGGCCATAATCTCGCAGCTGAGGAAATATAATACTGATATATCTTTTATACAAGAGACTCATCTTAATGCAGATGAATCGACCAAACTAAAAACCTCGTGGGTGAAAGAGGTATTTTATGTACCTAGCATCGGGAGGAAACGGGGAGTGGCTATTTTATTGGGGAAGAGACTATCCTACGAAATACTAGCGAAATACTCTGACCCAAATAGTAGAATTTTAATTTTAAAGATCAAATTGGCAAACTCTGTCTATATACTTTGTAATATTTATGCCCCCAACAACTTTGACTCCAAATTTTGGGACTCGGTCCAAATTAATATCTTACAAATGGGTGAAGGGAATGTCATTCTAGCAGGGGACTTCAATATGGCACCTCGAATACCCATTGATAGGCATAGGGGGAAAAAATATACTTCTTCGCAATCTAAGAGAGATAAGCTAGAGGCCAGAATGTTTAGAACCTTAGAGAGTAACTTGGCTCTCAAAGATCTATGGAGACTACAACATCCAGATCAAAGAGACTATACATGCATGGCCAGAAACACCAACTCTCTCTCAAGAATAGATTTATTTCTAGTTAGTGATAAAGTTATAAAGATAGGCTCTACTACTAAAATTGCACAAATAACCATTTCAGACCATGCCCCAATCCTATTGATGATCCCGATCTGTGGTAAAATGCACCCCTCACGGCGCTTTTTCTTCCCTAAATTTTTATCAGGCGATTTAAAGTTTAAAAACTGGCTAATGAATAAAATGAATGAATTTTTCTCTTTAAATCTGGGCTCAGTAAATAATCCAATTTCTTTATGGGAAGCGGGTAAAGCCGTAATGAGGGGTGAGATTATTGCATATATGGTCAAATTAAAAAGGAAAACCAATCTTAGACAAAATCAAGCATTCAAAGCCTTGACCAATTCCTATAACAAATATTTATCTCATCCCACCCCTCTAAATTGGAGACATTATTCTAATGCCAAGAGAGAGAGAGATACCTTACTGACCCACAATACGGTCCAAGCCGACTTAAGATCCAAAGCAAAGTTCTATCGCCATGGGGACAAGGCTGGTAAATTCCTGGCTAGTCTATACAAGAATGTACAAGGGAACTCTTCAATTGACTCATTGCTCGAATCTGACTCTCTGATTACGGATTCGAAAGAAATATTAGAAACTTTCTCGGATTATTATAAGGGAATTTATTCCTTTGGGGAATCTGATATGGTAGCTTCAAGAGATTTCTGGGAAGGCCTGGACCACCCAGTTCTTACGGAAGAGGCAGTAAACAAAATTAACATTCCCATATCGGATCAAGAGGTCCTTCAAGCCATTAAGGAACTTCGACCAGACAAAGCCCCTGGGCCGGACTCACTGCCCAATGAGTTTTATAAGTTACTGGCATCCACTGTTACCCCACATTTAAAAACACTCTTTAATTATTTCTACATAGAAAGGAATCCTATTCCTATATCCTTCTCTGCCTCTACGACCTCACTGATCTTAAAGCAAGGTAAAAATCCTCTAAAAAAGGAGGCTTATCGGCCCATAGCATTATTAAACTCTGATTACAAGCTATTGACCTCGATCTTAGCTAAAAGACTTCAGAGTGAGATTGGGCCTCTCATTAATGAGGACCAGGCGGGGTTTTTGAATAAACGTAATTTAACAGCTAAAATTAGAGAACTCTTCCTGATCCTTGACTATTTTAATAACTCGGTGGAAACACCATTTCAGGATCAAGTGGATCTGGCGGTAATAGCCTTAGACGCAGAGAAGGCGTTTGACTCAGTACATCATCGGCATATTTTGTCCTCCTTACTATCTTTTGGTTTTAAGGATAACTTTGTATATTTTATTAAAAATCTCTGTGAAAATTCCTCAACCAAGCTTTCTATTAATCAGCTAGAATCTGGTCCAATTAAACTCCAAAGGGGCACCAGACAAGGCTGCCCCTTATCTCCTTTGCTCTTTGATCTAGCCATTGAGCCTCTTGCTCTTAAAATAAGAAAAGACCTTCAAGGTATTAGGATAGGGTCAATGGAACAAAAAATTGCTCTGTATGCCGATGATGTACTGGTCTACGTCTCAAACACCAGATCCAATATCCCCAAATTACTCTCGATTACAAACTCTTTTGGAGCCTTCACGGGTTACAAAATTAATCTGACCAAATCAGAATTAATGTGGATTAGGAAAAGTGAGACATCTATGACTGACTCACCTTTCAATGAGGTTAGATCCCACTTCAGATATTTAGGCATTAATGTCTCTCTCAACCCACGAGAATGGTATGATCTTAATATCTCTCCAGTTCTACTTAAGGTGAAGGAATACATGAAAAATTGGCAAAATTTCCCCCTCTCATTGACGGGCCGAATTGCTCTTTTCAAGATGGTCCTCCTTCCCAAGATCCTCTTCCCTCTACAGAATGTACCAGTAATCTTGAAAACTAAAGATTGGAAGAGCCTGTGTAGGGCCCTTCGGTACTTTCTGTGGAGATGCAAAAGGCCCCGAATTTCGATCTCTAGATTGCATCTGCCCAGGAGATACGGTGGTATGGCTTTGCCAGACCTTAGTAGCTACAGCTTGGTCTTCTTAGCTCGAACTGTGATAGATTGGCTATTAAATAAGAATTATTTCACGAATAACACCCTTGAATTGAACATACTATATCCTTACAAACCTACAGCGTTAATCCACTGCCCATCACACCTGATTCCCAAAGAAGTGAAACGTTTTAGTTCTATATATACAGTTTTACAAGCTTGGAGAAAATTAGGACATAAATTAAACATAGACCTATCTATTCCGAGATTTCAAGGACTATGCGGTAACCCGGAATTTCAAAGAGGCACCCAATCGCAGGTCTTTCAGAGATGGAATAGCCTCGGACTGACTTATCTCACACAATTTATAAATCAGGAGGCCGGTCTAATTAAAACTTTTGAGACCTTAAAACAGGAATTTGAACTAAGCAACAAAGATTTTTTTGCGTACCTACAGGCTAGGCATTATCTCTTTTCGCTTATTAGTAAATATGGCTGGTCCTGGTCTTGGGGGAAATTAGATAACTGGCCTATCCTGGTCAAAAATAATATATTCTCTATCTCAACTTGGTACAATCTGTTGGTCAGCCAGAAAGGTGAATCTAATCTGGAGTATATAGCGCAAAAATGGAATTTACTATCGCAAGAGCTAGACATAGACCCCAACCAGGTTGAAGAATCTATAGTCACTATAACACAGACTACTTTGTCTGCTAGCTGGAGGGAATCACATGTTAAGCTATTATATAGAACCTATTATACCCCTCTTAAGGGATTTAAATGGCATAATTTCAATTTCAATATATGTCCAAAATGTTCCCTTCCAGCGGCGGACTTAGTTCATATGATTTGGACCTGTCCTAGATTAATGCAGTTTTGGAGAAAATTAGAATTTTGGCTTATTAGGGTGCTGAAAATCTCGCCTTTCTCTCTCTCCCTGGCAGAAGTAATTTTTTTTGTTGAAACCCCGTCCACTCATAACTCTAAAAAAATAATAAACATGACAATTCTGGCTGCAAGGAATTTAATTTTCAATAAATGGCGAAACATCTCAATCCCGAGTATATCAGAAGTCAAAAATTACATGAAAAAGCAATGTCTCATCGAGCAGCTGGACATAACTCTGACTTCCGAAAGAGACATAACTCTCTTTTTTCAGAAATGGTCTAGATTCATCAAAATCTTCCCTCAGAAAGAAATAGACATCTTAATATACCACCTTAGAAATACAGAGACAGTATTATTAGGATGTTGGTAAGGAAGGCTTTCCCTCTTCTTTTTTCTCCCCCTCTTTTTTTTTTTTTTTTTTTTTTTTTTTTTTTTTTTTTTTTTTCCTCCCTCTGTTTTTTTTCTCTCTATCTCTCCCTCTGCGCCGCCCCTCCCATCCTCCTCCTCCTGCAGAGGTCGGATGGATAACGGCCAAACTGAAATTTGATTTTCTCCTGAGAATTGTTGATTATTGTTTATGTTGTAAACTCAAAACTGAATAGGAATTAGTATAAAAGAGAAAAAGATTGGAGGTAGTGGATAAGATATCCGGATAGAGAGGAATTGTAATACTCTAGCTGACATAGAAAGTTTAAGTTGTTTAGAACTGTATTTTTTTTCAGTTATGTCTGATTGGATAAGACTCTGTTGTGTTAAACGCTATATGTCTGGTTTGTACTGTATCTCTGAATTTGTGTTAATTATTTTACCTCCAATAAAAAAAAAAAATTTAAAAAAAAAATAAAAAAAAAAAAAATAGAGATCCACTCATAATGTGGCAAAATGTTAATGGATAAGTTCAAAATTTAACCATGTAATGTATTTACTGTATATATCAATATATAAGCTCACCAGTCTACTTAAAATGAGGAATTGAAAATTGTCTAATTTTGTTTTGAATAACATATAATGGTGTGTCACTTTGCTTTTGCTTTATTTCAGGACCTGCATTGTTAAAATATATCACAAAAGCAAAATTTCAGCTATTACCGCCTTATTTTCCTCATCAGAGATAGGAAATCCAGATATGTTTCAGTGACATCTATTAAAGGCACCAATAACATCAATGAATTTCATAATAAAGTGATTGAAATGCAATTTTAACTCAACATATAGAAATAAAATGACTGGGTATCTATAACCCAGAGATTGAAATCTAAAAATGATATATATATATATATATATATATATATATATATATATATATATATATATATATATATATATATATATATATATATATGTGTGTGTGTGTGTGTGTGTGTGTGTTTGTGTAAACTTAGCATTAAAAATCTATTTACTTGAGCATTCAAAACATGCAGAGGATCAGATGGTGAAAGATAAAAAGAAAGCTACTATAAAACATTTATTTTTTTAAATTGAAAGTGAGACATTTTGATATAGTAGATATTTTTCTCTAGTAGTCTGGAAATGAAATTCATCCAACTATAGAAAAGATAAATGACTTAAAATATATGAAACTGAAACTTCCATTAGTAAGCAAATACCTGAGGATTTAAAAAAGAAAACAAAAAAAAAAAAAAACGCACACACACACTTTTATTCTTTATTCCTTTTATTCATAACACTCTATAAAAATTCCTTCTATGAAGGCTTGCATGAAAATTGAAAATATGTTAGTAAGGTTTTATTATTATATACAGTTCCAAGTTTTAATTGTTGAACTGTTTTAACACATATCAAAAAACTGAGAAGAAAGATTGCAAGACTAATTTTACTAGCAGATTTTATGCATTGAACTTTAAGATCTCATCGTGTTAGTTGGCAGCACATTTAATACTTTTTTTTTACCACAAAATTAGTTCTCTGAAAGTTGCGTTAAGTTAATAAAATTCAGTATAATCTTTTAACAAATATAAATGTGAGAAAACAAAAATCTAGTGTAACTCAATTTCACATAGACATCTTAATGTGGTAATATTAAATGCAATAAAAAGGGTAAGATTATATTTCAGTTTAAAAACATTTATCACAGAATTTATTAACAGAAACCTCTACAGAACCTCTATGAAAGTTTGTATAAAATAAGTATTGGTCAAACTTTTAACTGGATGTATATTTACCATAAAAATATAAGTTATAGGGAGATGAAACTCAAATTTTTTCTCTCATGATTCAGATAGAACATGCAATTTTAAACAACAACTTCTTTTATATAATTTTCTTCATTTGCTTGGTATTCTTTGTTGAAAAAGCAGCAATGCACTACTGGGAGCTAGTTAACACACTGAGTGAGCCAATAATATGATGCATATATGTGCCGGCACCAATCAGTACCTCCAGAGCATACCTAGGTATCCTATTCTACAAGGGATACCAAGACAACTAAGCAAATGAAATAATAGAAGTAAATTAGAGAATTGTTTAAAGTCACATGCTCTATCTGTAGCATACAAGAAAAAAAAAGTGTTTTATGTCCATTTAAAGGGACAGTCAAGTAAAAAAAAAACCTCTCATGTTTCAAATAGGGCATGCAATTTTAAACGACTTTCCAATTTACTTTTATCACCAATTTTGCTTTGTTCTCTTAGTATTCTTAGTTGAAAGCTAAACCTAGGAGATTCATATGCTAATTTCTTAGACCTTGAAGGCCGCCTCTAATCTAAATGCATTTTAATAGTTTTTCACCACTAGAGGGCATTAGTTCACGTGTTTCATATAGATAACATTGAGCTCTTGCATGTGAATTTACCATGTAGACATCTCTGATTGGCTAAACTGCAAGTCTGTCAAAAGAACTGAAATAAGGGGGCAGTCTGCTGAGGCTTAGATACAAGGTAATTACAGAGGTAAAACATGTATAATTATAACTGTGTTGGTTATGCAAAACTGGGGAATTGGTAATTAAGGGATTATCTATCTTTTAAAACAACAAAAATCCTGTTGTTGACTGTCCCTTTAAGATGTCTCTTTTCAAAAGGAAATTAAAGTTTACTCAAATTATTTATTAATGCTTTTTTAAACAGGTTACTGTGCTTTAACATTGCTTGAGCATAATCAAAAGCTTTGCTATACTCAAAAGTCCAATGGTACCGAATTATCAAGGGCCGAATGGCCCTGAATACCCCTGTTACTGTGCTCCTTAACTCTTCCGCTGCCTCTGAGACTGCAGACATCAATCCGCCCTATCACATACGATTGGGTTGATTGACACTCCCTGCTAGCGGCGGACTGGCCACAAATCTGCATGAGGCGGCATTGCACAAGCAGTTCACTAGAGCACATTATCATATGCATGTCAGAAAATGCGAGTGCGCAAAATCTTTAACATAATAAAGTTCTATGGGAATGTGCAGTAAAATTCCTGCTATATATTGCTTAAGGAATAACCTGATGGTGCAATAAGCTGAGCGTGTGCTGAGCCAAAGGTGCGATAAGCTAAGGGTGTGCTAAGCCAATGGTACACATTTAGTGGAGTTCTTCATGTTGTTTTGTGCTATACTATTAATGATAGTGGTTTACTTCAAGTTAAATTTCAGAGGGTTAATTTAGATTGGGTTTGAGCACAACACTTAAAGGAACAGTCTACTTGATTTGTTTTAATGTTTGAAAAGATAGATAATGCCTTTACTACCCATTCTCCAGATTTTCATACCCAACATTATGATATAATTACTTTATAACTTCTATGTTTGCCTGTGTCTAAGCCCCTGCAAGCAACCCATTATCTCTGTACTTTTTAAACCTTGTACAACAACTAGACTAGTTCATGTGTGCCATATGGATAACACTGTGCTCACTTCTGTGAAGAATGATAATGTTTATGCAATAACCAGCACTGATTTGCCAAAATGCAAGATTATAAAGCACTGTAATAAGGGGTAGCCTTCAGGTGCTTACATACAGGTAATGATAGAGGCAAAAAGTATATTGGTATAACAGTGTTGGTTATGCAAAACAGGGGAATGGGTAATAAAGGGACTATCTATTTTTTTAAACAATAGACTGTCCCTTTAACTCACAACTTGTAATTTCAGTGCAATGAAAGTGCTAATAATGCTCCTTGCACTAATCATTAAAAATATAGGGAGTGCTTTAAAATGTTTCAGCTGTGTTGAGAAGCTTTGGTAATAATATTAACCATCCACTTGTAAACAAGGATAAAGCACCCTGTGCTATTAAACACACTTCACTTTTATTCTAGTCCATAGTTCTGATAAATGGCTCTATACATGATATCTAGCATTGCAAATGTAAACCACTGGAAACGTGGAAAGAGCTTTGCGAAAGGTGTTTTGTAAATGTGTATAATTACCAAATATTTGCACGTCCGTCTGTAACAAACATACAACTGTTCACGACCTGTTTGTTTTCAATGCTTTCAACCTTTTAGCAATTACTGAAACCTGGCTGTCTTCTTCTGACACTGCTTCCATTGCTGCTCTCACACATGGTGGTTTGCACTTTAGCCACACACCTAGGCCAGATGAGAGACATGGTGGCGGTGTTGGCATCTTACTCGTCCCCTCCTGCTCCTATTAGTACCTATCTCCATTTAAATCTCTCTCTTTTTCTTCCTTTGAAGTCCACTGCATTCGTCTGTTCTCCCCCCTCTCTCTCAGAGTGGCAGTTATCTATCGCCCCCCTGGACCAACCTCCCAATTCCTTGACAACTTCACTGTCTGGCTTCCTTACTTTCTCTCTACAAATACACCTACTCTAATTCTGGGGTAATTCAACATCCCCATTGACAACCCATCTGCCACTGATGCCTCCAAACTTCTCTCACTCACTAACCCCTTCGGCCTCTCACAATCTACCCTATTCCTTACCCACCATGATGGACACTCTATTGATCTGGTATTCTCCTATCTCTGCTCTCTCTCTCTGATGTTGCCTGTCACCCATTTCCAACCTCAGACCACCATCTGCTCACCTTTAATCTTAATATACAGGCTACACCTACTTCTCCCCCTCACCCTCACACCTGTAGAAATCTGCACAATGTAGACCCTCCCCAACTCTCCAACCTTATTCAAAAAAGCCTCCCCCACACTGCCACGATATCCTGCACTGACCTTGCAATAACCCACTATAACAATACCCTCTCCTCTGCACTTGACACTCTCGCTCTGCTCCAACTTTGCAAAGCCCCACGTCATCAGCTCCAGCCCTGGCACTCCAAGCAATGCCACATGTAAAAATGCTCCTGCACTGCTGAACATGCCTGGAGGAAATCCCGCTCTCAACCTGATTTCATGAACTATAAGTTAATTCTTCACTCTTACACCTTGGCCCTTCACCTAGCTAAGCAAACCTACTTCTCTTCTCTTATATCCACTCACTCCTCAAACCCTAAAAGACTCTTCTCCATTTTCAAATCTCTCCTCTACCCACCTGCACCACCACCCTCATCTGCATTCAGTGCTCAAGACCTGGCTGACTTCTTTTTAAATAAAACACTTACCATCCGAAGAAACATCCCAACAAAAGACTGCAATCTCCCAATTTCACTCCCAGTCACCCCCTCTGCCACTCTCTGCACCCTCGTCCCAAACACTGAGAGTGAAGTGGCTTCCCTATTGTCTTCTTTATACCTCACTACCTGCCCACTTGACCCTATTCCTTCACATCTAATACCTTCTCTGTCTTCCACCTTCACTCTGGCTCTTACTCATATATTCAACGTATCCCTTTCTACCAGCTCATTCCCTGCCTCCTTCAAACATGCAAAGGTCACCCCCATCCTCAAAAAACCCTCCCTTGACCGTAACTCTCCTTCAAACTACTGCCCCATATCATTGCTCCTGCTAGCTTCAGAAATCCTTGAAAAACTAGCTTTTAATTGCCTAACCTACTTCCTGTCCACTAACTCACTGCTCAACCCCCTGCAATCTGGCCCTCTTTACAAAATGCAACTGAGACTGCCCTCACCAAGGTTACCAACAATCTCCTTTCTGCTAAAAACAAAGGCTACTACTCTATACTCATCTTACTTGACCTCTCTGCTGCCTTTGACACTATTGACCATCCCCTTCTCCTACGGACTCTCAGCTCTCTTGGACTTTGTGACACTGCCCTCTTCAGTATTCACTCTTATATTTTTAACAGATCCTTCTCCATCTCTTTTGCTGGTGACTCCTCCTCTCTATTGCCTCTGTCTGTTGGAGTACCTCAAGGCTCTGTCCTGGGTCCTCTACTCTTCGCTATTTACACTTCTTCACTGGGAAAACTCAACAACAGCTATGGTTTTAACTATCACCTCTATGCTGATGATACCCATATATACCTTTCCACCCCTGCACTCTCTCCTTCTGTCTCTGTCAATTCTCAAATCACCCCCACCACAACTCTAATGAACGACACAACACCTGCAGGGCCGTACAACTGTGGAGGTTGAGTGAGTTAGGCGAAGCTCACAGACTGTTTTCACAACACAAAAATAATTTTTAAAAATAGAGTGATTTCTAACACAGGAGAAGAGTCTGCTGGAGGGTGAGAGCCTATCTGCAACCTGCGTTCCTGTGGGGAGAAAAACACAGTCAGTTCCATCTAAGGAGTGGATCTACCTCTGCGAGAGTGTGAGTCAGCTGGACGACTCTTAAGGTTCCAGAAGGCGTTTGTGACACTTCTCAAGTGTCTGGGAGCTTGTAAGTACCAGCCTAACCTGCTATTTAGGGGCCTGTTTTTTCCACTGATCAGGCACTATGGTGGCGCTTTCTTCTTTATTTCATATATCAGCAAATTCTCAAATCAGCAACTGCTTATCTGGCATTTCCTCATGGATGGCCTCTCATCACCTAAAAATAAACATGTCCAAGACCGATCTACTTCTAATCCCCCCTCTAACTCTACTCCAGTTTCTAATTTTTCTATCTCTGTTGGCGGCACCACTATGTCCCCATCACCCCAAGTCCACTGCCTCGAAGTCACACTTAACTCAACTCTGTCCTTCATTCCCCACATCCAATTGCTCTCTTCATCCTGGCGCAACCACCTATGCAATATCTCCAAAATTTGTCCGTTTCTGAGTGCTGAAACTACTAAACAGCCTATCCACTCCCTGGTAATTTCCCGACTTGACTACTGTAATAACTTACTGTCTGGCCTCCCTCTCTCTGGCCTCTCTCTCCTTCAATCCATCCTAAATGCATCTGCAAGGCTAATCCACCTCTCTCGATGCTCTGTTTCTGTGAGTCCCTTCACTGGCTCCCCATTCACAGCAGAATTAAATTCAAAATTCTCACCCTGACCTACAAAGCCCTGACCAATGCTGCCCCACCCTACCTGTCCTCACTCATCAACAAATATAATCTAACCTGCCCCCTAAGATCCAACAATGACCTGCTTCTAGCGTCCTCTACCATCACCTCCTCTCATGCTAGACTTCTCTCGTGCGGCACCAAACCTCTGGAATGCACTTCCCTAATCTCTCCTCCTTTAAACGTTCCCTAAAGACCTTTTTATCACCCGACTCATTAACAAATTCACTTCACTTACCGAAAAGTTGCCCTCATCTATCTCCTCACTAATATCATTCTCACCTTTGCAGTCCCCACCTCCTGATTCCCATCCTCCAACCCATCTAGATTGTAAGTTCATACGAGAATAGGGCCCTCAATTCCCCCTGTATTTGACTGTAAAATGTTGTCTCTTATTGTATTGTTTCTCCTTTGTACTTTTAATTCTTGTACCCATGGGCAGCACTGTGGAATCTGTTGGCACTTTATAAATAAAGAATAATAATAATAATTATGACTGTTTTGTAATATCTTGTGGGATCAATCTTAATTTCTCTTGACAAACTGACACATAAAAGGCGCTGACTGTGGACATTACAAAACATTTGGGGCATGGTTGGGGTTTTTTCACTTAAAGGGACAGTCAACACCAGAATTTTTGTAAAAAGATAGATAATCCCTTTATTACCAATTCCCAAGTTTTGCATAACCAACACAGTTATAATAATATACTTTTTACCTTTGTAATTTTCTTGTATCTAAGCCTTTGCAAACTGCTCCCTTATTTATGTTCTTTTGACAGACTTGCATTTTAGCCAATCAATGCTTACTCCTAGGTAACTTCACGTGCATGATCTCAATATTATCTATATGACACACATGAACTAACACCCTCTAGAGGTAAAAAACTGTCAAAGTGCATTAATTTAAGAGGTGGCCTTCAAGGTCTAATAATTTAGCATATGAGCCTTCTAGGTTTAGCTTTCAACTAAGAATACCACAAGAACAAAGCGAAATTGCTGATAAAAGTAAATTGTAAAGTTGTTTAAAATTGCATGTCCTATCTGAATCATGAAAGCTTATTTTGGACTTGACTGTCCCTTTAAACTGCAAATCACATGTGGAATTTAAAATGATGTGATTGCTCATGTTAACTATCTTATCACTAATTTGTATCTCACTAAATTACATCAGTCATGGTTGTCTCATTTTTATTTTCTTTCTCTAACTTTTTTCAAAGGATTTTCTTTGTACATGTGTTAGAGTTGACTGTTTTATACAGGCTTTTTTTTCTTTCAAAACATTTTTTTAAGAGGCCAGTATTCTTGACAGTGGCAAGAAGTTAATGTTTGTGAGACAGAATAGGTTTAATTAATGTCAATAAGGCTAAAAATATTTTGGAATTATGTGATTTTTGAGCATAAAAGCTACGGCACATTTTTTAGCTTCACAAACAAGTTTAAGGCAAATGTATATTTGCTACCTTTCTCACTCTCTATTTATCTTTCTCTATGTTCCTGTCTTGTTAGCTCGCAATTTTTTTTTAAATATATCTTGCCAGTCCCCCTGTCCACTTATTTTAAACTTTATATTCATCTCTGGTGGTTTTCGGCTTAATTTTCTATGGCATTCCAATTCTTTGAAATCACTTTGAGTCTAATACGTTAAGCTTCCTAAATAATGAATATATTAGTCGATCATTGCTATACTCAAATGGTTTAACACACTAACAACTAAAGGAAACACACTTTTCTGAGGCTTGTTTGGGCTTGTGCAGATCTACAGGGAAATAAAAGAAAACCAAAACAATTCAATAGGATGACTGTAGAATGCAGTTTTTCAACATAAATTAAAAAATATAAAAAGGAGGTGTTCAAAAACTAGTTTCATATTATGTTGTACAATTGTTTGATTATTATTATTAAAAAATATCTAAACATTTAGAACATTTTGATAATTATATCTTACTTGTGCGTAAGTTTCATAGTTTAAAAGTAAGTTTATGATATATTTATATATATATATATATATATATATATATATATATATATATATATATATATACACTGAGTGCAGAATTATTAGGCAAATTAGTATTTTGACCACATCATACTCTTTATGCATGTTGTCTTACTCCAAGCTGTATAGGCTCGAAAGCCTACTACCAATTAAGCATATTAGGTGATGTGCATCTCTGTAATGAGAAGGGGTGTGGTCTAATGACATCAACACCCTATATCAGGTGTGCATAATTATTAGGCCACTTCCTTTCCTTTGGCAAAATGGGTCAAAAGAAGGACTTGACAGGCTCAGAAAAGTCAAAAATAGTGAGATATCTTGCAGAGGGATGCATCACTCTTAAAATTGCAAAACTTCTGAAGCGTGATCATCGAACAATCAAGCGTTTCATTCAAAATAGTCAACAGGGTCGCAAGAAGCGTGTGGAAAAACCAAGGCGCAAAATAACTGCCCATGAACTGAGAAAAGTCAAGCGTGCAGCTGCCAAGATGCCACTTGCCACCAGTTTGGCCATATTTCAGAGCTGCAACATCACTGGAGTGCCCAAAAGCACAAGGTGTGCAATACTCAGAGACATGGCCAAGGTAAGAAAGGCTGAAAGACGACCACCACTGAACAAGACACACAAGCTGAAACGTCAAGACTGGGCCAAGAAATATCTCAAGACTGATTTTTCTAAGGTTTTATGGACTGATGAAATGAGAGTGAGTCTTGATGGGCCAGATGGATGGGATTGGTAAAGGGCAGAGAGCTCCAGTCCGACTCAGACGCCAGCAAGGTGGAGGTGGAGTACTGGTTTGGGCTGGTATCATTAAAGATGAGCTTGTGGGGCCTTTTCGGGTTGAGGATGGAGTCAAGGTCAACTCCCAGTCCTACTGCCAGTTTCTGGAAGACACCTTCTTCAAGCAGTGGTACAGGAAGAAGTCTGCATCCTTCAAGAAAAACATGATTTTCATGCAGGACAATGCTCCATCACACGCGTCCAAGTACTCCACAGAGTGGCTGGCAAGAAAGGGTATAAAAGAAGAAAATCTAATGACATGGCCTCCTTGTTCACCTGATCTGAACCCCATTGAGAACCTGTGGTCCATCATCAAATGTGAGATTTACAAGGAGGGAAAACAGTACACCTCTCTGAACAGTGTCTGGGAGGCTGTGGTTGCTGCTGCACGCAATGTTGATGGTGAACAGATCAAAACACTGACAGAATCCATGGATGGCAGGCTTTTGAGTGTCCTTGCAAAGAAAGGTGGCTATATTGGTCACTGATTTGTTTTTGTTTTGTTTTTGAATGTCAGAAATGTATATTTGTGAATGTTGAGATGTTATATTGGTTTCACTGGTAAAAATAAATAATTGAAATGGGTATATATTTGTTTTTTGTTAAGTTGCCTAATAATTATGCACAGTAATAGTCACCTGCACACACAGATATCCCCCTAAAATAGCTATAACTAAAAACAAACTAAAAACTACTTCCAAAACTATTCAGCTTTGATATTAATGAGTTTTTTGGGTTCATTGAGAACATGGTTGTTGTTCAATAATAAAATTAATCCTCAAAAATACAACTTGCCTAATATATATGTATTTCCTTCCATATTGCAGGGAGAGTCCACAACTTCATTCCTTACTGTTGGGAAATACAACACCTGACCACCAGGAGGAGGGAAAGACACCCAAGCAAAAGGCTTAAAGGGACAGTCTACACCAGAATTTGTATTGTTTTAAAAGATAAATAATCCCTTTATTACCCATTCCCCAGTTTTGCATAACCAACACAGCTATATTAATATACTTTTAACCTCTGTGATTATCTTGTATCTAACCCTCTGCAAACTGCCCCCTTATTTTAGTTCTTTTGACAGACTTGCAGTTTAGCCAATCAGTGCCTGCTCCCAGATAACTTCTCGTGCACGAGCACAGTGTTATCTATATGAAATACGTGAACTAACACCCTCTAGTGGTGAAAAACTGTTAAAATGCATTCTGAAAAGAGGTGGCCTTCAAGGTCTAAGAAATTAGCATATGAACCTCATAGGTTAAGCTTTCAACTAAGAATACCAAGAGAACAAAGTAAATTTGGTAATAAAAGTAAATTGGAAAATTGTTTAAAATTACATGCTCTATCCGAATCATGAAAGTTTTTTTTGGCCTAGACTGTCCCTTTAAATATCGCTCCCACAAGGACGGAGCCTAGGGAAGCAAAGAAATCGCTGCTTAGAAGCAAAGCTCCAGGCAGTACAGAGAACAACAAGACTGCAATGAGCTATTGTGATTAGCAAATAGGATCCTCAACCTGTCTACAGATCACCGGACTATATGGGGAGCAAACTGAGCTGAAATTAAAGGAAGCCGGGAGGAGAAGTGCCCGCTAAAGGAGTGGAACAGACGGAAAGGCAAGGAGAGATCAGTGCAAGTAAATGCCGGACGACCACGTGGCGCGGCTCAGACCGCGGACTACTCGCTTGTCAGAGAAGAGAGGCCTCAAACAGAGAGTGGCAAACAGAGGGTAAGACCGGATAAATGTAATTGAGGTCAGGTCGCTTAAGGGGACATTAAAGCGGAGATAAAAGGAAACACTATATAATGGGGTCACATGGTAGTGATGAGGGGCGCTAAAATACAACTATAAGCAGAGGCCCTGAAGTAAAATTCCTACTCCGGCAGCTAGTAAAAGAATTATCCTCTATCAGACAACAGAGCCCGAATCCAGAGAACTAGACGGAGGGAGAAAGCAATTTAAACACTTCTTTCTGTCACAATATAAGACCCCCTGTTAGGTTCAAGGCAAGCAGATGAGAGCACAAATAGTAAAGCGATAAAGCTACACAGCAGACTTTTAACATCCAACACCATTATACCGGAGTAAGAAACTTTGCTAAGAGACTTATCCTCACAGTAAAGGGACAGTGACTATAGTAAACTACTTGATCTGAAGCAAAGCAGCGCCAGCAACACCAGATAATTCACTTTAGGACAGGAGGACTATAGAAGCAGCAGTGTTTAAAATGGCAACCAAAAGAAGCTCCAAAGCTAACATAGGAAACAAACCACTGCTCCCATTTTTTTCAAAACTAGCAGAGGAGATAAATCCCCAGAACAACAGTCACCTAGAGCAGATGGGGAACAGGAAGTTGCTGCAGGGCACACGAGAGAAGCAGACAGGTTGACGCCATTAACAAAAGCTGATTTAGATAACTTGGTGTCGAAACAGGACATGTCCGTAAATTTTGAAAAGCTTCTTGAAAAAATGGAAATGCTGCAGAACACGGTTGCTAGCAGTTTGTCAGAATTTAAACAAGAGTTGGGAGAAATAGGAACCAGAGTGAACACTCTTGAAGAAAACGCAGAGGCCTTAGCAGAAGAGCTAAATTAGGTCTCGAATCACACAAGTGCTCATCAACATGATATAGAGGAAATTTATGATAAATTGGAAGACTTGGAGAACATACGGTTGAAAGGAGTACCAGAGTCAGTGACCCAGAAAGAGTTAAACACATATCTACTAAAATTGTTTCAAGGTATAACGGGCACTGAGGAAGCACACAGATTCCAAATAGAAAGGGCACATAGGGCCCTACGTCCTAAGCCTAAGGGAGAAGACCCTCCACGTGACATCATTATCAGGATGCTTAGGTATCAGGAAAAGGAGGAAATCTTAGCGGCGGCACGAAGAAATCCTACATTTAAACACCAGGGAAATGTGGTGCAATTCTTTCAAGATTTGTGTGCAAGGACTTTGCAGAGACGGGGTGCACTCAGGCCCTTAACGACGCAACTAAGGAAAGCCCAAATACCATATAGATGGGGTTTCCCGTTTGCTCTGATGATTACTTGGGAAAATAGGCTGTTAACCATCAAAGACCCAGAAGAAATACCTGAAATAAGCAGAAAACTGAAGATAGATCTACCAGAGCATCATCAACAGCATCGATCACCCACAGGAAAAGAGGAGCAACCCAGAGTGCCTTTACAGAATAGATGGTCCAAGATGCCTGAGAAAAGGAGGAAGACATGAAAAAATTGGAGGAAGGTTTTGAGAAGAAACTAAAGAGGCAAAACAGCATTTGTGTTACAGGAGTTTGGGATCTGACATGAACTACTTAACGGGACTAGGGCCATCATGGCCTGAAGGAAGAAAAGTTAAGAAGCCGAAGACAGAAACAGATCTTCGGATAGATGAGTATTGTTTTTTATGTCATCTAAAATGTTTTATTACTTTGATATGCATTTCTTTTCTCTATTCTCTTTGACTGTTATCTTCCTTCCTCCTGATTTTAAGGAAGTAGGAAGAAACTTTTTGAAGGACACAACAGAGACTTACATTCCTATGTGACAATGGACAAATGGTGTCTTTGAACAAATATAATTGTCATGAGATGCAGGACATATGCAGGACACAGCAATGATGGTACAACTCTATTTTATTGCAGAGCATAACAATACACATCTAGTCAGTTTGATTGTACTAAAATAACTGCGACACAGATACCGAACCTAAGCCCCGCCCTCATACTAGTGACATCACATCCTGCTCTCATCACATCTTCCCCTTTTTCAAAGGCAAAGCATACATTTGCATATAATAAATAACAAGGTACACCAACAGGGTATACAACAACATTTTTGTTTTTGAACATTATAAAAACATATAGATTAGAAAACATGAACAAATAAATTACATCCTGACTTGGACATCGGGGTAGACTACCCTAGTCCACAGTGACCATGGGATTATTCTGCCCATACTTCCGGTCACTGTTCTAGCTAAAGTCAGTCCCTGTATCGGGACGGAAGTTTCACAACTCTTCCGCTTGATGTAACTTTGCATGAACTGTCCTCTGATACAGAAGATGGTGAACAAGAGTCTGCTGGAGGCAAAGATATATCCCCGCTGTGATCTTGCTGAGGGGAAGGCACCTCTCTTAGAACAGGGGATCCCACCGGCGGTGGTACTGAGGTATCCGGTTCCAGACTCTCAGGTACAGGCTGAAGATGTCTTCGGTTACGGCGTGTAACCGTCCCTCCCTCTGTAAGGACTGTGTAAGACCTTGGTTCTGGAGAGCGGCCCACTACCGTAGCAGGCGTCTTCCATTTCTTCTCATCATCCAGTTTAATTCTGACACTTTGGCCCGCTTTCAGTTCCTGTAAAGG
The DNA here is from genome assembly GCF_027579735.1 of Bombina bombina. Taxonomy (NCBI): domain Eukaryota; kingdom Metazoa; phylum Chordata; class Amphibia; order Anura; family Bombinatoridae; genus Bombina; species Bombina bombina. The sequence goes on from NC_069499.1 coordinate 377,991,888, forward strand.
CCTGACAGAATGTCTCCTGTCGTAGAAGAAACGATAACCCTTTTTGGCCTCTTCATCCCTCCTAAGGACTTCGTCCCGAGGAACAGGGCCAGGAGGCTTGAAGACACCCACTGAGGGTAAAGTGGTGCGAATCTGGCGTCCTAGCATCAGCTGTGCCGGGCTAAACCCGGTGGCTTGAATGGGCGTCGCCCTGTATGACAAGAGGGCTAGGTACGGCTCAGATTGCTTTAGAATGAATTTTGTTGTTTGAACTGCCCTTTCAGCCATTCCGTTGGCCTGCGGATAATGTGGACTTGACGTGGAATGTACAAAATCATATTCCCTGCTGAAAGCACTGAACTCTGTAGAAGCGAACTGCATACCATTATCACTCACCAGCTCCATTGGAATGCCCCAGCAGGCGAACAAGCTCTTCAGGCGAATGATAACGGCCTGACTTGTGATATCATTCAGGGGTGCAATTTCCAAATACCTGGAATAGTAGTCGATCACAACAAGAATCTTTTTCCCGTGCAGTTCATACAAATCAGCAGCTATTTTCTGCCACGGCCCCGCAGGCAGCGGAGTAGACATCAAGGGCTCCCTTCTCTGAGTAGGCCGGCATTCCCGGCAAAAGGCACATTTAGACACGTGATTTGCAATATCGGAGCTGATCCCAGGCCACCACACAGCTGTAGCTGCCCTTTCTCTGCACTTTGTAATGCCTAAGTGGCCATCGTGAATCCTGTTTAACATCTCCTTCCTCATGCTGACAGGAATTACAATGCGGTCTTGGAACAGCACCAACCCCTCCAGCTCCGTGAGCTGCGACCTCTCTGGCTGGTAAGCATTTAAAGACATCCAGGCTGCCCGGCTCTCGGGCCAGCCTTCTTTTATGTACCTTATAACCTCTTGCAGATCTTTGTCCAAATACGTCTCTTTCTTTATCTCTTCCAGTTTCCTTGAAGAAATGGACTTAGAGGCCAGAACTGAATCAACATACACTTTCACATCCGATTCCGTGGAGGATTCTTCAGCAGCAGCCAGCGGGAGCCTGGATAGTGTATCCGCCACAACCAGTTGTTTCCCCGGCACATGCACTGCCTGAACATTGAACCTGAGCAGTCTCATTAAAAGTCTCTGGCATCTCAAAGGTGTTTTGTCAATGTCATAAGAATTGATTAGAGGGACTAGCGGTTTGTGGTCAGTTTCCAGACTAAATTTCTCCAAACCCACTAGATAACGCTGAAAGCGCTCACAGGCCCAAACTGCAGCCAGGCACTCTTTCTCAATTTTGGCGTATTTTGACTCCGCAGCCGTCAGAGTGCGGGAACAGTAGGCGATAGGCTGTAGTTTGTTGTCATTCAGCTGCAGGAGTGCAGCCCTCAACCCCTAACTGCTTGCATCGGCACTAACCACAGTCTTTTTTGAAGGGTCGTAGAACCCCAGCACTGGGGCAGACCCCAGCAGGGACTTAGCATGCAGAAAAGTTTTTCTTGTGAAGGTCCCCAGACCCAGGCAAAGTCTTTCTTAAGCAACTCTGTGACAGGGTGTAAAACTGTTGATAAATCTGGAAGAAACTTGCCCATGTAGTTTACAAGGCCCAATATCTGTCTCAGCTCATGTACATCCGAAGGGCTTTTCATCTGTTCAATAGCACGAATTTTCTCGGGGTCTGGCTTGATGCCATCCCCGTTGATGATATGCCCAAAGTAGCATAATTCAGTTTTCCTAAAATGACATTTTTCTTTATTCAGCTTCAGCCCAGACTCTTTGATAGCCTGTAGCACACAACTTAAATGCTGATCATGCTCCTCCACTGTAGACCCATACACTAGAATGTCGTCCATGATGACCGCTGTGCCCACGTGGTCACTCAGGAGAGAACTCATTTCCCTTTGAAAGATTTCAGGAGCGGAGAATATCCCAAAGGGGAGTCTGCAGAAGCAGAACCGACCTACCGGTGTGATAAAGGTAGTCAGTTTGCGGCACTTTGGATCCAGGGGGATCTGCCAAAAGCCACTAGAAGCGTCTAATGTGGAAAAGAACTTCGCCCCAGCCAACTTTGGAGCTATATCTTCTAATGTCGGCAACACAAATCTCTCTCTCTTCACTGCTTCATTCAACCTTTTCAGGTCCACACAGATGCGCACCTTTCCGTTTTTCTTTGCAACTGGAACAATGGGGGCACACCAATCAGTCGCTTCAACAACCTCTTCAATAACCCCCATAGACTTCATGCGCATAAGCTCTTTCTCCACTTGAGGCATGAGCGGGAACGGGATTCTACGAGGGGTAGAAATACTGTATGGGACTGCGTCACTTTTAAGTGCTATACGGACAGGTTTGCAGTTCAGTAGGCCCAACTCGCCAAACATATCTTCGGAAATCTCATTCACTCTGGCCACGAGGCCCAAGTCACAGGCTGCTTTTCTGCTCAATAAACTGTTAACACACTGACCTCGGATCACATGCACCCACATGGTAAACTTCCTTTGCTTGTACTCACTACTGGCCAGAAATTTCCCCACACAATCAATGCGGCCACCAGGACTATGGACATTTGTAGTAACCTTCGCCAGCTGGGGCTGTCGAGGCAGTTTCATAAATTCAGCAAAAGACATTACAGTGATATCTGCTCCTGTGTCAATCTTAAAATCAACTTTGACTCCCATTACAGTAAAAGTAACTTTCCAATCTTCCTCTGAGCTTGTCCGTTCCACAACAGACCCCAAAAAAGACACTTCCTGACCCTCCTGGTCACTGTCCACCTGCATCTCCTTAATGTATTCAGTTTTACACACCACTTCAAAATGGCCTATTCTGTTGCATTTTCTGCATCTTCTATCTCTGGCCGGGCATATAGCACTCTGATCATGAGCCCGGTAGCACCGTGTGCATCGTCCATGTTGCGCCCATCCACTTCTAGGCCTTTCCAGTACTTTAGATCTACCGCTCACACTGTGCCTTTCACTAGCAGTTGTCCTAGACTGTTGCACTTCATCCACAATACTCTCAGACCTCAGATCAGCACTTTGCTTTTTCACCAGTTCACTCTGGCGGGCCATCCTAATAGCCCCGTCTAATGTTAAATCAGGCTCTAACTGCAGCTTCAAGGAGACTTCAGCATCTGCAATTCCAATAACTATTCTGTCTCTGATTTGCTCTTCTTTAGCAACACCAAACTCACAGAATTCAGCTAATTCGTACAGGCTGCGCACAAATGACTCCACAGATTCTCCCACACGCTGATTACGTTTGTGAAAACAAGCTCTCTCATGAATCACATTTCTTTTGGGCACAAAGTGGGCACTGAGTTTATCCATAACTATATCAAAGTTAAATTCTTCCCCTTCTTGGAAAATAAAAGCATTGAACACTGGCTCCACATCTTTCCCCATAGAGTATAAAAGAGAATTAACTTGTACTTCACCACTCTCCTTGTTCAGTTTGGAAGCAATCCTGAAGCGCTGAAACCGCTGACGCCATGTGGGCCAAGCTGCAGGCTGAGAGAAGTCAAAAGGCTCAGGTGGGGTAAACTTTGACATTGCAATCGATCAGGAACAGAAGCGCAGTCCAGAACTTCTGACACCATGTCATGAGATGCAGGACATATGCAGGACACAGCAATGATGGTACAACTCTATTTTATTGCAGAGCATAACAATACACATCTAGTCAGTTTGATTGTACTAAACTAACTGCGACACAGATACCGGACCTAAGCCCCGCCCTCATACTAGTGACATCACATCCTGCTCTCATCACAATAATGGCACCAGATTATTATTATCACTGTAGGAAGGGCGAAAAGGTTACAATGTTGAATAGTCCATAACAAAAATGAATGGGGATACCTATCTACAAATACCAAATGTAATCTTGATTGTAATTAAGAATTTGAGACGAGTTAATATTACTGCCTGTTAGGTCACGATGAGGCAATGTTTGGCTGAAATTGTGAAAAGTACAGTTTATTTGTTATGTTATTGTTTGTTATTTAATGTTCTTTACCAGGGGGTGCCAATTAATGATAGAAAAGGAAGGACTGATGTAAGAGAGAGGAAGGACAGAGTTGAGGAAGCAAGATACAGCGGGATGCATTATCTATACTATACAATAAATGTGAGGTCAGGAGAGGAGGGACAGAAGCTAGATAGCTGCGGGGAAACCTACACTAATGACGCATAATTTTATTCTCCTCTCACACAATGTGAGAGGTCTTAATACAGATATCAAGAGAAAGACAGCAATGGCTCAATATCTAAAAACAAAAGCTAAGATTATATGTTTGCAGGATACACACTTTGTGAAGGACAGTATCCCAAAATTCTGGTCACACAACTTCCCATTACACTACCATGCCACAACTGACTCCAAAAAAAGAGGGGTATCAATCTTGCTACATAAGTCACTAGATTTTGCGACAGATAAGGTAATTAGGGATAAGAATGGGAGATATATAATAATTCAGGGTACACTGCAGGACACGAAAATCACGCTGTGTAATGTATATGCCCCTAACGAATCTCAGAATTTGTTTTTTACTGAAATCTCATCATTACTCACACAGTGGGAAAAAACTAGGTTGATCGTAGCAGGGGACTTTAATGTTAACATGACATCTTTCAAGGGCTCAGACACCTCGACAGTCACTGCTAAACAACATAGACACAATAGTGTTGTTAAATCAATTCGAAGGTCTTTGGAGGAACATGGGTTGGTAGATGCATGGGAGGCTCTAGGTAAATCAGGTCACGACTTTACTTATTACTCGCCAGCACACAAGACCTATACAACCCTGGACTACATCTATGTTAGCCAAATACTAACACCGAACATAGTGAAGGCGGACACCCAGACGTGCGTCTGGTCTGATCATTCACTTATTTACCTAGATCTCGGAGGGATTATAAATTTTACCAGACAATGATCATGGACATATAACCCAACTTTGCTGAAAGATCCCGTGATATTTAGTAGAATTCAGAAGGCACTGACTGAATACTGGGAGATAAATGCAAGTTCAGTAGACAACCCACTGATGGTGTGGGCAGCTCACAAGTCAGTATTAAGGGGATTGCTAATAAAGGAAAAGACATTGAAGAATAGGCAGATGACTACACTAGCTAGCACACTACAAAGGGAGGTGGAACAGCTGGAGAAGGAACATCAGCGTACCCTCTCAGAGAAAACGTATAAAATATTAGCCGATAAGAGAAAGGAATTAGCTAAATTACTGAATGAGGCATCAATTAGAGCTGCATTGAGGTTGAAGGCCCATTATTTTGTGTTTGCGAATAAGCCGGACAGGTATCTGGCAAGTAAGTTAAGAGATAACAACAATTTTTTCTCCATACCTAAGTTGATGACCTCAAAGGGAGAGATCACCTCCAACCCACAAGATATATCAGATAGTTTCGCCCAATATTATGAACAACTATATGATGGGAATAAAGTGAAGGCTGGAAACTTGGATGACCAAATCACTCGATTTTTAGACAAGGCGTGTTTGAAATCTATTTTGAATGAGGACTTAGAAAGCTTAAACTCAAAAATAACAAATATAGAAGTAATGGGGGTACTCAAAGATTTGAAAATAGGTAAAGAAGCGGGTCCCGATGGGTTGACGAGTGAATATTACAAACTCTTTAAGACAGATTTGCTTCTCCATTTGACTAACTTTTGCAACGGGATCTTGGAGGGATGGGAAATACCTAGGGAAATGCTCCAGGCAAAGATTATAGTGATACCAAAGAGTGGAAAGAACGGACAACTGTGTCAAAATTATAGGCCCATATCTCTGATTAATCACGACTTAAAAATTTTTGCAAAAATTATGGCCAATAGATTAAAATTGATCTTGCCCTCCCTGATCCACCAGGACCAGGTGGGGTTTGTCCAAGAAAGAGAGGCACCAGATAATATTAGAAGAACGCTTTCTTTGATGGATTATGTGAGTGCCAAGGGGATTCCAACTCTATTCCTGTCGCTTGACGCAGAAAAAGCATTCGACAGGGTGGATTGGAACTTTATGTTTAAGGTACTATCGAATATGGGTTTTCATGGGGCTTTTATGCAGGCGCTAGGGAGCATTTACTCGAAACCGACGGCAGTGGTGGGGGCGGCGGGATATTTATCAAGACAGATAGATATTCGGAACGGGACAAGACAGGGGTGCCCGCTGTCACCGCTGATATTCGCAATATGTATCGAGCCTTTAGCGGCGTGTATAAGGAACTCGAGAGATATCTCGGGAGTACAGATCGGTTCTTCTGAGTATAAGGCTATGTTGTTTGCGGATGACGTTCTGCTGACAATAACTAGACCATTGAGCTCACTTCCACACCTTTACCAAACTTTACATGACTATGCAGAGATCTCAGGATATAAGATAAATTCCGATAAATGCGAAGCACTGGCACTCAACATACCTTCCCACACTAAAAAAACGATCAAGCTGAATTTGGAATTCAAATGGGCAAAAAGCTATATTACCTACTTGGGGATAAAGATAGGTGAGAAATTAGCAGATTTGTATAACTTAAATTACCCCCAGGTTTATAAAACTATTAGGACAGAAAGTGGAGAAAAGGTAATTTTTCATGGTATGGAAGATTAATGTCTATCAAAATGAATGTGCTGCCGAGATTAATGTATCTGTTCAGGGCTATACCGATCAAAATCCCCTTACCAGAGCTGGAGGCACTGCAAACGGATTTATTGAAATTTTTGAGGGGGACAGAGAGACCAAGAATAGGGTCAAAACTGCTAACATTACATAGACAAGCAGGGGGGTGGGAGTCCCACACTTAGTTGAATATTATCAGGCAGAAAGACTGGCACAGACGGTAACTTTAAGTAAATTACATAACGGATCAGTGTGGACACAGATAGAAGCAGAAATTGCGGGTAGTCAGAGGGCAACAGACATTATTTGGGACTCTGAGGCATTAGGAAAACCAGAGGAATATAGGTCACCGATCACACTGGAGGCAATCCGGCTGTGGAATAAGACCACGAAAGGATTGAGTTTATGCATACCAATATCACTAGCGAAACCTGTTAGGTTCCTACTTCCAAAAAATATAAGGAAATTAGTAGATAAATGGGACAATAAGGGGTTATATAGGCTGGCTGATTTTCTGCCAGGCTCCAAGATGCTTACGTTCAATCATATTAGAGATCGAATCGAGCCGGAACAATTGCATTGGTTTCTTTATTTACAGATTAGGTCAGCAATAGTAACATATACATCACACGCACAGGGCCAACATCCCACAGAACTTGAGAGAATGGTAATGACAGGAACAAGAGGGAAAAAACTGATTTCTCGACTCTATATTTTAATCCAGAAAAGTAAATATGAATCCAAGTTAGAGGTGACTGAGAGATGGGAAAGAGACACATTAAAGACCTGGGGGATAGATGACTTGAATGAGATGATGTTGAGCTCCTATAAGGGTCTGATAAGTGCAGACATGAGAGAAAATTGTATAAAAGTAATGTACAGATGGTATTTGACGGCGGTAAGGACAGCTCACTACTCTGTGACACATAATGGAAATTGCTACAGAGGTTGCCCAGAAAGGGGCACGTTTAAACATATGTGGTGGGAGTGTCAGGAGGTCCAAACATTATGGGAAAAGATTCCAGATCTGATAAGAAATGTGTTAGAGGAGAGAGTGTCCCTCACAATATCACAAGCGTTACTTCATGAAAGGGTGAAACCATTTAACACAACAATCAACAAGTTTATTAGAATCCTATGTACATGTACGAGAATTTGCATAGCCCGCCATTGGAAGGTTGACGTACCCTCGTGGCAAGAGGTTATGGGGAAAATTACGGACACATACACTATGTCAGAGTTAGCAGCTTGGTCACAGGGACAATTAGAACAATTTAATAAGATTTGGTTTTATTGGATGTTGAGAGTAGGAACATCAACAGAGATAGGTAGAAATAGGGCAACTATTGTGACGATAAGAGCAAGAGAAGATCGGAATCGAGTGGATAATGGGAGTTAGATGAATCATGTATAGAAGAATAGGAGATAGGTGTAAGCAAAATAACAGTTAAGGCACCTCCTGGAGGGGACGGGGGATGGGGTGGGAATTTGTTGGGGAGGGGGGTTAGCTGGGTAAGGTTCTAGTTGAAAGCAATATGAGTACAGGGAGTTTTGATTCTTCATTGGGATTAAAGACACACACCATGACAATGTCAAGAAAAATTTTCATTAGAATAGGTTAAAGGATTTGTGGTGGAATGCTAATTTTCAGAAGACACCTGTACAATTATGTAAATGTGAATGATATTGTTTATGTACCATGGTTGTAAACTCTATAATCAATAAAAACTATTTCAATATAAATATCGCTCCCACTTCCCCTATCCCTGAATCATTATTTGCCTTTCGTCACTATTGGAGGTGGCAGAGAAGTATCAGGAACCATCAAGGAGGAATGAGAAGTTCCATGGTCAATGAGAGAAGTATCTCAGATGCTAGAGTAGGCAGAGACTCACAAATGTACGCTGTCAGCGATCCACATTCTGGGTGTGGACAACTGGGAAGCGGACTTTTTCAGCAGGCAATCCTTTCACCCAGGGGAATGGTCATTTCACCCCAAGGTGTTTGCAGAGATATGCAGCGAGTGGGGGACACCGGATATAGATCTCATGGTATCCCACCTCAATACCAAGCTACCCAGGTATGGGTCGAGGTTAAGGGATTCTCAGGTGAAATTGATAGATGCCCTATCAGTACCATGGAGGTTCAGTCTCTTATATCTTTTTTTATCCATTACCGCTTCTCCCTCATGTGGTGGTTTGCATCAAGCGGGAGTGAGCATCTGTAATTCTTATTACCCCAACGTGGCCATGAAGGATGTGGTTTCCGGATCTAGTGGGGATGTCCTCATCTCCTTAGTGGAGGTTACCTTGTTGCAGAGATCTGCTGAAAAAGGGTCACTTTGTTCATCAAGATTCTGTGAGGCTGACTGTGTAGAGATTGAACGCTTAGTCTTAGCCAGAAGAGGGTTCATTTAGAGTGTTATCAACACTCTGGTTCAAGCTTGTAAGCAATTTACTCATCGTATCTATCATAAAGTGTGGATGATTTACTTGTACTGGTGTGAGGAGCGTGGCTTTTCCTGGTATAAGGTTAAGGTTGTCAGAATTTTAGCTTTCCTCCAGGATGGACTGGAAAAGGGTCTATCTGCTAGTTCCCTGAAGGGACTGATATCGGCCCTGTTGGTGTTACTGCACAAAAGATTAGCTGAACTTCCGGATGTGCAGTCCTTTGTTAAGACTCTGACTAGGATCAGACCCGTGTTTAGATCTGGGGCTATGCCTTGGAGCCTCAATTTTATTCTTACTGTTTTGCAGCAGGCTCCATATGAGCCTATGCATTCTGTTGACATTAAATTGTTATCTTGGAAGTTTCTTTTTTTGTTGGCTATTGATCAGAGTTTCTGAGATTTCTGCTTTGCAATGTGATCCCCCTTATCTGTTTTTTCATGCGGATAATGCGGATTAACGCACTAAACTAGGTTCCTCCCTAAAGTGGTATTGAATCGTAACATTAATCAAGAAATTGTTGTTCCTTCCTTGTGTCCTAATCCTTCTACAGCAAAGTAACATTTGCTTCATAATCTAGATGTGGTTCATGCCCTGAAGTTCTATCTTCAGGCTACTAGTGAATTTAGACAATCTTCCTCTTTGTTTGTCATCTATATGGGGAAGCGTAAGGGGTAGAAGGCTACTACGACTTCTCTATATTTGTGATTGAGCAGTGTCATCCGCTTAGCTTATGAGACAGTGGGACGACAGCCTCCTGAGAGGAAAACGGCTCATTCCACTAGAGCAGTGGCTTCCTCTTGGGCTTTTAAGAATGAAGCCTCAATGGATCAGATTTTTAAGGTCTTCCTTACACACTTCTTCAAAATTTTACAAGTTTGATATGTTTGCTTTGGCTGAAGCAGCTTTCGGGAGAAAAGTTTTGCAGGCTGTGGTGCCATTAGAATAGGGTCCTCTGGAACTTGGGTATAGTTTTCCTAACAGTAAGGAATGAAGTTGTGGACTCTTCCTTCCTTATGGAAGGAAAACATAATTTATGCTTATCAGATAAATGCCTTTCCTTCCTGGCAGGGAGAGTCCACAACCCCGCCCGTAATTTATTTTTTTGTTGGGCGGCTCCCTTTTTATATTATTTCATCTGGCACCTTTTATTCCCTGATGTTTCTCCTACTTTTCCTTGTTCCCTCGGCAGAATGACTGGGAGAGAGGGGAAGTGGGAGGGATTTTTAAGCCTTTGGCTGGGGTGTCTTTGCCTCCTCCTGGTGGCCAGGTGTTGTATTTCCCAAAAGTAAGGAATTAAGTAGTGAACTCTCCATGCCAGGAAGGAAAGGAATTTATCTTGTAAGCATAAGTTATGTTTTTTTGTTGTTTTTTCTTTAAATCCAGGAACAACTGTATTAGCAAGTGAACTGAACATGTGTGGAAACATAAAATGTCTTGTAAATATCTGAGATATACTGTTGAAACAAAAGGTAAAAATTGCCTGTAAAAGGTCAATACTAATGATTTAGATAAATCCAAAAATCATGCAAAAAGTTGTCTGAAAAATGTTTTTTGATGGATTTTAATTAAGTTTTTGATGGTTCTCAAAATATATGTTTTTTAGGAAGCAAAACAAGTTGAAGAAAAGTAGTAAACAATAAATTGGAATGTGAATTGGAAAACCACTATATTAAAATTAATAAATAATCAAACCACTTTGCATGGCTCTTGCAATTAAATAAAATTGGAAAGATCCATATTTTAAATATTTCATCTTTCTATTGCTATCATTTACCATACACATAAACTGTTGAATATTAAGCACAGACAGACCACTGAATTCTGAGTATATTTGGCACATTGCCTGATGGTGTCACAGTGCTTCAGATGCAGCCATGGTTGAGTGTACTTCTACCCGTAAATTTGAAATTATATGCATGCCAAAAATAACCAAGCACATCTTAACTGTAATAACTATTTTGTCTAAATAAATCATAGCAATATTCCCATCAGTCTTCCAATTATTCAATCCAGGGTTGGCAATCTGTGGTTATATGTTGAAATATTCAATTACTTTGTTAGATAAAAATATGTTTTGAAAAACGATGCCTATTTATTTTTCCGTCCAGAGATGATATGGCCATCCAATTATCAAGCAAATAGGGAGGGATGCTAACTGGAAGAAAATGAGTTTAAGTGACATGTACTAGGAAATAAAATCATACCTAATTTTGATGGGAAAAGTAGTTAAAAATAATACTCTTCATCAAGACATTTTCATTATCTGTTTTTTTGTTTGTAATTATATACATTTTCTTATTACATAATTAATTGCTTCTCTGATGTTCATTCTGCACTAAGGCTTTGTTCATAGAAGCAGAAACCAATAATCTGTTTCAAAGTGTATGCTGTCAACCAGTGCTGTAAACAAAAACTTTGCTGTAGACCTAGGAAAAGGAAGTCAGAACTGTGGCAATAATTTTAAGTTGAAGACATTCTTTGAGGACATCTCATTGTGATTATAGGTGGTCTTGAGAAAATAAAATAAATAAGAAGTGATGCAGAATTAGTTTCATAATCCAGAATCAATATATTTCCTTCAATCTCCATATTACTACCAACATTATCTCATTGCTTCCACGTATCCCCAATATTTCTATATGTCTATCTTTTCTTTGGAAATCTCTACCTCAGCCTGTCAGACTGTCTTCCACTTTAGCAGGGTTCTAGCATTCTTTTAATAGCTACGTTTTTCAATTGAAACCTACAAACTACCCCCTTCAGCATAAACTTGCACCTTGCTCTTTCCTGCATCTATGAACCATTCTATGTGCACTGACAAAATAGCACCAATTCTTCTGTCTCATTCATCCCTAAACCTATACAAAATATAGAGGTTTCTAGACAGGGCCTTTCTCCTCTTTATACCAATAGTTAACATTGTGCTCATGCACGTGAAATTGTTTTAAAGTCAGCACTAATTACCCGAAATGCTGGTCTGTCAAAAGAGCTGACATAAGGAGGCAGTCAGCAGAAGCTTAGATACAAGGTACTTACAGATGTAAAAGGTATATTTCTATAACCGTATTGGTTATGCAAAATTGGGGAATGGTAAATAAAAGGATTATCTATCTTTTTCAACAATAACATTTTTGGTGTTTACTATCCCTTTAAAAGTACTATGAGCCTGGAGATCTAAAACTAGATCCCTAAGGAAATTCTTTGAAGGCAGATTTCGATATACTTCTCCAAGGGGCCTTCCCTGCATTTCTGTATCAGAAGGAGAGACAAGCCCAGTGAATAAGAATTTATTATTAATAATAATAAAAATAACAATAAAACTATTGTATTCCTAAACTTGCTAAAAACAATTGTGAATGAGTCAATAATGGAAGTAAGCAGGTACAGAGATAAAACACCATTAATAATATTAAAAAAATAGCAAGAAAAAAAATCCAAATCTATTATGACTCAGGAGAGCATCATATCTATACAGCATACAACAATAAGATAGGTGTATTAAATGAGCAAATATGCAGAATAATTATCAGGACAGTCACATGTTTTCTGCAATGCATGGATTCTTCCTTAAAGAAGACCAAATACTTGTTATGAATGTAGAATTTAATTTGTATCTTCTTCAAGATATCAAAATATTATTGAAAAAAAAAACATATTGACCTCAGTGTTAAGTAATACATTTCATGGAGGTATTCAATTACAGCTATTGTGTAAAAAGTGTATCCTTAATTATGAATAAATTAGCAAAAATTTATGCTATGCTATTATTCATTCAGATTTCTTTCAGAGAAATGTCTCTTTGTGGTTAAGACCTATATATACATTCATTATTAATGCAATATGTAATGGTTTATTCCTTGTCAAATCTTACTGTGCCAACAATCAGCAATACATATAAGTTCTTTGCCCAGGGGTTAATGGGAGGCAATGATAATGGGAGTCATATTTGTTTTATGTCATAAGATGGATTATATATTGTAGTGGGAAATAGAACACAGCTCTGTAAAATGTCCTTTTAACCTTCAAAATGTGTTGGGGGAAAAAACTGAAAAACAGTTTGTTTTCTTTTTATTAATTGCTTCCATTATTTTCTTCTATTATCTAGACAAAGATCACAATTAAATTTGCAGTTATGTTTACTCTGGAATAGATTAGTTTTGCATTTACGAATTATATATACATAAGACAGTACCGTTATTCTGCAATAGAACTAAACTAAAAAAGTAATGCACAAAAAAAAAAAAAAAGACTATCTACTAGTGAAAATTATATAATTACCATTAATTAGTACTAAAATGTAAAATGTGTATGCATAAATCCATATGTTTTAGACAATAACTGTACATATTTACTATATATGTTCATTCAAACAACTTAAATTTATAAACCAGGACTGGGAGGCATGGGAGAATTGTGGGTGATGGCCACAGGTGTTTTGTGGGCATAGCTGTGGTCAGAGGGGGTGGAAGCATGGACAGAGATAGGGCCATGGGGGAAATTAGGCCCTGAAGGAGAAACTGCAGAATCAACGTTTAGGCAGAATTCCCAAACTGTGATAATCCTGTATAATGGGGGACGGTTGGGTGAGACCAAATGAACACTTTAGTATTGCTTATGATGAGTTTCAAGAACACCATATTTTCCTACATTAATAGATCGTTTTGATATGAAGATCCACAAAGTTACAACTGAATTTGAAAGTCAGGTAAGGTTGGTTAAAGTTGGTCAGGTACAGCCAGGGCAAAGTATGGATGATCTTAAAAATAACTGAGATAATGAAATAATTTTGGAATGCCTTTGAAATGACCTGATATTAACTAAACTGTCAAATGATTTGTTTTAAAATAGCTTTAAAACTAAGCTCTAACCAAGCTAAGTTGCCAGCATAAAGCTGAAACCCAAATGCATATATTCAATTAAAATACAAAATATAATACAAAAAAAGTATTATAATTAAGTTTACAAGTTAATAACATTACGTTATAACAAACAATCTAAATTTAAATATTTACAGTTATGTTAAGTATTTATTTCATATAACTTTATAATGTATTATCACATTTTGAATATAAAATATTTTTTAGGCAAACCAAGCTTGTCTGTCACCTTACAAGGATGTTCTTATAAGCTTTTGAGATATTTCTTTAAAATTATCCAGTAGTAAAATGCAAATTATTTTCCTTTCCTTTCAGCACTGGCATTTGGGCATAAAGGATCATTTAATGTATCCTGTGCAGCCCCTCATGCTGGTCTCACTGCATTTGTCAGTAATCCTGGATGAATCACTCCAAAAGGATTTAAGGCCATCACCTCTGAGGTTGAGGAGGGCTAAAAGGGACATTCCAGTCAAAATTTAAATGCACATAGATGAATTATATCTTTGAATAGAAACATATTTGCAATATACATGTATTGGCAAAAATGCTTCTAATAAAAGTTATTACTGTTTTCTGCACTTGCATGTGAAGGATAGCTAGATGTTTTTAGTGCACCAGCATTTTAAATACTGCAGCTGCTCAGACTTCCAGTGGGGTTTGTATCATGTCAGCAAGTAACACATTCAGTCATTAACAGATGGTACAGGCACCATAGGCTCTCTGATCAAGTGCTGTGCTTAAAATGCTGGTGCATGGTGCATATTTAAATATACTTTTGAAACAGCTACAGTTTTTATTAGAAGTACTTTTGCTAATACATGTATATTACAAAATGCTTCTATTCAAACCTGAAATGCATTCATGTGGTTTCCAATTTTGGCTAAATTGTCCCTTTAATGGGACATAAAAGTGAAAAGAGAAAATGTCTTAATGCATTTTTATTGTGGTTTTGCTTGCATATAACTTTATGCTAAACCTGAGTAAATGGTTTAAAACATAGTTAAAGTTAGTAATAGAGTAGCAATGCACTGATGGGACATAGCCCAACACACCTAGCTAGCTCCCAATAGTGCATTGCTGCTAATAATGAATTTATTAACCTCTTTACAGAGGTTAAACACATTGGGCAAGATTATAAATTGAGACAAACGTTTGCATCCAAACGATAAGGGGTTTATTGTGAAGGTTTGCCCTTATCGGGTTTATTGCGAGGGTTTGCACTCATTAGGTTTGCCACTCGTATTAATAGTTGAAAGTAAATGCGATTGCGTGATTTACACTAGATGATTACAGCAACTTCAGATTTCTGGTTATATATATATATGTATGCACATAAATATTTAAATTTACAGACATATATACACATATAAACACATAAATACATAAATGCATTGGAGCCCTTTGGTGTTAAGTAGATGACAACATGTTAAAGCATATGTATGCAATAATCATATTTAATAAAGATTTTAACTATGTTTGTAATGTAAATATCTCCCATTCCAATGCTCTGCACATAGCAGTATATGTTCTTTGTATTTTTAAATAGATATTCCTAATATCTATACCTATATATAATAATCTATCTATCTATCTATCTATCTATCTATCTATCTATCTATCTATATATATATATATATATATATATATATATATATATATATATAGGTATAGATATATATTGTACCAAAATACCATCAGATATATGTAGAAATATTTACTTATGAATAAATAGAACATATTCTGTTATGTGCAGAACATTGGAATGTGAGATATTAATATTTTCATGTTGACTTAGTGCAAATGAGTATATGCGATCATGCTTGCGCGAGAGTGGCGTGTTTTTTATCTACTTTTTTCTCCATTAACTTCTATGGGGGAATACATGAACATGCACACAATATTCTAACCTTTGATTTTTGTACTAGTTAAGTTACCCCCCCCCCCCCCCCCCCCCGAGAGAGATAACAGTTTACTTTCTGCTTATAATATGAGCGCAACCCAACAAGTGCAAAAATCTTACTTCAAGCTCAATTAACGATCAAGCTGGAGCGTTAATTTGGTTCCATTCGTAATCTGGCCCTGTAAGAGACAAAGTTATGGACACTGAATCTATTTGGAAACCTAAAAAGGTTACCTTTGTCTGAGGAGTCAAGGAACTCTTTGGTAAATTGATCCTCCAACCATGTCTTTGAAGAAACAACACAAGTTGATTCGTGTGAGATTCTGCAGATATGCAGATACGCTTTTCAACAAAGAATACAAAGAGAACCACATCAATTTGATAATATAAGTAAATTGCATGCTCTAGATGACTTGTTTTCAAACCTGTCCTCAGGCCTCCCTAACAGGCCACATTTTGAGGATATCTGAACTGGAGCACAAGTGAAATAATCAGCTAATTAGTAAACATGGTTATTTTACCCGATCTCATCAAAGGTAATCCTGAAAACCTGGCCTGTTGGGGAGGCTTTAAGGCAGGTTTGCAAACCAGTGCTCTAGATGCCACGTGAAACTTTACATTTGCTGCTTCTTATATTTGTGTTACTTGCTTGCACCGTAAGAGCTCAAAAAACTGCTTTTGCATAATCATAAATGGAGACCTTAGTCTAAGGAATTGGAAATCATTTTTAAAAATAGCACACTTCTTCATATTTATTAAAAAGTCAAAAAACACTCTAGTGAGGCAAATCATTACAATTACTCTCTTATTCTATGTAGTTTATTCACTAAAACTTGAGAGAATGTTCTAACATTTTATAATATAACCTACTTAAGATAATGTAGGAAATAAGGGAGATTTGTCATACTGGAATTTTTATTGAACTGAGACTTTTAAAGCAAAATGCAAAAAAAGAAAATATATCATTTGATGGATGGACCAGCTTGATAATCTGTCTTCCCAACAAATTGAAAAAAACAAAAAAACTCATTGTCCCTTTAAGTAATATGTACCCATATGCAAAGTAAATAAATTATTTGTTTTGCCTGCTATTCCTGTAATTTTGTTCTGCAAATTATGCCTTTTCTTCTTCCCTGAGAGAAACTGGAGAGAAAGTATGTATACTTTGGTTATCCTGACATAGGCCCCCATTTATGAAGCAGTGTCAGGAGCTTCTTGACTGTTGCAATGCTTTCTCATTCATGCATGACTGCAACCAAACGTTAAGAAGCAGCAGCAGTCTTACAACTGTTGCTTCCTACCATGGTTAGCCTCTGAGGTTGCAGATGTCAGGATGACTGAAAGGCCCAGCTCTCACTCAGTTGGTTCAGTAAGAGCAGGTGACTGAAAGATTCTCTGTCTGTAGGGTTGCCATATAGCCGTTTTAAGGGATAACACTTATAAAAAATACATATGACAGGGGCTGTTTTAAGAAATATTTTGAATAATGTTCCGTTATAATGTATATGTATTTCTTGATATGTGTTCTTTAAATAGGCCATATGGGAACAAGATCTGTCTGGGAAAGTTGTCAGCATGGACTTTGATAAATGGGGGATATAGGATGTTACTGCACAGAGTTTTTTCTGAATTTTGATTGGTCACAACAAAGCAGACCAGGAACATAAAATCGCATCAAGCTATTCAGTGGGTGTACCTTTAAAATGATCTGTAGATTTAGCTAACGCAGTAACTGTATTAAGTGATTAAAAAAAAATGTGTTGCCTGTATGTATTTCTTTTTTTATTACTTACATGTTGCTAATGTACACTGTATAAATAAACTTGTTGAATTGTATGCCCCTTTACATTTTACTCACCAATGTGACAATCTCCTAAATTCCTGAGGCTGCAGAGAAATCCATTGATCAAAATTGTAGAGCTTGATATCTGCCTTGGTTGAACATTCAAATACAAATAAATTCCTGTTTTATACATAATATATTTATTGATTTATGAACACATGAAGAATTTGAAGAAATTTGGACTATTGGCCAGCAGCAATTACACAAATACTTGAATACCGATCAATCATAACTTCTTTTTTTTTTCTGGATCAATAAAATAATATTGTAGTTTAACATCTCAATATAATATATTATTTTGAGCTTTTTGGAAAACATATATTTTTAGAATTAAAAAAAAAGAATTATCATTATAAAATTAAATAATTATTAAATATTAATTTGAATTATACATATCCCAAGGCTTCTGATTTGTAAAATTAGAAGCTTTTAGTTTCACATCAGATGCCAGATTGAATACTTTATGTCATTGAAACCTCTTGTTGATATGGAATACACTCTAATAGAATGCATACATATCTGTCTCTGGAGGTTAATAACATCTATATTGGAGTTATATTATGCAATATATTTTTTAATTCTACTTGCCTAGTGTGCACATTGTATTCAAACAAAAGTTTTGCTGCTTCAATACTGACATGCCAGTTATATGTCTGAGATAATTCAATGTCACTTCAAATTTGTCAGTTTATATATGGTTTATGAACCAATCTGTTCAGCAGCAACTCCAATGTATACAGGAGATACTACATTATATGCAATTCAGGATTCCTGACAGATGTAGACAATATAATCATCAAAACCTTTCTCCAAGGGACTTTCTCAGTTGACAGGTCAGCATGATAGACATGGAGATCATACAATCTATTCAACATACAGTTGCTATGACAATATGTTTGAGTTGATATGTATTTCCAAATTAATGTTTTTTTTTGTGTTACTGTTTATTTTCCAAGATGCAAAAAAATGTACCATCTGACTCATATGCATGTATCTGTCTAAAGTAAATGTGATCTGTCTACTTCAGTTCATAAAATGCCTTTTTTCTAGTTTGTCTATCATGTTTTGGGCATATTTAGAAACACTAAGAGCCAGATTATGGGTTGAACACAGAATATCGCTTATGCTACGCTCAACTGAGTAATACCAGTACTCTCTAATGTGCGTTGGTATTACGAGTTAGGTACAATGCTAACGTGACCTGGCGTTCGCATTGCATGGAAACATTGCACTTATGAATCTAAGTATATAATCAAATAATTTGACAGTTTTATAATGTTTAATGTACATATACAATTCAAATACAAGTACCAGAGTTCCTCAAATCTGATCTTGTCCAAGGAGTAAGGTAGCAGAAATGCTTTCAGATCCTGGTGAACCTACATTGTGCATGGTGTGATATAAGGGACTTTTAAGTATCTAAATAGTATCTCAAGTTTTATTTACATATTGTTGTATAAGGATCAATGTACTGGAAAAAAAATGTTTCTCCTTAAAGGGACATAAACCCCATTTCATGATTTAGATAGAACATAACATTTTAAACAATTTTCTAATTTACTTCTATTATCAATTTTTCTTAGTTTTCTTGTTATCCTTTGTGGAAAAGCAGAAATGTAAGCTCAAGAGTGTGCACGTGTCTGCAGCACTATATATCAGCAGTTTTGCAACAATGTTATACATTAGCAGGGGCACTAGATGGCAGCACTATTTCCTGTTGTGTAGGGCTTCAGGCGTGTGCACGCTACCTACCTAGGTATCTCTTCAACAAAGAATAACATGAGAATGAAAAAAAAATGATAATAGAAGTAAATTGGAAACTTTTAAAAAATGGTGTCCTCTATCTGAATCATGAAAGAAATGTTTTGGGTTTAATGTCCCTTTAATGTGTTTCCAATTAATTGTTATATCAGCTGCAGAGTTTAAAATGTATGGAAAATTATACCTTTAGGGCTGATCTTTTAGGGAGAGAATACCTCCTTATATTATCTGTTTAATTATTTACACTAAGTCCTCCATATCATTGAATGGAAGAAATTTAGAGGTTTAAATGTTATAAAGTATATTAATATAACAATGTTGGTTCTGCAAATCTGGGGAATTGCTAGTTAAAGGCATTATCTATCTTTCAAATAATAACAATTTTAGTGTAGACTGCCCCTTTAAAATAACTGCGCAAAGCATGTGGGGCGTTAGAAAAAAAAAACGTCACTGAAAAGTGAGTTTACATTGCGGATTATGGAGACTGTTTAAACTGAAAATATATACGTATATGTTTACATACATATATATTTATGTGTTAATATGTGTATATACACATATAAACACATAAATATATACAGTATGTATATATGCATATATATTTTAAATATGCTTCCCATCGCTGCGCTAGGTTCTGTGCCATGTCTATCAGTATGAGAACAAGACTCTCATTGGAGCCTATGAATTCTTGTGAGTGTAAAGCTTCCATGCAATGTGAAGGCGAGGTTGAATTGTGCTTTACTTGTAATACCAGCGCACATTATCGCGTGCCGGTATTACTGAGTGGAGCACAAATATCGCGCTCACAAAAGCGCAATTTTGCACTACACTAGTAATCTAGCCCATTATTCTATGTGAAAAACATTGGAATGTGAAATATTCATAGTACATGTCAGGTTTAGCACACTTGAATGCATGTAATCAGGTTAGCACACGAGTAAATACGAGCGCAACCTTACTCACACAAAAGCCTCCATCTAGCGAAGCTAATGCATGAGCCTTTAGCCCAATATTTGCTTTTGAAAATAAGAAAATAAAGGTAAATTAGCTATTTGTAAACAATGTAATACACTTAATAAGGTAACATGGATAATTGGGAACACATTAAAATGGAGGAAATATAAAAGTGCAATGTTCCTCTTTGTGTGTTTGATGTTTCAGAGATTGAAAGAGACATTAAACAGATTTCTTAGTTGTGTTGCATTTAACCCCCAGTCTAGATTTAGCTCTGAAATGTTTAGATTGTGAACAAAAGCTTTCCTGAAGACATTGTTGTAAAATTCCATACTTGTAATTAAACTTGTTTTGTACTCAGACTGTTGATTCTGTATTAATAGCTGACATGATGATTTCTTTTACAAATGTGTCTCCTTTACAAATGTACTTTTTTGTCATTACTGTTGAACAAAACCATTCCTAGTTCAGCCAGCAATGGTGCTACTTTAATAGGATTCACAAATAAAAATATCTTGGGGACCTGAATTAGTCTACACTTAAATGTTACATCAACTAAAAGCTTAGAATAGTTGCAAAGAAAGAATGCATACCTACAGACATATACAGCTAATTAGAGCTTATTGTCCCACTCAGTTTAACCTACTCAAAAATGTTTAGAAAAAACATTCTTCTACACACCACATACATTGATGTGGCAATAGCATCTTTCATCCCCGAGTCTGGAGGCTATTGCTTCTACTGTAAATTTATTCTAAAAAATTTAGTATGAGTTATACACATTCCAAAATTACATCAACATGCAAATCATCTATGTGGTCTACAAGCAGATACACTACCTATTTATATCCATAATAACTTAATAAAACAAAAGGCTACAAAGAGGCATATCAGCCACTGTTTGTTTTATACTACCAAAGCATTAAATGGCAATGCACACATTTCTTTAGCACACATAGTTTTTGCACTGATAATGCTTTAACTCTAAAGGACCTATAATCTAGAGCTCTCTCTTTGGCAAGATTATCTAAGACATCTCTCAGTACTGTGAAGTCCCTCATATTATTTTAGAACCTCAAATATTAATTAGAAAGATATTTATCTCTCTATGCAAGGCCTGGATGTGAAGGACAGACAAATGCAATGCAATATAATGCTCTAATAAAGCCCCAAAAGATTTTACGTGATTTTTCTCCATGCTCGCAGTTTTTTTAACATCCCTAAGAGTTGACAGTCTCGAGCAGGACACAGTCATTAAGTCAATCAGCAGCAGTTGTGCAACCAATACCTGCAGCAGTTGTCCTCAGCTTGTAAACTGAAATGCTTGTGGCTTCTGGCAGGACTTTACTTGTAACCATTTTCCAGAGCTAAATATGAAATGTTACAGGGCTAGTAGTAGAAAAATTACATGTTCCAAACAATGTCCCTTTAGGTGAAGCACTATTTGGAACAATATATTTTATTACGGCAGTAAAAAAAACATAGCAATAGCTGAGACATAGTAACTCATCATCATAAAAGTCATATTTCCTTTCTAGTAAACCTCTAATTACAGCATATACAGGTCAATTACAGTCTACTGATTTATTCACAAATTGAACTGATGTATCCATATAAGAACAAGCTCCAAATTACATAGGTGTATATCAGTTCTACACAAACAGCATCCATAAAGCTTATGATTAGTTCTTATAGCTGTTATAGCAAAGGTGGAATATATATTTACTATACAAGACACGCTTAGGGGCATCAATTATAAATGATTAATTAATGCCAATTTTAAAAGAATGCAATACTCAATTATTATGTATTTTCCCTTCTACTTCTGTAAAATATATCTTAAAATTCTGCTTGTTCCACTTTATCCAGAGAGGCTGGGGCTCAAACTGGTATTGAGCTTTTCTCACATACTAGCTCCACAGCCATGTATAATATTAAGGTGGATTGTCAGTGTTGCTGTTCATGATAAGCATAATTGTTTATTACCAAAAGCAAGTTATGTAGGTTTAGCTCTTATTTTAAAACAGCAATTAGCAATATCTACTTGAACAATAACTTACATGCAGAAAGCTAAATTTCAGTATCTATGGAATGTGTGCCTGTGTTTATACATTATATCCACATAAAGTTTTGTCATTGCTGAGCAAGGGTTGTCACTGAAAAATGCTTCTTGGAGGGGAAGCTGCAGTTTCATGCAGCTTCTGGCTTGTGTATAATGTCCCATAAATGCCATTATTTACGTGTATTCATACTAATCTGTGAACTCATTTGTTACTA
Source organism: Bombina bombina (assembly GCF_027579735.1). Lineage (NCBI taxonomy): Eukaryota > Metazoa > Chordata > Amphibia > Anura > Bombinatoridae > Bombina > Bombina bombina. Next base: position 378,014,560 of record NC_069499.1, read on the forward strand.
AATACTGGAAGAGAAATACACAATGTTAACTCAATGAGCAATTCAATTAAAACATATTAAAATGGACAATGTACTATAGAATGTTTCCCAGTGATTCATTTTTACCTGTATACCACTTATACATTCACTACGTATACTGAAAATTTCAATTCTGCAGTAATGGTTAAAGAAAAGCTATGTTATCAATAAGCAGCAGCAAAAATCAACCTCCCAGTTAACACCAAGGTCGAAAGTGCCACGAGGCGGCAAGATATTCAAAAGGGCTAACAGTACTGTTTAAAGGCAGCATCACCAAGAGTCACTGTACCATACATTTCAGTGGGTGGCAATACTTCTTTAATACTGGCGATATATTAAAAACAGCCACACTACCTGCATTGAAGATTTAATGTAAATGATCCCTTCACACTACTGTATGACAATACAATTTACAGTTGTCAACAGAAACTCAACCGCTGTTCTTACAATACAATAGTGAATTAAACATATCAATAAGACACCTAGAGGAGATGGGGGATTGTGGGTATATGATAGATGTATATACATGGCTTAATGTATATGTATTGTAAAGTATAATGTTAGAATATATATGTAAATTGTAAGCATGATTGCACAAATGTTCTATTTGGCTCTTAGGCATTTTTTTTTTACTTATTTTAAAATTGTGATTGTGCATTATCAATATTTGTATTTCTATTATATTGAGAATAAACTATTGCAACCGCAATATTCATATTTCCATAATACTGAGAACACGATTGCGCGTTCGCAATTTTCCTATTTCATTAAATTGCGATCGCGATTGTGCGATCGTGTTTTACTTATAATTGTGATTGTGCATTCTCAATATTCATATTTCTATTATATTGAGAATGTACAATAGGAAAAATTACAATATTCATATTTCTATAATACAGAGAAAGCAGTTGTCCGTTCGCAATATTCATATTTCATAATACTGCAATCACGATTGTGCGATCATGTTTTACTGATCATATTGCGATTGCACTGTAGCAAACGTGTTCAATGTGAATATCAATATATACCTATATCTATAGATATATGCTAATAAAGAACGTTTTCTACAGTGCAATCACAATATTATAAATAAAACACAATCCTGCAATCACGATTGCAATATTATTAAATATGAATATTGCAAATATTAGGAAAATAGGAATATTGAGATTGCAATTGCGGGTTCTCAATATAATGAAAATAAGAATATTGAGAATACACAATCTTAAAATAAGTTAAAAAAAATGCCCAAGGACATGATAGAAGATTTGTACAATCAAGCTTACAGCCCACTTTTTAGAATATATCGCCAGACTGACAGAATGTTAGCCTGGTGAACCCAAACAGGCAATTTATCATCGGTCTAATGATGTTTTGAATATCGGGGCCAGTAGGACTGATAAAGTCCATTCCATTGGAAAGGATGTCTCTACAGCTGTCTTGAATACAGTTAACTCATATCAGCTGCTTGCAAAAATGTTGCAAAAATACTTCAATTTAAATGTGAAACTTGCTGTTGTTCTATTTTAAAACCCACTTTTATGATCATTTAAGCTGTTTTATGACCATTTAATTGGAAATATACACAAAGAGATTCTTGACTTTATATAAGGAAGTCAAATGACAAACATTGGATAGAATTCATTTCCATATCCTTGACCTGTTTTTGTTCTTCTGACAAGCGTTATGTTGGCTTTTATGATGACCTTCAGGAAAGTAGCATAAATATTGCTGACAAAGCTTTTATTTTAAATCTGATTACTGTAACATAGCATGGATTTTACAAAAGAAAACAGTATATTGAAAGTATAATAGTAGTTATTATTTTAGATAACTTAAAAGTAGGTGAGCAGTAGACTATACTTAACACAACAATTGCAGTCATCAAACAAACTCAATGTGTTTCTGCAATTTTTAATTGACAATAATTATTTTTTGCTGCATTTTATTGATTGGAGAAAAACACAGTACATGTGGCATGTGCAAATGTTTGGATACTGTTCCAGTCAATCCACTAGTGATCTCTTTTTAAGGTCTCAGGAGCAAAATAAAACTCTGATATCACTGCAAAGAACCTGCAGGAATATTCAAATGTAATTGGAGTAGTGGGGCATCAGACCACCGAACAGAGATGATTGTGAGGGTTTTATACATTATACAGTGTAATGCATGTATTTAATGTCTCTTTAAGAAAATCAGTCAAAAACTGCACCTACAAATCGACCCGCCCTACATGTATACTTTGACTAGAAAAACCACAGTAACACAAAATTTTACACTCCAGTTGGTAACTATTTCACTCATACTAACCACTCGGTTAAAAAATTTCAATATTCAGAGGTAATTTTAGTAATTAAAAAAGAAATCACGCATTTTAAATGTAACTCTTTTGCTGCTAAGCCTTTTGTACACCCAAATGCTGTGCCAATTTTGCTACCTACATTTAAACCCTACTGTAAGTAAAATTTCAGTGAGTGACCCACATATATATTGTTTTTTTTTTCAGCAGTTCAAGAAGATTCCCCAATTTGAAAGAACAGGTCATTCTCTTTCAAATGAGGGGTCTGGGAGGTTTGTAGCTGCTAACGGAGCAGAAATTGATGGTTTGAAGAACCTCCCACCATCCAGCTCCCTTTGCAGCTACCTAAGCTTCCTGGTTCTGCTTCCTGTGTGACTATGCCACCAATAATTCCTAGCCTGTATTGCAGGGATTGCCGAAAGCAGTTTTTGATCAGCGATAATCCTGCATGACAAAAAGGGCTTGTCATGCTCGCACAGGTCATGATGCGCATGATGTGGACACCTTGCCATGATTATCAAAGTGGTTAAATGATAATGGACAAGTTGATATAATAATGGAAGCACTATGGTGTGCTAAAATTGCTAGAGCCCAATCCATAATGCTCCCATTTTAATTCCATATTGCAAGCTGAAAGTTAAATGCTCAAGCAAAAGCCTCAGGTGCACTAACATCTGGACTTCTATGAGGCGGGCTACAAAACTCAGGTCTCACTTTTGCTCGAGCTCTAACTTAAAGGAGCACTAAAAAATTGGAGAAATAGTTTAGTTCTTCACACAGTATAAATTATATTTTGATCTTTCTATCTATCCATTTATCAGTCAATCAATCTATCTATCTCTCTATCTATGATCTATCTATCTATTTATTTTTCTGTCTGTCGTTTCTGTCCATCTGTCTGTCTGTCTCTCTCTCTCTCTATCTGTCTATCTATCTATATATCTAAGACAAGGTGTTTGACTGGCCCCGCCCCCGACACACGCAATACACACTGTGCAAACAGCAGAGCAGGCTACTAACCTACGATTGCACACATAACAGTGTTATCAGGGTAACGGTATGCCTGCCAGTTTACAGCATAGTGGCTATTTTTATACAGAATTCAGCAGAATATAAACGGTTCCAGTGTAAGGCTTAATTGCTAATGGTCTAAACACATAAGAGAATCGTTTATACTGCTGTTTGCTGTTAACTGTTTCTACTATTGGACTCCAGCTGAGTACATTTTAAACCACTAGAGTTGTATACTGACTCTGTATATATAATCACTTGTGTTTGGATAATACATTTTATATATTTTATATGCCAGTTTCACTCTAACTGGGGATCCCCTTACACTCTGTGGGCTATTAATTCAGCCATCTACCGTTCCTTGTGTGATTGGCTTTGGCTTTCAAAAGGACAAAGTGGAAACAACACTGAAGCAGGAACAATAAGGAGACCAGAAGTAGATATCAACTTTAAAACAAGTGCCTTATCTATACCTCGTATTGGATGAGGTTAAACCATGTGAGTGTGCATCTATACATCTTTTATAGTGAATAACTTTGTCACAAACGATCTACACTACGAGTGCCTTCTTGTGCGCTTGTCCATTCTCTATTTTTTTTATATATATATATATATATATATATATATATATAACTACTTATTTAGCAATGTATCTGTATCTCTACGTTAAAGTACTTTGGCTGTTTTTTTCCCTAACAAACAAGATCTCATACCTCTAAGCCCTTAAAACTTTTTTGTGCAATTTTTTTATAAAATAATTTTAATTAGACAGTGTTATTATATATGTTACTGCACTTTGTAATGTATTTTTGAAGTGTTTTGTGCAATTTTTTTCTTTCGGAAAACAGTTAACCACAGCTCTGAGATCACAGTAAGGATTGAAATGTAATATCAGCGCAATAAAAAATGCTCGCAAAAAGACGATATTGCTTGAGCAATACCGTTTGCTCTTCACTTGTATTTTAGCCCTATGTGTTACAGTCAAGCTCAACACTTAACTTACTACTTGTAATATGAATGATGTTATCATGGCTGAGTTATCCATTAATAGTAAAGGGTGCTCTGAAAAATATGAAGCTGCAGATGCATTTCAGGTTCACGTGAGGTTAGCTTCTTAGCCTCTCCATACATGCTAAGCCCAATTTATTTCATGACAGTACCTCTATTATTAAATTCACAATAACAAATGATCATTCCATATAGCAAGTTCAACAAAAAATGCACTTGTGAACGAGTTTAGACTTAGAGGCCTATTTAACAACGGTCTTGCGGACCTGATCCGACAGTGCGGATCAGGTCCGCAAGAACTCGCTGAATGTGGAGAGCAATACGCTCTCCGTATTCAGCATTGCACCAGCAGCTCACAAGAGGGCCGCAAGCAGGGAGGTGTAAATCAACCCGATTGTACTCGATCGGGTTGAATTGTGGTGATTCCTGTCCGCCTGCTTAGAGCGGACAGGGTTATGAAGCAGCGGTCTTTATACCACTGCTTCATAACTGCTGTTTCTGGCGAGTCTTCACGGGACCACAAGCTCCATACGGAACTTGATAAATGGGCCTTTTAGCGTGCATGGCGGCTCGTTCCCTATAAAAAGCTGTTCAAAATTGTACAATTTCATTTGACGGTTTCTTAGAAAGATACTACACAGGAAAGATGCGGGTCAAGATTTACTGTTTTAAAGAAGTGAACCAGGTGCAGATAGCCAATAGATTGTAATTAACCTCATAGTGTATTGCTTAAAATCCAAAGATAAAAGGAAACATTTGAAAGTTTGTCTTTAAAAAAAAGTGCATGTTTAGCCTAATAATATTACTACTTACTCCAATACTATTGTTTTTTGGTATCTAAAGAGATATGACAATGCATTCAACAGACATACAGTATATTCTTTGTGATTATTAATATATTCAGAATGAAATGTCTATCTACACATTATGTATAAAGCTGATTAAATATTTTATGCTTAACAAAAAAACAACAGTTTTGTGTCTCTGTGTCTTTCAAACACACTCCTGCTCATTTTGTTTTTAATATGCTACACTGAATTGCCAAAACATGCTCGATGACATCCAAATATATTTATATACTTTATTTTAAGAAATGTTGAAAGTATCTTTGAAAACAAAATGCCAAAGGCCAACAATGGAAATTAAACTACATTTCTTGAGATGCCACAAATAAATTAAGACAATAATGATTTAAAAAATATCCTGTTACTTTATCAGAATGGTAAAAATAATTTCAAATCAAGTATGTGTAGCTCAATAAAAAGAAAGCAGAGATGGAAAACCATTTTGTTTTTCTGCTTTAATCACTATTGTCCTTCCTAAATAAATAATAGTGAGACAAATGGACCCATATTTACAATAAAATGCTGAGTTTTCTCAGCTCCCTGGAGTCCCATTTGTGGTGAGTTAAAATAGATACAACAGCAAATGTCTCAGATATTTTAAATAACCTTTTATAACTAAAGCACAAAAATATGTGGTCAGTCAGGGTATTAAAGGAATAGTCTAGTCAAAATCTAACTTTCATGATTCAGATATTGTTCTCTTTGTATCTTTATTTGAAAAGGCAGGAATGTAAGCATAGGAGCCGGCCCATTTTTGGTTAAGCATTTGGGTAGTGCTTTTTTATTGGTGTCTAAATGCAGCCACCAATCAGCAAGCGCTACCAAGGTGCTGAACCAAAAATGAGTCACCTCCTAAGCTTGCATTCAAATAAAGATAGCAGGAGAATGAAGAAAATTTGATAAAAGGAGTAAATTAGAAAGTTGATTAAAATTGCACGCTCTATCTGAATCATGAAAGTTTAATTTTGACTAGACTATCCATTTAAAGATAAATTATACTGATTTATCATTATTTTCATTATTATATTATATATTATTTTTATTTTTATTATTATATTATATTTTATTATTTGTATATTAAAGAATGGAAAATAAATAACATCTATTACATTAAAGTGATAATAAAATGAATAGGAAATGCATGTTTGTGCACATTTTATCCCAGTTATCAATTCTACTCTGGTTAGTAAGGAAAGCTCCAATGGACCCATTAGTAGGCTCCAAAACATGAAAACAAAAAGATAGTTTTATTAAATAAAGGAATATCCATTGATTTAAATAAATAAGTAAATTAATCAAACAAAAGAATGCATTTTAAAAATACATTATTTAAAATCAACTTAAAGACCCTTTTGTAAAATCTATAATCAATTAAAAAATGAAAGCACTAGTGTGTAAAATATTAAAAACAAATTGTACAAGTGACAAGCAACAAAACAAAAAAGGCTGTGAAGTGTATATCTGTTTAATTTCTATTTCTCTAGTGAAATAAACAAAATTTGCTCTGCAGTGAAAACAAAACTAGGAATACAAGAGATTGTTTTGGACCACATTAAAATCCATTTGAATTACATGTGAAGTGTCTTCTTTTGCTATTTTTAATTTGCATGTTTGTTAAATTGCAGACCGCTCGCATCCAACAGAAAATTATAAAAAAAAATGTTATTGGGTCTTCTCCAGTCATTCAGGGCCATCTTTAACACAGGGCAAAAGGGGCAGCTGCCCAGGGCCCAGTTTCTATTGAGGGGCCCAAGAGTCCTAAAAAAACCCCCCAAAAAAAACCCCAGACTGCTGATGTGACATGGGGAACACACACATTCAGTCCTAATTCTGTCACAGTCAAAAGTACTCTGCTTATATATTTGTTTTAAAAAAACTGTGCCAGACTGTGCTTTGAGCATCTGTTCAGCTGCATACACTGCACTCTTCAGTCTTGAGGCTGTGTGACTCATCTCACACTGTATCCATGCAGCCTTGGACAGACAGCATCCAGTCTGCTGGTCCCCTTAGCCCTGCTCTTTCTGCTGTGGCCCTAAGATCAACTAACTGAAGTTTGTTAGGGGAACAGTGCTTTGTAGAAAGGTGTCAGTGGGAAGAATAAGTGAGTGCACACACACCCCTCCCCATGCAGCATTGTCTAGTGCAGGGTGAGAGGGAACTTGTTCCTAGCAAAGAAGTGACATGTGCTGCTGTGGCTGATGTAGAGTGTCATGCTGATACTTCACACATTAATGTAAGGTTTATTTTTATAGTTTTTGTTTTCTCTCTGTCTCAGATTTTACATCTTCCCATAGTAGTTCTGCTGTTTGAGTCAGTAAACGTATACTACACCTCCATGCTTCCTCCTCAGTCTTTACCTTGCTTTGCTCCTGTTGGCTGCCCTAAATCTCTTTAACCAGCTAACCTCACACCAGAATCACATTCAAAAGAATATTAAATGAATCCACAGTGGAGGAATTTATATATTTATTTACTTATTAATACTGCTTAGGTCCAGTTTCACATATTGCAATTTATTTAATTTTTAAAAATGATTAGCTCAGCAGTGGATAATCCACTGCTGGGCTAATTATTAAAAAAAAAATGATTTAGTTGTTTTTTAGGATGTTGGGGTAGAGAGCGAAATTGCATGGGGGGGGGGGCAAGAAAATGTCCCACTAACCCGACGCGTGCAAAAAGCTGAAATAACAATATCACAATCATGTTAATTTATTCTCCCATAGACTTGAATAGAGCGAGAAAAGTGCAAAAAATCCTAACACCCTACTTGCACGGAAAATTAAATATTAATATTTCACATTACAATGTTCTTCACATAGATTATGTTCTATTTATCAATAAATACATATATATTTTTTTAAAGTAAAATATATATCTATACCTATAAATATATATAGATAATTATATATAGGTATAGATATATGCATATATATATATATATATATATATATATATATATATATATATTATATATATATATATATATATATATATATATATATATATATATATATATATATATATATATATATATATATATATATATATATATATCCAAAAAGGGAAAGCACAATCATACAGTTATTTCTTATGCCAAGGTGCACTATAAATAGTACAAAGTCCAATCCAGAAACAGACACTCTTTGGTCTTGTAATAAAAAACAATAAAAAACAAAATTTATTAAAAACGACATAACATTTCGGCGCACATAGGCCCCTTTGTCAAATGTCATATGGTAGGTTTTCAAACCTAAAAACAATAGGCAAGTAAGCATATAATCATACCTTATATATACAACCTAACGACATTGATCACTAGCCGTCATGCTGCCTCATGTGAGTGAGATTATCAGCGACCGCTGTTGCATTATGCATCATCATACCTGTATATGTTGCTGTAACAACGCGCTATACACATCAGTATGAGTGCCTGCTTGACTATACATAATATAATGAGCAGGTTGTGAGACATATGACTAAAATCTTATTATAAAAAAAAACTGAACAAACAACCACTTACTAATGTGAGAATGCACGGTCTTATGTATAAATGTGTAAAGCCAGTGACTCATCAGCCACTATAATGGTAAACTATTAAGGCACTCCGTATACCACCCGCATCATTATCACACAAGTAATACATCTAACTCTGTACAGACTAAACAATCTTCTATGTAAATGACTCTAAGCCAATGCCAAATGAGTCAGACATAAATAGAACTTATACAGTCAGTATAGGCAGTATATAAATCCATACTCTCCCAGCCAATGTAATTTTGTCAGCAACCTGTGAGATAACCTATATATCGGAAAATACAAAGTAGTCTTCAAAGCCACTGGGAGTATGTATAGAAACATTGCACACATTGAATGCCCATTGGAGCCTAGATATCAATCTGTCATGGTCAGTAGAAAGGACTAAAGTCCAGAGAGGTGTTGAGGCCCCTTGGAGCCAAGGTGTCCATCCGGTAAATCCATTTACTCTCGAGTTGGAGCAACCTTATAGCCCTATTGCCACCCCTATTTAGAGGGGGCACATGATCAATCAGAATTGATAGCAAGCTGGAAACACTGTACTTATAGTTGGTAAAGTGGCGTGCCACTGGCTGATCAGACTCTCCCTTGGATAATGCTTCCCGGTTGGCACACCGATGGTTAGCCATAATCTCATGGAAGGTAGTGACTGTCTTCCCTAAGTAGACCAATGAACATGGACACACCAGCATATATACCACATAGGTACTTGTGCAGGTCAACCTGTGACGTATGGTATAGCGCTGATTAGTGTGTGGATGCTGAAATGATGACCCCTTAAGCATACAATTGCAGGTAATGCAGTTACCACAAGGAAAACATCCCTTTTTAGTTGTTTTCAACCAGGTTTCCTTCGAATAGCGGTCCACCGGATCCATTTTGACTAATAGGTCCCGTAGGTTATTAGCTCTGCGTTACACCATCCTGGGGGCTGTCATCCTTTGAAATGGCAATGTAGTATCAGTTTCCACCACTGGCCAATGTTGCCATACTGATTTAGCCAAGGTGTCACATGTAGGCTCATAAGTGGTCACAAAGTACAATTGATTCCTGGTACTTGTAGTGTCCATCCTTCTGGCCAACACATCCATATTTGAATTCAACAACCTCTTTATGATGGAACCAATCTCTTTTCTGGCATATCCTTTTTTTTAATGCCAGGAATAAAAACTCCTGGCACCAACAAGGAATTGTGATCCATTGGCTTAGTATATAATGATGTGCCAAGGCATCAATAAATGGGGATTATAACCTCACAGCTCACCAGGGTTATTAGGAACAACAGTGAAGTGCCCATTATGAAGACACCCCCTTGTCCCTACCTGATCCCTCCCAAAAACTATCTTACTTCCCTCACCCCCCACTGGTCACCACCATTTTAGGTACTGGCAGAATGCCTGCTAGTATGCATTTAAGGGAGAGTATTTTTTTCTGTAATGTAGGAAACCCTCCTGACCCACCCACGTACCTGATCTCTCCTAAACAGTTCTCCCCCTTCTCTAACTAGGTGCCACCATATTAGTTACTGGTAGCTGTTTTTTTATTAGTGGCATACAAATTCTATAGTGTAGGGATGCAATGCTCACCCTGCCCCAAATGATAGTATGGAGGACCCCCTTCTTCACCACTTTCTATAGTATAGGGAAGCCATCACTCCACCTCCTTAACTAAACATTTATTTTTTGGTAGCGTTGGGAGTCCCCCCCCCCCTTCCTTCTCCTGTGATGCGCCTTCCCTTCCACACCACCCATGCAGCACTGAAAGCTGATGCAAACAATGACACAGAGTGTCACTTTTTGCATCCGCAATCTACCTTCATAAGTTAAAGGGAGCACAATCTGTGCTACCTTAACATATGAAGGCAGGTGCCTTTTGCCACTGACTGCAGCCTTAGCTGTCACAGAGCTTACAGTCTAGACTGTGGCATGAGGCAGAAGGTTGGACATAGCTGCAACATCAGCATATTAAGCTATGTCCAAGAGCATCATTTAAAGATGCAGAAAAATATTAAAGTGATACTGCAGTATGAGTTATGTACTAATGCTTATTGTGAAGAGGGGTAGAGAAAAAAAAAATGCCTTACTCATGAAGAAAACATGTTTTGTTGTTGTTTTTTTAATTAATACATTTTAAAAAAAAAAAACACAAACACATGAGAAATTTTGATTAGAAGTCCATTAGGTCCCTTAAAAATGTATACATTCATTTACACTCTCAATTTTGAAATCAAATAAAATATTAGGCCTTTCATGAAATGGATAAAATAAATTGTTTGGAAATTGAAATGGAATTCTACATTTTTAAATAACTTCTATTAATCTCTAGTTAATTTCCCAGCATAACACCCTAGCCTTTAAATGTTTTTTATAACTGTCACCACCATTATAACACATATTTAAAAGATGAAAGAAAGGGAACTCAGTTCTACTGTAACTAATTTATTTGTCATAGTTTCCTTTAATTAAACTTGAGACAAGCAAAACTCCACCCATATAAGTCCATACATTGTCCTGAAAAGCTCAAACTCTATTTAGGACTATTCAGACTCTAAACCCAGATCATTCAACCCCACCCCATGACCTCCAGATTTAGGCCCCAATTTATCAAAGTCTGGCGGACCTGATCCGACAGTGCGGATCAGGTCCGCCAGACCTCGCTGAATATGGTGAGCAATACGCTCGCCATATTCAGCATTGCACCAGCAGCTCACAAGAGCTGCTGGTGCAATGCTGCCCCCTGCAGACTCGCGGCCAATCAGCCGCCAGCAGGGGTGGGTCAATCAACCCGATCGTACTCGATCGGGTTGATTTCCGGCGATGTCTTTGTGACCGCTGCTTCATTACTGCAGGCTCGCCAGAAACACGGGGCATCAAGCTCCATTCGGCCCCTTAATCTCTGAATCATTTGGCTTGAATCATTTTGACCCTGGGACTTCCAGACTGACCTCTCTTTCCCATATTATAAAGTCACAATGTTGAGTGATTTGTAACAAGAATAATGACACTATTAAATATGTCCATAGACTGTATCGACAGAAAGTAAATACAAATTGGAGTTTTATTGTTTTTATTACAAATTTTCAAACAAATTTTAATGTTTCCAATGCTTGCAATGGCTTTTTTACAGAGATATGTTCCAGCTAGCTCCAAAATATAATAAGAAATGTAGATAGGATTCTTATGAATTGAGACATAAGTATCTGCAATCTAAAGTATCAGTCTGACATTTGTTTTCAATTAGTCTAATGGATTGCAAAATAAAATGCTTCTCCCATTTTCCCTTCTTCATTGCTATCTACTTTCTTGATTGCAAATGCTGGAATTTAATATCTATCTATCTTTTCTAGCTGGAAATACATTCCAGGTATTTTTCACCTACTTTGATATGGCTGATTGCTGCCCAATTGTGAATGATACCTGTAATCAGCAAGAAAAATATTTTTATAATCTGACAAGCAAATTTTATTTTAGAACTCAGATGCTGGATGGAATTTGCATGTGATGCTAAAATTTCTTGATAGGAATTGATATATTCATCAACCACAGCTGTCACTATAGTAAAATAAGTGATCTGGATAAAAAAAATTAAACTGCATCTGTTTTGTCCTTAAAGGGATATGAAACACAATTTTTTTTTCTTTCATGATACACATAGAGCCTGCAATTTTTAATTAACTTCCTAATTTACTCCTATTATAAATTATTCTTTCTCTTGGTATCTTTATTTGAAAAAACAGTAACATAAGCTTAGGAGTCGGTCCATTTTTGATTCAGCACCTGGGTAGAGTTTGTTGATTGGAGGCTACATTTAGCCACCAAACAGCAAGCGCTACACAGGTACTGAACCAAAAATCAAATAAAGATATCAAGAGAACAAAGAAAAATTGATAATAGGAGTAAATAAGAAAGTTGCTTAAAATTTGTTTTCTCTATCTGAATCATGGAAGAAATAATTTGGGTCTCATATCTCTTTAACAGCTAAAGTTTAGAAGTTTGGAAATCTATGAATGTTTTTTTTTTTTAAATAAGCATGTAGATGGTATATAAACTGACTTTTTATGAAAAATCAGTTGCTCCTTACTTAATTGCTATTGGATATAATACATCTGGTAACTACCGTTAGGCAACTTTTGATGGTGTGATTTAGGTAAATTTTTTATAAAGGATTCTAGTCTCTTTGTGAGTTAGTCATGTTAAAGGTAATAGGACCAGTAAATAGAGATGGGAAATAATGTACTTTAGCAAATTTGTAAAAAAAAAAAAGCCAGTGATGATCACTTTTGTTTACGTTAAATATTTGGCAAATTAGAATATTTAAACATAAATATTCAGATGTTGATACTTGTACGGTGCAATTTAAGTCTACTGAAATCAGTATTTCTGTTTTATATTCAAATGAGACATTTTAATTTTCAAATTTTGCATTTGATATTCAAAAGTAAACATTTATTTAATGGAAACAATTGATAGACATTCCATTTGTCATTCAAATGTCAACATTCCAAAATTTGGCCATTCCTGTGGTGCTAACAATCTCACATAGGTCTGATACAGATTCTGTATTCGTTCATTGAATAGGCTTCAAAAAAAGGTACTCATTATAAATAATATAAAGAAATTTAAAAATGGGATAAGCATAAAGCAATCTGGAGAATAAAGTTTACAGCTGAGAATAATATTATGGCAGACTTAAAGGGACACTGTACCCAAAAAATTTCTTTCGTGATTCAGATTGAGCATGACATTTTAAGCAACTTTCTAATTTACTCGTATTATCAAATTGTCTTCTTTCTCTTGGTATCTTTATTTGAAATGCAAGAATGTAAGTTTAGATGCCGGCCCATTTTTGGTGAACAACCTGGGTTGTCCTTGCTGATTGGTGGATAAATTCATCCACCAATAAAAAAGTGCTGTCCAGAGTACTGAAACTAAAAAAAAAGCTTAGATGCCTTCTTTTACAAATAATGATAGCAAGAGAACGAAAAAAAAATTATAATAGAAGTAAATTAGAAAGTTGTTTAAAATTGCATGCTCTTTCTGAATTACAAAATAATTTTTTTGGGTACAGTGTCCCTTTAATGGACCTTCTGGTTCTTGACTGCTGTTAAAAATGTCAAAAAATGTTTGTGATGTATTTCCTTTAAATTGTTTCTGATATTTTAAATATTCTCAACTGCAATTTTGTGCTATGATTTATTGCTTCTAATTTACTTAAGCTGTTTTTAAACACAAATGAGTACAGCAACAGAAAAAAAAATTAACAAAAGATTTTTGGGCAATTATGAAGATTTAGAATTTAGAAGAGATTTGGAAAGTAGAGAATAGAAATGTAAATGTAAATGCATATACCATTTTCAAATGATATTTACTTAAAAGTTGCAAGCAATTTAATATAGGAACAAAAAAAAACATTATAAAAAAGATAATTTTCTTAATAGCTTTCTACAATTTTCTCAAGTTCAACCAAACAATTACTATTGAAGCTTAAGAAACCATTGTCTGCATGATTAGCTTAAAAGGCTGCAAGCATGTGCAAAAAATAAAGTTTAAATGTGCCAGCAAATGAAAATGTAAATGTGATCTTACTTATTCACTCAAATTATGTTTTCTTTGTCAGATCACATTCTTTGTCATCTTGTTGATGTAAATTAAAACTTACAGGACCAATTTTTGTTGAATGAACTGCACATCATTTTTGAAATTAGAGCAGTCTTCTTGTGTATTTCTTAAATAGTAAATGTAGATAGAGTTATTTGACTTAATATTTTGCTCTTCACTTGTTCTGTTAACTCCAGATACAGAAACCAAAGTCCAGAGTGGCAATTTATCCTTCCAATGTTTTATATCTGTTCCTTAGTTCTGAAATTCTATGTATCTGAACCATGGACATATTTTGCAATACATTCTCTATGACATTACTTCTGCCTAAACCGTTTACGTTCAGTACACTGAAATATTTGGCTGCATTTGAAGTACTGGGAAGTAGACATGTGCAACGCTAAAAAATTTGTTTAGTTTCATTTTCATTAGTTAAATAAATAATTTTGTTTCGTCAAATTAGTTTAGTTAAGTTTAAAAACAAATTTGTTTCAGCAAATTAGTTATGTTAAATTAAATCGTTTTTTCGGATCCATTCTTTATTCATATGCATTATTCTATTCTAATGTTTAGAATAGAATAATGCATATGAATAAAGAATGGATATGAAAAAATGAAACGATCCAAAAATATTATTTAATTTAACATAACTAATATGCCAGCGATTGCAAAATTATCTAAAAATTCCGCTGCTGCCACCAACATTGCCGACATTAAATAAAGCTATTAACCCCTCAACCGCCATCCCCCCACATCGGCAGCACTACCTAAACCTATTAACCCCTAAACCGCACCCCCACATCACCGGCACTAAATAAAGCTATTAACTCCTAAACCGCCATTCCCCAACATTGCCGACACTAACTAAACACTAAATAAACCTATTAACCCCTAAACCGCCGTTCCCAAACATCGCCAACACTAACTAAACCTATTAACCCCTAAACCGCAGTTCCCCGACATCACCGAAATAAAATAAACCTATTAACCCCTAAACCGCAGTTCGCAAACATTGCTGACACTAACTAAACCTATTAACCCCTAGACTGTCATTCCCAAACATCGTCAACACTAACTAAACCTATTAACCCCTAAACCGCAGTTCCCTGACATCGCGGACACTAACTAAATCTATTAACCTAAGCTTACACTAAAAAAACCTAACATTACTAAAAATAAAAAACCTAACAT
Organism: Bombina bombina; assembly: GCF_027579735.1. Taxonomy (NCBI): domain Eukaryota; kingdom Metazoa; phylum Chordata; class Amphibia; order Anura; family Bombinatoridae; genus Bombina; species Bombina bombina. The sequence continues at coordinate 378,030,063 of NC_069499.1, forward strand.
CACAAAAATAAAAAACCTAACATTACAAAAAAAATTAATACTACCATTACAAAAAATAACAAATGAAATTATCTAAAAACAATAAAAATTATTCCTATTCTAATACCCCGTTTCAAAAAAACAAAAAAAAAACAACCCAAAATAAAAAGAAACCTAATCTATAATAAACTACCAAGGGCCTTTTGTAGGCACTTAAAAGGGCCTTTTGTAGGCACTTAAAAGGGCCTTTTGTAGGCACTTAAAAGGGCCTTTTGTAGGACATTGCCCTAAAGTTAACAGCTCTTTTACAAAAAAATTAAAACAAACACCCCCTAACATTACAAACCCCCACCCCCAAACCCACAAAATAAAATTAAACCTAATCTACCCATTGCCCCGAAAAGAGCTTTTCTATGGGCATTGCCCTTAAAAGGTCATTCAGCTCTTTTTCAGACCATTAAAAATAAAAAATGCCTTATGTAAAAAAAAAAAACACCCCAAAAATAAAAAAATACCATTACAAAAAATAACAAACAAAATTATCCAAAATAATACAAATTATTCCTATTCTAATACCCCATTAAAAAATTATCTTTTTTTGACCCATTAAAAGCTCTAATCTAAAAAAATAAACCACACAAAAAAAACCTAACACTAACCCCAAAATTGCTACTCACAGTTGCTGAAGTCCGACGAAAGATCTTCAACCCAGCGGCAAAACATCTTCATCCAGGCGGCTCCATCTTCATCCATCGCGGGACCGGCATCTTCTTCATCCCTGCGGAGGCGGAGTGGTCGATGCACAGAGGTGGAGGTCCAGACGGAGGTCCATCGGTTTGACGTGGAGGTCCTCCTCATGTGATCTTCTGCCACACACTGAGGATTCATTGCAAGGTACCCCTTTTATATTGGGGTACCGTTGCATTCCTATTGGCTGAAAAAATTAAATGAGCCAATAGGAATTTAGAGCTACTTAAATCCTATTGGCTGATTTACACAGCCAATAGGATTTAAGCAGCTCTTATTCCTATTGGCTGAATGCCCTTTTAAGGGCAATGCCCATATAAATGCCCTTTTCATAGCAATGGGTAGATTAGTTTTTTTTTAAAAGTTATTTTTTTTATTTTGTGAGTTTGGGGGGTTAGTAATGCTAGGGGGTATTTATTTTTATTTTTTGCAAAAGAGCTGTTAACTTTAGGGCAATGCCCTACAAAAGGCCCTTTTAAGGGCACTTGGTAGTTTATTATAGATTGAGGTTTTTTATTTTGGGGTGTTTTTTTTTTTTTAAACGGGGTATTAGAATAGGAATAATTTTTATTATTTTGGGTAATTTCATTTGTTATTTTTTGTAATGGTAGTTTTTTATTTTTTGTAATTTTAGTTTTAATTTTTTTTGTAATGTTAGGTTTTTTATTTTTGTGATGTTAGGTTTTTTATTTTTAGTAATGTTAGGATTTTTTAGTGTAAGCTTAGGTTAATAGATTTAGTTAGTGTCCGCGATGTCGGGGAACTGCGGTTTAGGGGTTAACTAGGTTTAGCTAGTGTTGGCGATGTTTGGGAATGGCAGTTTAGGGGTTAATAGGTTTAGTTAGTGTCAGCGATGTTTGCGAACTGCAGTTTAGGGGTTAATAGGTTTATTTTATTTTGGTGATGTCGGGGAATTGCGGTTTAGGGCTTAATAGGTTTAGTTAGTGTTGGCGATGTTTTTTTGCGATTATTTTTGTAATGTTAGGTTTTAGTGTAAGCTTAGGTTTTATTTTTATTTCACAGGTAAGTTTGTATTTATTTTAACTAGGTAGTTAGTAAATAGTTATATTGTAGCTAGCATAGGTTTTATTTTTATTTCACAGGTAAGTTTGTATTTATTTTTAAATAGGTAGTTAGTTTATAATTGTAACTTTAATTTAGGTATAATTTAATTACTTTAAAGTTAGAGGATGTTATGTTTAGGGGTTATTATAGTTTAACTTATTTTGTTGCAATATGGGGGCCGGCGGTTTGGGGTTAATAGGTTTAGTTAGTGTTGGTGATATGGGTGTATGGTGGTTTAGGGGTTAATAGGTTTAGTTAGTATTGGCGATGTTTGAGAACTGTGGTTTAGGGGTTAATAGGTTTCGTTAGTGTCTGCGATTTTGGGAAACTGCGCTTAGGGGTTAATAGGTTTAGTTAGTGTCAGCAATGTTTGGGAACTGCAGTTTAGGGGTTAATAGGTTTAGTTTGTGTCAGTGATGTTTGGGAACTGCGGTTTAGGGGTTAATAGGTTTAGTTTGTGTCAGCGATGTTGGGGAACTGCAGTTTAGGGGTTAATAGGTTTAGTTAGTCTTGGCGATGTTTGGGAATGGCGGTTTAGGGGTTATTATAGTTAGTTATTGTCAGCGATGTTGGGGAACAACGGTTTAGGGGTTAGTAAGATTATTTAGTGATTTAGTTAGTGTCCGCGATGTCTGGGAACTGTGGTTTAGATTAGAACAATGAAAAATTCCAAATATGAATAAAGAATGAATCCGAAAATTCGGAAACTGATTTATTAATTTTCAGAATTTTTGGGGATTTTAGTTATGGTGCCGATTCGGAAATTTGGATGCATTTGAATCTCTATATCGGCCAAAATTCAGCCGAACATAACACACGTCTAGTAGGAATTTGTGAAAACAGATTTGGAGCCCTTGCTCATGTGAACCTATTAAGCATGACATAAGAAGCAGCCATATGAAATACATATTCTCATACTCACTGGTTTAGGATGATTGACAGGCCCTGCTCTGGCGCTATTTACTGCATGAAAAAAAAAAGGTTGCAAAAGCACTTGCTTGCGCAATATTAAATGTTTCTCATCTGCTGCCCACTTGTTGCTAACTTGTCTTGTTTCCTAAGTTGTCCCTTTGTGCCCTCTAATGAGCCTTTGTCTGGGTTTGTGTGTATATATTTGGGGTTTTTGAATGGAGAAAACACACTGCTCCGTTTATTTATGAAAAAGTATATCAAGTGTATATTGCAGTTATTTCATACTTTATCATTAATTTTTCAAACTTAATGACTGTCCATGAACAAAAAGTGGTTCAATAAATAGAATGTTAAATGGAATACATGTCAAATCTAACATTTAAATATTTATATTTAAATATTGATTCTTATGGATTTCAGCCTACGTTTCTATGAATACATATTTAAATGTAAGATAAGAAGGTAACATAAATTCAAAAGAAACAACTGGACTTTTTAATAGTGAAGTGGACATTTCTTTTACTTTCAAAATTCAAAATTGTGACATTCACTTATCCTTACATTTTTGGAGACATCATCTGTAGACTAATCTGGTAGATTTACCATTAGGTTTTTTTTTTTTAAAACATTATGAATATAAAGTGAAATTGTAAGGATTTTAGGTGAAATTGAACATTAAGGGGCCGATTTATAAAAAGTGTGGACGGACATTAGCGATCATGTCTGTCGCACCTCGATAAATGACGACAGCATATTGTACAAACTGCTTGTGCAATGCCGCCCCCTGCAGATTTGTGGCTGTTAACAGGCGGTTTCAATTAAGCCGATCATATGCAATCGGGCGGATTGCTGTCAGAGGCGGCGGACGAGTTAAGGAGCTGCGGTCTTAAGACTGCTGTTTCTTGACTCCTGTTTCCTGCAAACCTGAAAGCTTGCTCGGAAACAGCTGCATCAAGCTCCCCTCAGTATCTATTTGCCTCATTTTCATGTTATTAAAGTCTGCAAATTATGTTTTTTTTTCCATTCTTAATAGAGAAGCTAGAATGGATTATATAGAAGGTAAAACCATGGCACTTCTATATGCAACATAGTGTCACTTTTTGTAGAACTAGTAATGATAAAAATGGAGCTACATAAAACTCACATGGAATTTCTTGCAAAATCCTTAATTATTTGGTTTGAGCATACTGTGCAATGTTCTGTTATTATTTATATTGTCTTTTCTTTTTCTGTAATATAGCACTCACAACTAACCTGAGTCTGCAACATTCTATACAGTTACTGGATAGACCATAGCACATCAGTACATTGGTCTTTAATTGCCCATAGAAAAAAAGACACAAACATGGATCCCACCAGACTTTTAATATGGTGTATTCTTAAAATGCTTTTAAATTTTAAACTCTAGAAAATGTTTCCAAAAAAATATTTTAAAATATTACATTTTCAGTGCAGGGTCTGATATATATATAATGGCTTAAAATGCCCTTTAATTTCTAATCACACAAACTCTTTTGTTTCACATAGATATTGTAGTAAATGTATTTTATAACTTCTTATGCTGGTCTTCGTGTCGTGTCTCTGGTATATTTGGCATCTGCACACCCTACTGGAAAAGTGCTTCCAAAAAACCTGAGCTTAATAACTTAATGTTGGAAAACATGGACATTAATCTAAGTATACAGTCACTCAGGCAATAGGATGGAGACTTGCTTTGCTTTTCCAAATACTCTATCACAGGGGCCAAAAAACAGACATTCAAATCAACTCAGTGGCTGTGTGTTATTCCATTTGGTTAAAACTGTGACTTTTATTGAATTCTTTAAAATGTGGTTATTTTTGTATGTATAGTAAATTCATGTAGTTTAAAGTATACTGTATGAGTTTATATTTTGACTGTTATTTGTATAATGTTTACTGTTTAACTTAACTTCAATGGAAAACTTTCGTACATCATGCAGGCAGGATAGACCAACAGGGGGGGGGGGCTATAAATGGGCCAGAAATAAATCCCTCTTTCCTTTATTATATATTTGCTATCTATCTATCTATCTATCTATCTATCTATCTATCTATCTATCTATCTATCTAGCTATCTATTATCTATCTATCATCTATCTATCTATCTTCTTCTTTATCTACCATTCTCTGTTTGTCTGTCTTTCTGACTATCTATCTATCTATCTATCTATCATCTATCTATCATATATGGCAACAGTATAACTTGAGAAATACTGGGTTTTCTTGAGAGAAAGTGAGGTTTCCTAGGAGTAATACAAGTGTTTGTGCTAAAAGGACTGTCCATATCTGTCTACAAAGAAAATAGTGACTACAAAAGTGGGCAGTAGATATTTTACTTTCATGCCCAAACACAAAAGCACACTCATGAACAAACTCATACATAAACACACATACTTTAAAGCATGCCAAAAGTCATTCAATCATGCATATGCACACACATACACAATTTCTTACACACCCAAAATGCCAACACAAGCACACACACACTGTAACTGTAATATACACTTAACCAGTTTATGACATTTCATTTGTGACTGTATTTTCCTTATGATGAGGTCTGGAGCAGGTTCACACTGTACTAACGTCCAACAAATATGCAAAATAATAAAATCTCTCAAACTTAATACTCCACCTACTTTTAAAATACCAACTAAAATTCATAAAGTTATTAACCGTATATTTCCCCAAAAAATATTATGCTTGTATTTTAATTTGTGTTTTAAATATGCACTTAAAGGGACACTGTACCCATTTTTTTTCTTTTGTAATTCAGATAGAGCATGCAATTTTAAGCAACTTTCTAATTTACTCCTATTATCAATTTTTCTTCGTTCTCTTGCTATCATAATCTGAAAAAGAAGGCATCTAAGCTTTTTTTGGTTTCAGTACTCTGGACAGCACTTTTTTATTGGTGGATGGATTTATCCACCAATCAGCAAGGACAACCCAGGTTGTTCACCAAAAATGGGCCGGCATCTAAACTTACATTCTTGCATTTCAAATAAAGATACCAAGAGAATGAAGAAAATTTGATAATAGGAGTAAATTAGAAAGTTGCTTAAAATTTCATGCTCAATCTGAATCATGAAAGAAAAAATTTGGTTACAGTGTCCCTTTAAATAGATAGACATACACAGACACTTGTATAGATAGACAGACAGACAGGCAGATAGATAGATAGATAGATAGATAGATAGATAGATAATTATGTTCTAGCCTGAATTTTTTGAAGTTATGAATATAAAATGTGTTAGAGTAAAGAGAAAAAGAGAGATGCTAATGCCATTGCAGAAATGGTATATAATTAAAAGACAATGAATGAGTGTGTGTTTATATATGCACATAAATATTTATGCACATATATAGACATACACAGACACTTGTATCGTTAGATAGATAGACAGACAGACAGATAGATAGAAAGACAGATGATAGATAGATAGTGAGAGAGAAAAATATAGATAGATAGATAGATAGATAGATAGATAGATAGATAGATAATTACATTCTTGCCTAACTTGTTGAAGATATGAATATTACATGTGTTAGAGTGAAAGAGAAAGAAAGAGAGAAAGAGAGATGCTAATGCCATTTAATAAATGATAGATAATAAAAAGCCAATGAAAAGATTGGAAGGTTAATGAAGTACGTCTAAAATGGCCTATTTTTATTGCTAAGGATTACTAATGAGGAACCAGAAACACCCCTAAACATTCATCTTTCACATATCATAAATCAGGTAATAGCTGAACATAGACATGCACTATGTTAATTGATTAATGAATGGCATTTGACACCAGTGCCAAGTTATCTATGGAGACTGCTTTTGTTTCTCCTTGCTCCTTACAATTATTTACAACTCCTACACAGTCCATATATGCATTTTCATTTTCTTCTAGCTGCCATTTTTATTTCCATAAGCAGATACTTGTTAAATTTGTATATGACATAGTTTGACAGAACATAAAGAACGCAGTGAACAAGTTTATTTGTAATAATACATTAATGAATCATCTTTTTGGAATTTCGAACAACAGTGAAATTGGGCCCCTTCATTTCAAGTTATGTTTCTGTAAGGAAATAAAAACCACTGAGAGGCAGGAGAGCTTGCCTAAGCTCAATTTGCATAGTTTCAGATTTCTTGCAGCTGCACGAATAAAAGGCAGATCTCACATGGCATTCAAAAGTATAGCAGGATGTGGAAAATGTAAATTCAGCATGGAAATAAAAAGCTTTCTATTTACATTAGTAGATTAAAAACTATATTTTTTCTAGGACAAACCACACAAAGACAGATACAGGAAAAAGTTCATTTTTAACAATCATAAATATGGAAAGCATTGTAAATGTGTTTGGATTTTACAATCTTTGCACATAATGATATAAAGTAATGTTATTTCTGATTGCATGAATCATGAAAAGACAACAAATTGTGATAGTAAAGGAAGAAGTGTATTATAAATTAAATTTATTTTCTTATTTTTGTTTTGTTTTATTTTTTTAACCTGTATATGGAGGCTAGATTACAAGTAGCGCTCTATTGTTTGCACATGAGCGATATTGGAATATCACAGGCATGGTAATTTGCTTGCGTATTACAAGTTGAAAGTAAATGTGTTTATTTGAGCACAATCAAATTTAACATGCGTCAGGTTAGCGTGATTGAAGACCTTGCGGAAAGTGTTAGGAAAAAAATAGAAGTTGCACCAAACACAAATGTCTAAATAATAATTTTATAATAATATTAAATAAAGTGTTTTACTGTGTATTTACTGTAAATGTTTAACACTCAAATGTTCTTCAGCAAAATTATATTTTTTATTTTAAACAAATATATAAATGTGTATATATATATATATATATATATATATATATATATACAGTATGTATAAACCTATACCTATATATAAATAAAACAATTTCTATGTGAAGAAAATTGGAATGTAAAATATGTGGAATGCATTTGTTAAAAAATATTAATAATAAATAATTCTGTAAATACATTATCATTTCATGTGACTGAAGAAATGACACTTTGCTACAATGTAAAGTAGTGAGTGTACAGCCTGTATAACAGTGTAAATTTGCTGTCCCCTCAAAATAACTCAACACACAGCCATTAATGTCTAAACCATTGGCAACAAAAGTGAGTACACCCCTAAATGAAAATGTCCAAATTGGACCCAACTAGCCATTTTCCCTCCCCAGTGTCATGTGACTCATTAGTGTTACAAGGTCTCAGGTGTGAATTGGGAGCAGGTGTGTTAAATTTGGTGTTATTGCTATCACACTCTCTCATACTGGTCATACTGGTCACTGGAAGTTCAACATGGCACCTCATGGCAAAGAACTCTCTGAGGATCTGAAAAAAAGATTGCCAAGAGCCTGAAGCTGAGCTGCAGCACGGGAAAGACCATACAGTGATTTTACAGGACAGCTTCCATTCAGAACAGGCCTCACGATGGTCGACCAAAGAAGTTGAGTGCACGTGCTCAGCGTCATATCCAGAGGTTGTCTTTGGGAAATAGACATATGAGTGCTGCCAGCATTGCTGCAGTTTATTAAGTGAACCATGAATGCCAATATGTACTGTGACATACTGAATCAGAGCATGATCCCCTCTGGAGACTGGGCCACAGGGCAATATTCCAACATGATAACGACCTCAAACACACCTCCAAGATAGCCACTGCCTTGCTAAAGAAGCGTGGGGTAAAGGTCCAGACCTAAACCCTATTGAACATCTGTGGGGCATCCTCAAATGGAAGGTGGGGGAGCACAAGGTCTCTAACATCCACCAGCTCTGTGATATCATCATGGAGGATTTGTAAAGGACTCCAGTGGCAACCTGTGAAGCTCTGGTGGACTCCATGCCCAAGATGGTTAAGACAGTGCTAGAAAATAATGGTGGCCACACAAAATATAGACACTTTGGGCCCAATTTGGACATTTCCACTTAGGAGTGTTGTTGAGTTATTTTGAGGGGACAGCAAATTTACACTGTTATACAGGCTGTATACTCACTACTTTACATTGTAGCAAAGTGTCATTTATTTAGTGTTGTCACATGAAAAGATAATAAAATATTTACAAAAATGTAAGGGGTGTACTCACTTTTGTAAGATACTGTATATATATATATATATATATATATATATATATATATATATATATATATATATATATATATATATTTATATATATTTTTATATGGATTATTTAGAATGTTTTAGTACATCTATTAATTATTAATATTGGGTTTATGTGCGCAAACCCGGCAGGAATTCACTAATTCTTCATGTGCACTAGCTAGACATGAGTTATCTTAAGGTGCATTATCAATTTATTAAATATAAAATATGAAAAATATTAATACTAATGTAAATAATTCTTAAAGATGTACTACAAAATAAAAAATAAAAATCCACAGAATAACTCCTTTCGGGTTAGAGTGTGAGCTATAAGTGTTTCTACCTTTCTTTTTCTGCACTCTCCATTAAAGTCTATGATGAAAATAAGTTAGCGTTGCCTCGATATCTATTAATTGTAGACTACATGTACATGCAGCAAATTTAGCAGCACTCACATAGCAAACTAACTTCCCACCCCATAATCTTGCAGTGGTCTCCCCTCTTGTCTCCTCACTGATATTACTCATTGGTTGGGCTGGGGAAGCTAAAAGAAACAAGGTGACATCATCAGTGACTTACCTGGGTATCCCTAGGATTTCCAATATAACATTTTATCTACATTTTATGTAGAGACACATACCGTATGGAAACCCAATGCTGTCTGTCATTGATCGGAATTCAACTTTCTGGTTTGGGGGCTCCTCGTGCACCCATGTCTCACTACCACTAGATAACAAGGTTGCCCACCAGTAATGCTCTTGGGCCATGGTAAGTACCCTTGAGGAGAGGCTGACTAGATATAAAGAATAAGGAGAGAGGTGACATTGGACTTAAAATAATAAAGACAGTTTTGTAATCCAAGAAAACAAATACATTATTATTATTTTTCTGAAAATAAACTAAAAACAAACTGAAAGAAATGGGACTGTTTTCACATCCCTTTACTATACCCAAACTAAGCTGATCACCTATCTTATGTTGGCAGGAGAGATGATTAGCAACAACAAAAAGACTCTCCCCCATTATTAAGCACAGAGCCCCAGATACTCTCCTATCCATATGAACATGCCCCCAAGTATTCTCCCAACATTAAATGTTAAACCTCAGACACTTTCCCACCATTACCAACAACTGCAATGCAAGCTCAATTCTATTGGCTGATTGGATAAGCCAATAGGATTGACCTTCAATCCTACAGGGAGTGCAGAATTATTAGGCAAGTTGTATTTTTGAGGATTAATTTTATTGTTGAACAACAACCATGTTCTCAATGAACCCAAAAAACTCATTAATATCAAAGCTGAATATTTTTGGAAGTAGTTTTTAGTTTGCTTTTAGTTTTAGCTATTTTAGGGGGATATCTGTGTGTGCAGGTGACTATTACTGTGCATAATTATTAGGCAACTTAACAAAAAACAAATATATACCCATTTCAATTATTTATTTTTACCAGTGAAACCAATATAACATCTCAACATTCACAATTATACATTTCTGACATTCAAAAACAAAACAAAAACAAATCAGTGACCAATATAGCCACCTTTCTTTGCAAGGACACTCAAAAGCCTGCCATCCATGGATTCTGTCAGTGTTTTGATCTGTTCACCATCAACATTGCGTGCAGCAGCAACACCAGCCTCCCAGACACTGTTCAGAGAGGTGTACTGTTTTCCCTCCTTGTAAATCTCACATTTGATGATGGACCACAGGTTCTCAATGGGGTTCAGATCAGGTGAACAAGGAGGCCATGTCATTAGATTTTCTTATTTTATACCCTTTCTTGACAGCCACGCTGTGGAGTACTTGGACGCGTGTGATGGAGCATTGTCCTGCATGAAAATCATGTTTTTCTTGAAGGATGCAGACTTCTTCCTGTACCACTGCTTGAAGAAGGTGTCTTCCAGAAACTGGCAGTAGGACTGGGAGTTGAGCTTGACTCCATCCTCAACCCGAAAAGGCCCCACAAGCTCATCTTTGATGATACCAGCCCAAACCAGTACTCCCCCTCCACCTTGCTGGCGTCTGAGTTGGACTGGAGCTCTCTGCCCTTTACCAATCCAGCCAGGGGCCCATCCATCTGGCCCATCAAGACTCACTCTCATTTCATCAGTCCATAAAACCTTAGAAAAATCAGTCTTGAGAAATTTCTTGGCCCAGTCTTGACGTTTCAGCTTGTGTGTCTTGTTCAGTGGTGGTCGTCTTTCAGCCTTTCTTACCTTGGCCATGTCTCTGAGTATTGCACACCTTGTGCTTTTGGGCACTCCAGTGATGTTGCAGCTCTGAAATATGGCCAAACTGGTGGCAAGTGGCATCTTGGCAGCTGCACGCTTGACTTTTCTCAGTTCATGGGCAGTTATTTTGCGCCTTGGTTTTTCCACATGCTTCTTGCGACCCTGTTGACTATTTTGAATGAAACGCTTGATTGTTCGATGATCACGCTTCAGAAGCTTTGCAATTTTAAGAGTGCTGCATCCCTCTGCAAGATATCTCACTATTTTTGACTTTTCTGAGCCTGTCAAGTCCTTCTTTTGACCCATTTTGCCAAAGGAAAGGAAGTTGCCTAATAATTATGCACACCTGATATAGGGTGTTGATGTCATTAGACCACACCCCTTCTCATTACAGAGATGCACATCACCTAATATGCTTAATTGGTAGTAGGCTTTCGAGCCTATACAGCTTGGAGTAAGACAACATGCATAAAGAGGATGATGTGGTCAAAATACTCATTTGCCTAATAATTCTGCACTCCCTGTATTGGCTGATTGCATCAGCCAATAGGATTTTTTCAACCTTAATTCCGATTGGCTGATAGAATTCTATGAGCCAATCAGAATTTAAGGGACGCCATCTTGGATGACGTCACTTAAAGGAACCGGCATTCAGTAAGAAGACTCCGGATGAAGAGGATGCTCTGTGTCGGATGTCTTAAAGATGGAGCCGCTCCGCGTCGGATGGATGAAGATAGAAGATGCCATCTGGATGAAGACTTCTACCCATCTGGAGGACCACTTCACCCGGCTTGGATGAAGACTTCTCCCGGCTTCGCTGAGGACTTTGGCCCGGTTGGATGAAGACTTCTGCTGCTTCCTTGAGGATGGATGTCTGGTCTTCAGAACAGTAAGTCGATCTTAAGGGGGTAAGTGTTAGGTTTTTTAAGGGTGTATTGGGTAGGTTTTATTTTTAGGTTAGGGCTTTGGGCCGCAAAAGAGCCCATTTCAGGGCAATGAGAAGCTAAGTTTTTTTTAGTTAGTATTTTATTTGGGGGTTGGTTGTGTGGGTGGTGGGTTTTACTGTTGGGGGGTTGTTTGTATTTTATTTTTACAGGTAAAAGAGCTGATTACTTTGGGGCAATGCCCCGCAAAGGCCCTTTTAAGGGCTATTGATAGTTTAGTTTAGGCTAGGGTTTTTTTATTTTGGGGTGCTTTTTTATTTTGATAGGGATATTAGATTAGGTGTAATTAGTTTAAAGATCTGTAATTTGTTTTTTATTTTCTGTAATGTAGTGTATTTTTGTGATTTAGCTAATTTAATTTAAATTATTTAATTGTTTTTAATTTGTTTATTTAATTGTATTGTAGTGTTAGGTGTTAGTGTAACTTAGGTTAGGTTTTAGTTTACAGGTCAATTTGTATTTATTTTATCTGGGTAGTTGTTAAACAGTTAATAACTATTTAATAACTATTCTATCTAGTTAAAATAAATACAAACTTGCCTGTAAAATAAAAATAAACCCTAAGCTAGATACAATGTAACTATTAGTTATATTGTAGCTATCTTAGGGTTTATTTTGCAGGTAAGTATTTAGTTTTAAATAGGAATTATTTAGGTCATAATATACATTTTTATTTAGATTTATGGTAATTATATTTAAGTTAGGGGGTGTTAGGGTTAGACTTAGGTTTAGGGGTTAATACATTTAGTATAGTGGCAGCGACTTTGGGGATGGCAGATTAGGGGTTAATAAATGTAGGTTGGTGGCAGAGATGTTAGGGACGGCAGATTAGGGGTTAAAGGTACATGAAACCCACATTTTTTCTTTCATGATTTAGAAAGAGAATGCAATTTTAAACATCTTTCTATTTTACTTCTATTATCTCATTTGTTTTATTCTCTTGATATTCTTTGCTGAAAAGCATTTCCAGATATGCTCAGTAGCTGCTGATTGGTTGCTGCACATAGAAGCCTCGTGTGATTGGCTCACCCATGTGCATTGTTTTTTTCTTCAACTAAGGATATCTAAAAAATTAAGCAAAATAAATAATAGAAGTAAATTGTAATGTTGTTAAAATTTGTATTCTCTATCTGAATCATGAAATAAAGATTTTGGATTTAGTGGCCCTTTAATAATATTTAACTAATGTTTGCGAGGCGGGAGTGTGGCGGTTTATAGTGGCGGCGATGTCCGGAGCGGTATATTAGGGGTTAATATGTATAATGCAGGTGTTGGTGATGTAAGGGCGGCAGATTAGGGGTTAATAAGTGTAAGATTAGGGTTGTTTAGACTCAGGGTTCATGTTAGGGTGTTAGGTGTAAACATAAAATGTGTTTCCCCATAGGAATAATTTTTTGCAGGTGTTAGACTTTTTCTCAGCCGGCTCTCCCCATTGATTCCTATGGGGAAATTGAGCACAAGCACGTACGACCAGCTCACTGCTGACTTAAGCAGCGCTGGTATTGAAGTGAAATGTGGAGCAAAATTTTGCTCTACGCTCAATTTTTGTCTTTTACGCTGGGTTTGTAAAAACCCATAATACCAGCGCTGCAGGTAAGTGAGCGGTGAGAAAAAACTGCTCGTTAGCACCACATAGCCTCTAACGCAAAACTCATAATCTCACCGTTTGTGTTTTTAAATATTTGGCGCCTGTGCAGTTTGGTATTCACCTTGTTTAAAACTAAACAAATACCGTCACAACATTTACATTTGTTTTCATTAAAAGATTGTATATTTTCCTTTGCTACAGATAAAAAAGTTCACTTTTAGTAAATAAAATGCATACATAAGTGTGCTGGAGAGACATGCCAACCCTCTTCTCTTCTTTACAGAGCCCCAGCCACTCTAACAGGAGAATTAGCGCAGCAGCTCCCAGAGCCTGCACTAAAGAAGCTTCTCCGCCATGCTAAGCCTCCTGTTAGTGCATCCGGGCTCTGTAAAGAAGGGGAGTGGGTTCTCCAGCTCACTTAGGTAAGTGTTTGTAACTATTTAGGGCCAGCGCACGCTAATGTGCGCTGGTATTACAAGTTATCAGCAATGCAAACGTGACCTCACGCATTTGCATTGCTAAGAAGCATTGTGCTAATGAGAGCGTGCTTCCATAGCCTCCTATAGGAGCCTCGTTCTGATGCCGTCAGAGAAGACATCAGAACCTAAGCACAGTGCAGGGGGTTAATAGCGCAGCAATGAAAGCAAATGAAAATATATTTATATGCATGTGTTAATATTTGTATATACACATATTAACACATAACTATATATGTATATAAGCATATACATATATATTTACTGGGAACACACAGTTCCCACAGACCACAATGTAAAAGCACTTTTCATTGCAGTTTTTTTTTTCTAACACCCCACTCCTGCCAAATTTAGCTCCAGAATACTGCCTAGTGCAGTTATTTTAATAAAATAAACTAGACTCTATTTTGAGGCACATTTATAAAATTTACCAGAGAGCTGATCTCTGGTTAATTTTATAAGCACTAATTGCTACCGCGAGCTTGCGGTACCAATAAACAGACACTTGCAATGGGTGAATAATTATCTCACGTCCATTTACTGGCATGCGATAATTTAGTGCTCCACTTGTAATTTAACCCTTAATTGGAACTAATGAATAGTGCCAAATTTCACATTATTCCTTTGTTTTCTTTTCATTGTGTTCAGCATTTGTTTGGATATTCATCTTTGTTAACAAATGTGCATTTGTAGCGAAAAAGAAGCACCTGTCTAACTTTTAGTATAGTTTACTCATGGTGACTAAAGTTATGTCTTGAAAACATTATGTGATGTAGTAGTCATGGTTAGAAAAACATGCTTGATGTTTGGAAATTATGAGCTCTGCTGTGAATTTGGAACAATTTTGCAGGAAATTAAGAGCATTGATATTTGAAGTAATTTCATGTACCAAGTAAAAATGTACAAAGGACTTTTTTTTTTTTTTTTTTTTTAAATTTCAAGTTTTTATTGGTAAAGATTTCTCAGATACAACAGTGACATATTAAATAATTTGGAGCACGTAGGCTCCTACAGACAGTATGAACAGAAAAATTGGAACATTCAAAAATATGTCAAGTTAGAATGCGTTCCTGAAATGAAAAAGTGAACGGAATATAGCTCAAGTCAAGTGGGGTGGGTTAATTGGGGTGGGGGGAAGAGATTAGGGAAAGAGGAACGGGAGGGTAATTGCTAGAGGCAGGGATTTGGTTCATATGCGGGTGGTACTTGGGGAGGGTTGCCTAGTGTGTGTTTACTCTAGTGTTCGGGGCCCAAGTAGTGGTGTGGTTAGATTGCCAATCTGCCCACACTAATTCAAATAGGTCTGAATTATTTATAGAGGAAAAGATAGGTTTCTCCATATTGTAGATATATGCCATATAGTTTAGAATGCATGACCATTTTGGGGGCGTCACAGTTTTCCATGCCTTGGCTATTGTCGCTTTAGTAGCTGTTAGCAAATAAATTGCTAGGTATGCTTGGTGCTTGGGTAGTTTAGTGATGCCTATGTGCAAGAGGGCATTAGAAGGGGTTATAGGAAGTGTTATGCCTAATCTCCCTAGTGTACGGAAGCATGTACTCCATAAGGGTTTTAGCTTGGGGCATTCCCACCATATGTGTAGGGAGTCTCCTTTTTTTCCACAATTGCGCCAGCATAGGGGAGAGGCCGAGACAAACATTTTATTAAGTCTCGCAGGGGTAAGGTACCAGTTTGTTAAGAGTTTATAATATGTTTCAAAGAGTGTGACACAGTGCAGTGCTTTTTTAGTGAGGGAAATTACGTGTTGCCATACTTGTGGGGTCAGATTCAGGTTCAGGACTGATTCCCAAGTGAGTAAGTGAGGAAGTTTGTTCTCAGGGTCTGTGCTTCCTATTAAAGTGTAATGCATTGATAAAGGTCTGTGTAATTTGTTACCTTGTTGCCAAGTCGTTTCCCAGAGTGTACGGGGTCGGTGTAGCTCAGGTTGGAATCCCCAGCTAGTAAGAAAGCTCTTTAGTCTTGTGTATTCGTATGTCATGTACCTGGGTAAGTTGGAATCTGCCTTTATTTCTGAGAGTGTCATAAAGCGTGGGGTTGGTGAAGTAACCCAAAGGTCAGCTACAGTTTGTATTCCAATTCTAGTCCAGCTATAAGGATGAGAGTCAGGTAAGCCTCGTAGGAGACCTGTCAAGGGAGTAATAGGCGAAGGGTGTGGGGCGACGTGTGGATAATGTCTAAGCTTGTCCCATATGGCGAGGCATTCTCGTATTATGTTATTGCTAATGTCTGTGGCACGCCTTAGGTGGGCCGGAATCCAAATTAAGTCGGGCAGAAATATATGATTTGGGAGGGAGGCTTGTTCTATGGTTTTCCATTTACTAGGAGAGTCTTTAGCACCCCATTGTGAGATATGGGTGAGCATGGCTCCTTCATAATACCTAGTTATTGATGGGGAGGCTATACCTCCTCTACTAAGGGGGCTTTGAAGGATTTTGTGCGCCACTCTGGGGGGTTTGTGCTGCCATATATATTTTGTAAATTCACTCTGAAATTGGTGAAGGAGATATCCCGGGATACGGAGAGGGAGACATCTAAATAAATAAGTAATTTTAGGTAGAAAGGACATCTTAAGGGCTGTTAACCTACCTATCCATGAAATGTGAGTATAGTCCCATTTGTCTTTCAAAGTACGCAGTTCGGTTAAGAGGGGCAGATAGTTGTCTTTGATCATCTGAGGGATATTGTTCGATATCTTAACACCTAAGTGGGAGATGAAGTTATTGACGCAGTGTACTCTGTATTGGACCTTGAGGGTGTCAACTGTGTTCTGTGGGATTCCCCAGGTGTAGATTTCTGTTTTATCTAGATTTAATTTGTAGAGTGACATGTCTCCAAAGGAGTTTAAGATTTCTATCAGTCTCGGGAATGAAGATAGGGGGTCTGACGAGAATATAGTAATGTCGTCTGCAAAGAGTGCAATCTTGTGAATTGTGCCATGTAGGCGAATGCCATCGATTTTTTTATCTTGTCTAATTTGTTCTGCTAGTGGCTCGATTGCCAGGGCAAAGAGTAGGGGTGAGAGTGGACACCCTTGTCTGGTGCCATTAGAAATTGGGAAGGGGGGTGAAGCAAAGCCTAGGCCTCTAACTACTGCTGTGGGAGTGGAATAAAGAGCCTGTATCGCTTTGATAATTTGATCTGGGAAACCAAAAATTTTAAGAGTTTCCCATAAGTAGGACCATCTAACACGGTCAAAAGCCTTCTCTGCATCTAATGAGATAACAGAGAATGGCCTATTTAGTCTGGTGGATTCGGTGCAGATGTTTAGGAGACGTCTAGTATTGTCTGGCCCCTCGCGGTGAGGGATAAATCCTACTTGGTCTAAGTTTATGAGGTTCGGGAGTAATTTAGAGATACGTATAGCAAATAGTTTAGCATAAATTTTAATGTCTAAATTAATCAAGGAGATTGGCCTGTAATTGGAGCATAAGGATGGGTCTTTTTGGGGTTTAGGAATAGTAATCACCGTTGCTTCCAAAAATTCCTGACTAAACCTACCCTGTTCTCTAGCGTGATTAAAAAATCTTAAGAGTAGTGGGGTTAGTTCGTTTATGTATGTTTTGTAGAAGGCTGCTGAGTAGCCATCTGGACCCGGAGTTTTAAAGGGTTTTAGACACTTTATTACATGTTTAATTTCCTTAGAGGTGAATGGGGATAAGAGTGTTTCTTGGTCGTCAGGTGTCAATGAGGGGAGGTTTAGGCTGCGAAGGTAGGAGCGTATTTTGTCAACAGGAGTTAGTTTGTCGCTTGCATTTTTTTCTAGATTGTACAGGTTTGAGTAGAATTTCTCAAAACAAGTACCGATATCTGAGGGTTTGCGGTGTGTCTGGTTCTCAAAGTGGATCTGGTGAATTCTTGAGGTACTCGCTCTGTTTTTGAGTTTATTTGCTAGTAGTGTATCTGCTTTGTTACTCTTATGGTAAGTAATCTGTTTCAGTTTAAATAAGTTAGCCTGAGTGCGTTTTAGCTCTAGTTGGTTAATATGGTTTTTAATCTGTATAATTTGAGCTGTGGTATCATCTGAGGGTGTACTTCTATTTAGGAGTTCTAGTCGGCGCAATTCAATATGAGACTTGGAAAGGGGAAGGCCAGATAGTTTTTTAAGATGAGCTTGTTTTTTAATTATGAGACCTCTAAAGGTGGCCTTTGCCGCCCCCCATAATGTGTCGTCTCTGACCTGATTATTGTCGTTAGTTTGGCAGTAGAAGGTTATGTCTTTTCTCAAGGTTTCCTTAAATGCAGCATCCTGTAGGATGTCATGCGGGAGGCGCCAAGAAGGCTTCACATTATGTCGCTCCGCTGAGCGGAGAGTTACTGAGACTAGGTCATGATCTGACCATGGGCATAGGGAGATGCTAGAATGTTTGACTAGGTCAAGGGTTTCTGCTGAACAAAAAACATAATCGAGTCTGGAGTATGTTTTATGAGGGAATGAGAAGTGAGTGTAGTCTCTATCTCTAGCATGAAGTGAACGCCATACATCAAAGTAACAGAAGTGGGTAATTATTTGTCTGAACTTTTGGGAAAGTTGAGCAGGAGGGGTAATGTGTTTTGTCCGGGCAGTTCTTTTTCTGTCTAGTGCTGGGTCCCAAGTCATGTTGAAGTCCCCCGCTAGTAAAACTCTGCCTATTTTTATCCGGTCAACTGTATGTAGGATCTGTTTGAGGTATCTAGGCTGATGTGAGTTAGGTAGATAGATAGAAACTAAGGTATGGTCAGTATGGTCTAGCTTACATGTTAGAATGAGAAATCTAGATTGGGGGTCTTTTAGGACTTGGATTGGTTCATAAGCTATTCTTTTATGGATTAAAATTGCCGTACCTCTAGCTTTTTTTTAAAAAGAGGTGTATTCGAGGACAGTGTAGTCTTTAGATATTGTGTAAGGAGGATTGTCTGACGACCAATGTGTTTCCTGAAGGAATGCTACGTCAGGGTTATGGAATTTGAGTGATCTAGCCAAAAGGCTACGCTTATGTGGGGAGTTCAGGCCTCGTACATTGTGGGTTAGTATTTTAAGGGGTGGCATAGAGAGGTATGGAGAGTAGGTCAGATCTTTTAATACTGAGAATTAGTGTGAGTGGGGAGGATAGGGGGAGGGAAATAGGCAACAGATAGTGTGAAGAAGAGTTAGCGAAAATAGTTCGCTATGGTGGAGCCCTAGTGTGGGCTGCCTGTGATGGGGGGCAAAAAGCTAACAGAAACAGGGGTCTTTGGAATGGACCCTGCTCCGCAGTAATCATTGTAAATTAACTTGCTATTACATATGTGCAATACTTAAATTAAGACAACAACCTTAAACAACAATCTAACACTTAACTTAAATGTACTATCTAATAGTAAACTTTTCAAGCTTTAACTCAGTCTCAGTTATGATCTGTTGGAGACAGGTCAAACTTCCAGGTCAAATAAAGTCTAGGTAAGTTCCGATAAAGGTTACCAGGCGTGTTTTTACGGTGGGTTAGTTTTAGGTTTCTTGGCTCTCTGCTCTTTGATAGTCCATTCGGGAGCCGAAGCTCTCAGCTTTGGGTGGGTTGGCTGTAACGGTGGAGGCTGTTCCTGGTGTAGGCCCCATGTGGTCAGGAGAGCCATACCCTGAGGTATGGAGTTAATTGTGTGGCTCTGGTTTTTTCTGGTGACCACTAGGTTTGTAGGGTGGCCCCACCTGTATTTAATATTGGCCTTCCTGAGCGTCAGGGTAATTTGTTGAAAGGTTTTACGGTACTGTAGGGTATGAGTTGAAAGATCGGGCAAGAGTTGAACATCCTTAAATTTTTCTGGCATAGGCGGTCTTTTGAAGGCTGCTTGCATAAGTTTGTCTTTATATATATAGCTGTGAAAGCAGACAATTACATCTCTTGGTTTGTCAGCTGGAGTAAGTCGTGATCTTAAAGCTCTATGGGCTCTCTCCATTGTATCAGTGTGTCCATCTGGGGTGCCCACGAGTACTGCAAACAGCTCCTTTAGGTAGGGTTGGAGATGAGTATTTTCTACGGTTTCTGGGATACCCCTAAACCGGATATTATTTCTGCGAGATCTGTCTTCGATGTCTGCCATTTTAAATTCAAGTTGCGTCATCTGATCTGCTAGGGTTTCAGAGTAAGTGAGCAGGTTTGATTGGTCTACTGCTAGATCATCCTGTTTCCGCTCTAGTGCTTCAACTCTTTCTCCAATCTCTGAGATTTCCTTTTTCAGTTCCGCAGAAGACCGTTGAATTTCCTGGGTGATAGAGCGCGTTTGACTGGCCAACATATGCTGTAGGGTAGCCTTAGTAATGTAATGATGTGATGGCGCTTCTGAGCGCACACTAGAATGAGATTCAGCATCGATCGACTCAGGGTCGCTCATCTCCTCGTTGGTGACAGGGTTAGATTCCTTTCCTGATTGGGTAAAGTGATCATAAACAGTCTTCTGAGTGGTAGTGGAGGGTTTCCCCTGACGCCTGGGCCCGTGGGGCATTGTGTTAAGACTGTTAGGTATGCCTGTAGGTTAAAGATTAACACCAACCTTCTCTTATAGAGCACTCTGAAAACAATCTGAAAAGTATAAAGCACTGTACAGTAAAGTTTACTAGGTCTGATATGTATTGCTAGACTGCGGAGCAGGGGTCAATAACATTTTCTATATTTATGACATTTTGTTACAGCATCAAATAATAGATAGTAATTGAACCCTTCGATTTCAACATATAAATGCAGGTATGTGAGTCACTGGCACCCCAGGGGGTGGTGGGATACGACTATACAGAAGGGAAAAAGGAGAGGGGAAGTGACCAGTCCAGACTGGCTGGACCGGAAAGGGAGAGGTGCCAGAGAGAATTAACAGACAGTGTAACTCAGCGGAATATTGAGCAGGGGTGGATAAGATACCTTGCTATTAAGTCCTTAAATTGTTAGTTTAGGAGTGTAGGTGGAGGTGAAGTTCTACTGGATCTGAGAATTCAGAAGGTATGTTACAGTAGGGGGAGTGTGGTGTGGAAAGATCAGGCTATGTGTAATGAGTGTGTTTGCCACTACGTGTCAGTGTGTGTGTGGCTAGGGGACCACGTCAATGTATGTGTCTATGTGTATGCGCCTCGGGGGGTAAGTGTTGGTTAAACTACTTGGTAGCGTTAGGTAAGTATATATGTTAGGCTAGGGTACTAGAACTTTTAGTGAAAGACCAGTGTTTTTTAGCCTTGCTGTCAGCACGTCATATCAATGAGGAGTTACACTAGCACTTATCATGATACACTTAAATACCTGTGGAAGAAAGATGTATGATTAAGGCAGCAGTATGAAATCACACTCCACCTCAGGCTGTGAACCTGAGGACAATAAAGCTGTCGCAGCAGCTAGCATAAATAAAAAAGAGGTTAGTGTGAGAATGTCTCAATGGTAGGGGGTGTGAAAAGTTTCACTCCACAGGAAAAGAACAAGGTTGTGTTAATCAACAAAGGATACTCTGCATACACTTCACTGTAAGGTTTGGCTGTAGTGTCCAGTTCTCAGGGTCTAGGTTATGAGTATGTCTCAATCACTTGGGCTCCAGTTAGGGAAGTGAAGCAAGATGAATTGACCTTTCTATTGCTGAAGTTACTTAGTTTACTGTGTGTGTTCTCTGCAGGGTTTGTTGATGGTCCTAGGTAGGATGGGGACAGTAATCAGTCCCAGTAAGTTGGGGCTGCTTCTCCAGCTGGGATATATCCTGTATGTGTGGCCCAAGTAGCTTAAGGCCCTCTGCAAGTGCTCAGTATAGTGGGCAGAGCTGTCTGTGCTGGTGTGCAGATGTATGTTTGTGACACAAGTGTCCTGCAGCAGGGAGTGAGAGTCTGCAGTGTAAGTTACGTGTCTGTCAGCAGGCCTCCAGCCCTTGCACAGCTCTCACAGTGAGTCAGCAAGTATTGAGTAAAAGGCTTCCCAATATCTCTAAGTCAGGAGCACTAAGGATCCGTGGCTAAGTTAAGAGGGGTTCAATCAGCTTGTAGTTGTTTGCCAGGGGGTCCCGCTACAGAATGGCTAGTATGTTAGGCTCAACTGTCTTTATAAACAGTGCAAGTGGTTTTCCTAATTGTGGAGGCCAGAAATTACAGTGGCGGTGTTAAGATTGAGAGGTAATAGGTACCGGTAGTTAACCTCAGTTCCTTAGCAAAAGTATCCCACAGTGCACTTTATTGGATATTTTACCCCTTCTTATATTTATACAGGGGGGAATATTGAAGTATGCTGCGCAGATCAGTATGGGTGAAGGAAATAACGGTCTAATTGTGGCAGATCAGTTCCCCTGATTCCCCTTAATGTGGCCCGTGGTAGGAGGACTAGTGCTGTTGTGTAGGAGGCTTTTGAGATGAGAGTCCGTATTGTGTCTTAAACGTGCTTACCCTTCTGCTATCAAATGGACCTAGGCTCTCAACTGTGAGAAAGACGGCCGTGATCTGAGGGTGCGATGCAGCTGGGTTGTGGCCAGGAAGATGGCGTCCGTTCGCGCCAAAAGTATGCCTCTCGGTCTGATGGGCCGGGAGCTCTGAAGGGATGCTGTATGTTCGTCCGGTATGTACCTCTATGCTGTCCGTTGTCCCACTAGGTGTCCGGTATGATGGTGACGATGTGTGGTAGGGACTCCCCAGTAGCGTGGATGTCGGCTGGGACTGCGCTGATCCTCCGCGTGTGTAAGTATCCGGCAGGCTGGTATGCGCTGCCTGTGATGTGTCACTGTTCTGCGGCTCCTCCGGGTGGACTGAAAATGATGTCGGGTGAATGCCCGAATGTCACTGAAGTTGTAAGGAGACTTTTTCTAAGTGGTGACCAGGCTTTAGGCAGGGAGTCACTCAGTGGGAAGATCTTATGGCCGATTCAATGTGCTGATAATGAGAGGTGTCAGCCGAGTTCCCTCGTGGGTTAGTCTGCTTACTTGGTGGTGTGGGACTTATAGGGGAGTATAGGGGATAAAATTAGAAGTAGATATCTACAGGGGAAAAGGTATATAGATGAGTTTTTGGTCAATTATTGGGAGAGCTCCTGTTTTTACAACCGCTCTGCATGGATGCCAGCTCCGCCCCCCCGTACAAAGGACTTTTGTGGAATATATTTTTGTAAGGCATTTACTTTTAGGCAATATATGCTTTTAAATGGACCTGTATGATAGTTTTCCCCTTATAACTAAAGGATGGCATTTTTATTTTTAGTTTAGTCATGATTGCAATGCTGATACATGCTGATTGTGGACTGTTTTTTTTTAAAGTATATCCATTTTGGTATATGTGTACTCAGAAGATACTGTAGCTTTCTTAATCACCATTATTGTTTTCTTTTTCTTTACTGTTATGTACCAGGGGCGTATTAAGGCATAGGCCAACAAGGCCGGTGCCTAGGGCAGCAGATTTTTAAGGGGCAGCAGAATTTTGAGTCCCTAGGCCCACTCTACTGAACTCAGTGCCGGGTGGCTAAATCAACCAATTACTAATGACTTAAATGGCTGGCCCGGCTATTGCTATCCTATGGGATTGTATGTGGGTGCGCATGACGTGGTGACAGTGGAGGCGGAGCTCACTTGCACAGCCTAGCCTGGACTGAGAGGGAATGCGGTATTCTTCCTGGCTCCACCCTCCCTTCAATACATCTTCATTAGGCATTAAAATACTTAAACGGATTAGTCACTAAATACTTGTACATTTACTGTTTGTCTATCTGTCATACATGCAAAGAATAAATATTTATTGCTGAATCTATACAACTATGTGACTTAAAACACAACTGAAAATATGTTGTATGCATTTAATACATTAGAAACAATACAAGTATATACTTTATTATGATTGTATCATGTGACTTTATCCCCTCGGATACAATTCCTAAACCTATCATAACTACTGTTGTATTTTTTAAGTACTTTTAAAGGCCAGTTTGTATATTCATTACATATTTATCCAAGCAGATATTTTGCTTAAATAACTGTCAATCACCAAAGAAGATGTTTAAGGTTAAACAACTACCTACTGACAAACTATCATACAGTGAAGGATATTTTTTTTTATATAAACACTTTAATCATCTGACTTGCAAAATAATGTCTTTATATATATATAGATATATATATATATATATATATATATAGATATATATATATATATATATATATATATATATATATATATATATATATATATATATATATATATGTGTGTGTGTGTGTGTGTGTGTTTATTTTTTTACACCATGCCCCAAAAATATTATGTCTAAAAAAAGGCCTTAAACCTGGGGTGGGGTGGGGGGGGCAGCAGAATTTTGATTGCCTAGGGCAGCATAAAACCTAAATACGCCCCTGTTATGTACTCAATGATATGTCAAAGATAACCATTAAATTATTGCATAAAACAAAGAACACATCCTTTTATACATGACTCCAAGTGCATAAACTATATTACTACATTGCGTTTGTTTAACCCTGTGCCACATCAGATGAGTATACATCTTTTGAACAAATAAGAAGCAGTCATTCCATGCATATGCTCCAATTACAGGTTATATTCTCATATAATCCAAACTGGTGGCTTTTCAGCAGTGCAGCTTTGACTACATGATTAAGTCTTTTGTAGGAGGTAAATACTTAGTAAAATAAGTAAAGTTATTTAAAATTAAAATACAGCTTTGTTTTCTTACACTAGAATATCCCTTTAAATCAAGCATATGAGGTAGCCAGCAGACTAGCAAACCAAGTAATGGTGATTTTGTATTTAGGAAACAGAGACAATCATGTTGTACTTGGTTATTTTATGTTAAATATTGGCACATTTAAAGGATTTAGAGCTTTTATAAAAATAACATAATAATTAAAATAATTGGGAACTCCAATGATGGAATTTTTTTTTCAGATGCCTGGCAATGATGGGGGGTTAAACCATGCACAAAAAAAAATCCATTTAACATTGTTCACTTAGCTCTTTTAATTATAAAGATTTTACAATCCCTATTAGATACAAATACAAATGTCAAAATAAAAATGTGAATGGGCGCATTTCAATTTTAAATAGAAGCATTTTTGCCAAATACTTCTATTAATATTGCGTTTCAGTGACATACACACATATGCTGTGAGAGTATTCAAACACCATGCCTGTTTAGTGAGCTGGCCGTGGTGAGTGAAGATATAAAAGCCACTGCTGACTCTCTGAAGAGATGTGGTGTTTGAATACTGGTGCACAGCCCTCACAGCATATTTGTGTATGCTGCTGAAAAACAGTAATGCCTTTTGTTAAAAGCAATTTTGCTAATGGAAATATATTGGAAAAAATGCTTCTACTTAAAATTGAAATGCACCCATGTACAGGGCCGCCATCAGGGTGTGACAGGGGTGACTCCTGTAAGGGGCCCAATGGGCCAGGGAGGCCCCATGAGGCAAAAACTAAAAACTAAAATATATATAAAAAATTTTTTGTAATTTTGGCAGCCACCAGTGGGTACTATAGCAGAGTGCTATAAAGTATTAGCATTTGAGAGGATTTCTGAGTGTGCACTAAACCACTATGCACAGTGTGAGACAGACTTGGCACTTTGTACAGCGTGAGTCAGACAGCAGATCACTTTAATTTGCAGAGGAGGTAGGACTTACTTAGCAAATGTTTTTTATTTCTTTGTGCAATTTTGGATTGTAACTTCAGTGTGGTAGTAGTTGTATGGTGGGGCCAGGGGTCCATAAAAACACATTTTTTTAGCAGGAGTGTATTTATGATTATTTGACAATGCTGTAGAAATTCTATATTTAAAACCATGCAGAAATGTTTCCTCCTCAATACACAAATGGTAGGTGCCCTTTTGGCAGATATACATTGTTTATTTATTTATTTTTATATATATATATATATATATATATATATATATATATATATATATATATATATATATATATATATATATATATATATATATATATATATATATATATATATATATATATATACAGTGTATATATATATTACATTCCAGTTTACTGCCCCTTTATGCAAGGACTTTCAAGATGCAAGGAGGCATTTTATTAAACATTTTACATCTGCATATCATGTTATACTCTCAGACAAAGATTGCTCAGTGTTTGAAATGAGACAGGTTAACTTAAAACTGTTCAGTTTACACTACAACTGACTTAATTTTGAAATACATACCAACATGCCTAAATCCTGCATTTAACCAGATCTAATGGTATGAGTACCACAGTTTATGGTTCCACCAAGACCATATAGAGTACAGCATTTTCAAAATCCATAAGTACAGCTGACAAATGGGAACATTTGTACACTATATTTGAAGTGGTGCTCTTGGTTGGGGGAAAAAAAAAAAAACATATGTCAACCTTTTAAAAGTACTTTTCTTCATCTAGCCCTCTACCCAGATCATTAATGTACAATTTTGAATTCACATAATTATTTTTGTTTGCACATTTACAAATATAATTCTTTAAAAAATTATCTCTTAATTTCTGCAATTTTTTTATCATGCATGTCACACACTGTTGATTTAGGGGATGCAAGGTGCATAAATGTTTCCTCCTGTGAGTATTTATGAAGGTGTCTGTGTTTATGTCTTTGT
This sequence comes from Bombina bombina, assembly GCF_027579735.1. Classification (NCBI taxonomy): domain Eukaryota; kingdom Metazoa; phylum Chordata; class Amphibia; order Anura; family Bombinatoridae; genus Bombina; species Bombina bombina. The sequence continues at coordinate 378,056,736 of NC_069499.1, forward strand.
GCTTTGGTTTGTGTCTCTATGAGTGTGTATGTATTTTTTTTTCTATGGGTCTGTATGTCTTTGTGCATTTTCTGTGGATGTCTGTGAGGGTGTGTGTATATGTCTTTGAGCTTTTTCTATGGGTGTCTCTGTGATGGTGTGTGTATGTTTGTCTTTATGTATTTTCTCTGGATGCCTCTGTGAGGGTGGGTGTGTATGTTTGTTTTCTGTGGATGTCTCTGTGAGGGTGTGTGTGTGTATGTATGCATGTCTGTGTTTTCTGTGGATGTCTTTGTGAGGGTGTGTGTTTTCTGTGGGTGTCTCTGTAAGGGTGTGTGTATGTCTTTGTGTGTTTTCTGTGGATGTCTCAGTAAGGGTGTGTGTATGTATGTCTCTCTGGGTTTTATGTGGTTGTCTCTCTGTGTGTATGTCTTTGTGTGTTTTCTGTGGTTGTCTCTGTGTGTGTGTGTATGTCTTTGTGTGTTTTCTGAGGCTGTTTCTGTTGGTGTTTCCTTGGGTGTATGCGCAAGTTTGAGTTTGTGTGTGTGTGTGTGTCCATTGTCTGATCTTTTTTAGGACATTTTGACCTTACTACTGATTATTCACATCTTTCTACAGACTTTGAGACCAATGAGACCTTTCTGCAAGTCACCAATCCACCATTTAACCTTTAAATTATTGTTTAGGCAGTTCAGGGCCCTTCTTTTCAGCCACTGCATGCTGTCGTCATCATTTAGTTGGCCTCTTCCTTTACAAAAAGATAATCAGAACTCCATATTTTGTTTTCTAAATCTCCTTTTTTTTACAAAACTGTAGTTTACCTCATTACTTATCAGGTCAATGTAAACAAGTGCTGAGTGTCTGTTTGGGTGTCTGTGTCTGAGTATGTTTCATTGTGTGTCTGCTAGAGTGTCTATATGTGAATCCTTATGTGTCAATGTTTCAGTGTATGAGTGTGTCTGTGTGTTTGTATGTTACTACCTTTACAACATTTTCAAGTTTAAATAGACACTTAAAGGGACACTCAAGTCAAAATTAAACTTCATGCTTCAAATACAGCATGCAATTTTAAACAACTTTCCAATTTACTTCCATTAACAAAATGTGCACATTATTTATATATTTATATTTATATTTACACTTTTTGAGCCACCAGCTCCTACTGAGCATGTGCAAGAATTCACAGCATATACGTATATGCATTTGTGATTGGCTGATGGCTGTTACATGATACAGGGGAGTGGAAATAGACATAACTTTGCAATTTATTTAAAAAAAATCTACTACTTATTTGAAGTTCTCACTAAGTGCTATTACATTGTCTTCTTATCATGCATTTGTTGATTATGCAAATCTACTGTATTGACTGGTCCTTTAAGAATAAAGTGCATATACGTTTTAGTCACTTGGTCAAAAATTGCACATGTCAAAGGAGGGAGGCCCTGATCAATAATTAAGTCAGGGGCCCCAAAATTTCTAGTGGCGGCCTTGCCCATGTACATTTCAATTTTGAATTTTCGATCCTTTTAACTTGTAAAGTGTTATCTACAGTGTAAATAAACCCACCTTTAGAGAGCATTTAAGACAAGGAGGGCAACTTTTAAAATTGCAATGTTTGCCTGTTACGGTTTGGGAAGGTCAGCACCCATAATAATACATTTCTCAGATCTCCAGAAGAAATACTGCATGGTTTGTGATCTCAAATTTTCTGTTCAGTATAATGTTCAAATTCAGTATAAAGCATGAAAAGTTATGTCTATCCACGTATGTTCACAAATGTGAGTTTTTCTAGTGTTTCTTACTACTGCACAAGTACCATTGAACTATAGCAACTTATATCTCTAGACTGCATTCTCAAGCAAGCTGCCAAATTCCAGTCGCAATCACTCATTCTATAGTTAAAAGTTTTAAAAAACCAAACAGTATTTTACAGCATTTACCATTGAATGCTCAACCAAACTTAAAATGTGGCAGTGCCACCAGGGCAGTTATATGGCGTAGATTTACTATATGTCTAGGGGAGATAATTCGCTATAGCAAATCATGTCTGCTCGACATCGCTAAATGCTGACAGCATACACTGTTAGCCTTTATTATTGCACAAGCATTTTTTTAGTGAAATGCTTGTGCAATGCGCCTCCTGCTCACTGGTGGCCAATCGGTCGCTAGCAGGGGCTGTTAATCATCTCGATCGTATTCGGATGATTTCACTCAGCCACCACAGGTTAAGGAGCAGCGGTCTTATGACCGCTGCTTCTTAACTTCTGTTTCAGGTAGCAGCATTTGCATTCGCTGCTTCATAAACGAAGCCCATATTTTAACCTCAAACAAGAATTCTGTATTATATTGCTGATTTTAATACCTTTTGAATGGGTCAACAAGTTAGAAGTAAATTGGATCAGTGTCTTGAAGGTTATCAATTTGTGACTATTTGTTGCACATGAATTTAGTAGATATTCTTGAGTAAAGATATTTTAGTGATTGTCTATGATAGATCAATAATCTACTACTCTGCTTGAGGCCCATAAACAATCTAAAATATAAAAAACATTACAAAGACTTCAAATAAAACATAAAAGTCTAAGATGCTGAAGTGAATATTTTAGTTTATAGTAGTATTACTTTTGTTTGTTTCCTAGACTGAAAACACTTAAATTAACAAAGTTATTTGTATCTGTGGCAGTGCTTAAGGACAAATAAATGTGCAGTAAACATTACTTACACAGTTTGTTTGGGACACTTTTAGCCTGTATAAATAAGTGGATTCCCGAAGTAGAAAACTGGCAAGTTTTGCTAATGTTACAGTTATTTAAAAACATTTATTTTAAATGCAGATTTTGTTTGCATAAATATAAAAATTAATACTTATAACATGTTTGTCTTGTTAAATACATTTTCATTCTTCTTATATCTTTAGAAACAAAGCAGAGAAATGCAAACGCAAAAAAACATATATGTTATTGTCTCTCTCGAACACAAAAAAGCAGGGTTTAAATTCTCTCTTCAATGAAAATTGAACGGTAAACTCTGTTTTACCTAAACATCATCTTTTTAAATAAACAGCTCCTGCATACTGTGGTATTATTCCTAGTTGTGCTATCTATCAATCTATCTATCTAAATATCTATCATCTAACTATCTATATATCTATCTACCTTTCAATCTATCATCTATTTTTCTATCTATCTATCTATCTATCTATCTATCTATCTATCTACCTATCAATATACCATCTATTCTTCTATCTATCTATCTATCTATCTATCTATCTATCTATCTATCTATCATCTATCTATCGTCTATCTATCTACCCATCTATCTATCTATCTATCTATCTATCTATCTATCTATCTATCTATCTATCTATCTATCTATCTATCTACCACAAGCAAAACTCACAGCTCTAAGTGCACACCAGGCACTCACAGATACCTGTCTTTACATCCAGTGAACCCGGTAGTTACCCCAGGCAGGCTTAGGTGCATGGAGCACTTTTAATATCAAACACAACATACAAAATAGCCAATGGTCCTATACATGCACGCAGCTAGGTTACAAGCAAAACGTTGAAGGGTATATATATATATATATATATATATATATATATATATATATATATATATATATATATATATATGCATTGGAAACAATTTAAAAAAAAAAGAAAATGGAAAAAATAGTGGTAAGACTTACCTAGATGTGATAATCAGCTATATTAAATGTTGTTGTTCTTTTAACTTTACCATAACCTAAATGAATGTTGATTTTGCCCTGTAAACAATCTTCATTTAGCAGCAAATGAAACCTATATTTTGATGATAAGAACTAAGTTTGAAACAGCTATCTAGAAGTGGTTTTGTTTTTGCTGCACCAAACCCATAAGAGAATTATGCAGATAAACACAGCCATGAAAGCCAAAGGGGTCAAATTATTAAGGGCTGAATGTCCCCTGATCCCCCTGTTTCCTCAAGAGCCTTCAGGCTCACCGGAAACAGCAGTTAAGAAGCAGCAGTCTTAAGAATGCTGCTCCCTAACTGTATCCACGGCCTCTGAGCGGAGGACAGAAATCAACCCGATCGAATACGATCGGGTTGATTGACACCCCCTGCTAACGACCTATTGGCTGCAAATCTGCAGGGGTCGGCATTGCGCAAGCAGTTCACTAGAACTGCTTGTGCAATGCTAAATGCCGACAGTGTATGCTGTCAGCATTCAGCGATGTCTGGCGGACATAATACGCTAAAGCCGGACATTAATAAATCGACCCCAAAGTCTAAAAAAGTTGTACATCTAATTTGTATCTTACCTAGAGTTATCAAGAGTTGCTAATATACACATACAAGCATGCATTATTGTGGGACACTTAACAACAGGCAACATTAATTATTTATTTATCTTTAGGAATGTGTTTACTTTTCAATCAAATGTTACCTCTAAGACAGGGGTTTTGGAACTACATTTCCGATGATGCTCAGCCAGCATTTTATCTAGCTGAGCATCATGGGAAATGTAGTTCCAAAACCTCTGGAGAGCAAAGTTTGGACACCCCTGCTCTAAGAGATATGAAACCCAAACATTTTCTTATGTGATTCAGACAGAACATACACATTTAAAAAGTTTGCTTCATTCTCATGGTTTTCATTGTTGAAGAGATATCTAGATAGGTGTCTGGAGCATTGCATGGCAGAAAATAGTGCTGCCATCTAGTGCTCTTGTAAATGAATAACATTCTTGCCATATAGTGCTCCACATACATGCATGCTCCTGAGCTTTCTTGAAAAAAAGAAACCAATAGAAGAAAGAAAATGAGATAATAGAAGTAAATTAGAAAGTTGTCTAAATTGGCTTGCTCTATTTGAACCATGAAAGAAAAATTTGGGGTTGCATGTCCCTTTTACAATCTAATGTGGAATTATATAGACTTACAATATTAGAAGGCTGGTCAAATATGTGAATCGCTATTTTTTTAAAAAAAAGGTATTTCATGAATTTAATAAATATTTAAAAATGTTATTTACCCTTAGCAATAGTTTTGATAAAAACAAAAATCTGACATTAATACATCACATTTATTTAGCAAAAAAGAACACTTTGACATAAGCATTTATCTGTACAAACTCCAATTCACAGCAACTATTTGTATGAAATGTTTCCATTATTCAATGAGTACAAATACAACCATTTGTTTCTAAACATTCTAATTTATATAGAGAATATACACTTTTATTACCTTCCACAGTATACAAGCTGCTAATTCAAATTGTTTTTATAATAAATTAGGAATATCTCTACTGCCACTCAGCAGAACAGTCTTGGTATCATTGCTTATATTTTAAGATCCATAGATGTCCAAATTTATTTTACCTAATTAGTTCATTGTTTTCAGGCTGCCTGGTCTGAGTATTTAAAATCTGCCATAACAGAAGGACAAAATGTAGTTTACTGTCCAATTAACAAATCTAGTAGCTTGCTCTGCCACTCAGTGAATTATCATTGCCTGGTCATAAATCAGCAGAAGAACTACTTAAGCATGCACCTAGTAATCAACGCTACAGGAATTGGCTGCCATCCATAAAGTCCGGCGCTGAGATCTGCAGCATTATTTTATTCAAGTAACACATTAGCAGAATGTACAACCATTTTGATTTTTATTCCAGATGATCTAAAAGCATCATTGCAAAAAAAGCTTTTGTCCCTTTTCGGATAAAGACATTTTCCTAATGGCACATTTTTATATCATTTGTTGCAATAAATCAAGAATAAAATGCTCTATTTGACCTCGACAGTACTATCTCAGACAAACTTTTGTATATTTGAGGAACTGTAGAAATGCATACAGTGCTTCAGGGATGCCACTATCAGTGTTATATTTATATTTTAAAATTGATGAGAAGGTTAAATAATATAATAATATTGTTTTTAATAAATTCCGTACCCCTTTTACCAGAATCATATCTGTATTCCCATTCTAGGGTGCTCATTAACATTTCTTACTTCCCTCTTGTAGTATTTTGCAGGGCATATACTTGTCTTCTTTGTATTTGTATCAAAAGAGCAAAAGAGAGTTTGGAATGGCATAAGATATGGCCTATGATTCCCATTAAAGAATTACCTCCATTGTGCATACTTTGAATATCAAAGTTAGCCAGCTACCCGCATAGCTTTTGAAAATGAGAAAAGAGGACAAGAAGGTTTAAAAAAAACTTAAATTTAATTGAGTAAAAAAATATGAACTTTAACAATGAAGGTCAAAGAAATGTAAAGCAATAGATTAACTATCAGAAGCATCTTTTCTATTTTTTTATCCTTCATAAAAAATTTCAGTTCTCATGTTTTCATTTTTGATATAATATTAAAAGTTTACTACTGAAAATAGCATAGTGATTTTACCCTTTATATATATGTGCACACAAAAAAATGATATATATTTTAGTCAAATGAGGAAAAAAAAAAAACATGTTGTTTCTTATGAAGAACATCTTCAGGGCAGAAGATTAGCAGCTAGACAACATATTACATTTATATAGTGTTAACATAGTAGCTAGTGCTGCTGCTACAAACCAGCAGAAGCATCATTTTTTTTATTTATATTTATGTTATTTTTTTAATGTGTTTTGGATCTGAAAACTTTCCCACCTACAAACACCTGCAGAATGCAATGAGTATTAAAAATTCGGAATATTCAGAATCCACATATAGTAGAATGAGAAAACTGTACAAAACCTGTATGCTGGAAAACACTTCTGTGCTCTTTTATGATCAATAAATTCCAAATGCAACAATGTCATTTGCTGAATTTACAAACTGTATTTTCAGTATCGAAAATACATTCTCAGAAAATGATATTACTGAGGATTTCTGTTTCAGAGATTGCAGGATAATCTAACTGTAGTCGGTGCTCTTGAGTCTGCAGAGATTAGTTTTATACCAGTGATAAGGGATCAGTAGACCAAAAAGTATATGTGGGATAATTTATCTCATACTGTGGGAATTGTCTAGTATTCTGGGGCTAGACTGGCCCTTTGGATATTGTAGACTCACATAGAAATTTACCTTTTTTTGTAGCTCAGCAAGCTAAAATAGAGCATTCCCTTAATTAACTCCCTCCCACAAAGCTAACAGTTAACCAGTGTTTGTTCTCAGTTAAGCATTTCTGAAAGATTCTTCTTGCTTCAGGATATTTTCAGTAGTATAGCCTAGCCCACCTGAGACACTAAATGCATGAGTAATTGGAAAATAGATATTAACCCCTTCACTACCGGGATTTCAGAGAAGAACTTGCTCAAAATATAGGAGAATTTTTTGTTAGCATTTTTTTATCACTCCATTTAAACAGAAATAGAGCTTTGTTTTTTCTTATTTACCTGTCAAAACTATATATATATATATATATATATATATATATATATATATATATATATATATATATATATATATATATATATATATATATATAAGCAGACATCCAAAGGTATTGATCTAAACCAATTTTGGTATATATCATGCCACCATTTCACCGCCAAATGTGATCAGATAAAAAAACGGTTAGCTTTTTCACAAACTCACTGAAATTATTTACATACCGCTTGTGCAATCATGACACAAATGGTTGTAAAAGTTTCTCTGGGATCCCAATTGTTTAGAAATAGCAGACATGCATGTCTTTGCCATTGCCATTTTGTAATTAGAAGGCTGCTAATTGCAACTGCGCACCACACCTCTGAAATTCCTGGCAGTAAAAGAGTTAATCATAAACCTTGTAAGGTTAATTCTAGCTCTAGTGCAGAGATTACCCTCCCACCTGACACTTCCCACCCCCTGATCCCACCCAAACAGCATGCACATTCAAGCGGATACATTAATAATTTTTAGCAGAGGGTATTTGAAGGGCAGATGAAAGTGCTGGAGGCAGCAGTGACTTTTGTGCCTTCATAAGAAGAAGGTAGATATCTTCAAGAAGTAAGTACTGATTTTAAAATTAGGCATTGAGACCCTTTAAAATGCAGATTAGGTAGTATAAATAGCTATTTTAGAAAATAAGCTTATAAACAAGATTTCAATATAACAAATACAATTAACAGTAACAGAATGCTGGTAATATTTTGAGTAAAATTGCAAACTATTTTATGACTTTAAATTATACCTCTATCTATATAGTATTTAAAAACTTGGTTCTGGAAAGACTATGTACAAATTAAACTATTAGTCAAAATTAATCACTGAATATTGAACAGCTCAGTTCAGCTACACATCCGCTGGACAGCTGCCTGTCTGTTCCCTGTTAGTCTTGCTGGAACTAATTTTAGTTACTGATGTGAAGCACAATTGTGCCTTTAGAATTCTTCCTTGTATTAGGCAAGGAAAATGCAATGAGTGATTGAAAGCTTCTGTCAACAAATAGTTGAATTTGTAATTTCTTAAGGGAATCTATATATTTTTTAATATGTTACTCTATGCCAAAAAATACAATAATACAGTATATGCCAGAACAAACAGTAGTTGGAAAATGGACATGTAAAAATATAGAGCAAAAATGATGCACTATAATTTGTTATAGCATATCATTTTAACACTGGCAACCCTGCAGACACAGCTTCAGGGCCCAAATGTTTCAGGCTTGAGTGGGACTGAAATGCTAGTTTAGCAGCTGTGGTACTTAGCCTTTAAGAGGGTGACAGAGTTTCAAATCATCCCGATCTGAGTGGGATTATTGAGAAGCCTTGTTCTTGTGCTATTAGCTGCATGAGAGCAGGGGCATGGCTGAACAAGCAATATCTTGTGAAATAAATAATTCAATGCTCAGTGGACAGGGTTCTAGGATGGGAACTTGTCCATCTGTTAAATGGAGCCCAATGTGTTTCGCCTCTGTAAAGGGTTAAACACATAAAGAAAAACTCACCAGCATAGAGAGAAATCACACAAAATCATTGTTGTTTTTTTTAGCATTATATTGCAATGTATGTGTCTGTCTTTCACATCCAGAACTCTGGATAGCTAGATGCACAGCTCTCAATCTCTCAAACATTTCTAAAATTCTTTAAGAGACCTTGCAGTACTGAAGATACTAATCTTGCTAGAATGGCCCTGAGGGGAAACAGCCAGTGACCCAATCAGCCACACGGTGTCACCAGTCACACAGCTGGGTCAGATGACTGTTGTTTATAATTGTGTCACCATCATTTTCTGCTACAAAAATACTTTCCAGAACAAAATAAATACAACACCTGATGGTGACATATTTTACAAAGATTATTTTAATTAAACTGAAATGTCTGATTTGTGTATCACTTCCCACTTGAATGTTCTTTCCATACAAACATAGTGCATGTGTAGATTTTTTTTTGTTAAATATGTTTATTGTTTATTGTCCTTATAAGCATTAACAAAATAGACTAAAATGGTTAAACTGAATCCAGAGAATACAAACTAATATTTGTTATTTTATTATCCATAACATTTTTTGTTTGCAAGTACACGTGTTATATCAATTTGTATTAACACGAGAAAATACAATTTTTTCTGTTATTATCCCTTTTGTATTTATACTTCTACCCCTCTGACATTACATTTATCATCAGCCACCTTCCGCTGTTATACTTTAGTATTTTCCTCATACTCTATAATATTAATAATGTATTCATTTTTAGCTACGCAATGCAAGGCAGATTAAATATTATACCCGAACAGACTAATTAATGAGTTAGGGACTGTTAACCTGCAGTGACATCACTAGGGAATGCGGGGGGTGCGGCCCGCACCTGGGTGACACCCTCCTGGGGGTGACACCACAGAAAAAAATTTAAATTTAAATTTTATTGAAATTCAAAGAAATACAATGTAGAGATGCATAGATTTTTTTTATTAGAGGGGCCGGCATTTGTGAGCATTAGTGGTACTGGGGAAGTTGTAGACACTTAATTTTTTTGCCCCTTGAGCCAGCGCTGCAATTTCAACAAATAGTTTTCCCGGCTGCTTTTGCTTGTTTGTACTTTGCTCCTCCCCTGCCCAATTTCACTATGAATGTTGTGGACGTGCCATGGTGCTTGCAAAGTTGCGCTGCTAGCCTAAACCTGCCTGCCTATCTGTGCTCACTGCTCAGTGACGTGTGGAGCAGTGGAGTCACTCACTGCTATGCTGTCTCTCTAAACAGGAACTGGGAAATCGTGAGGGGGATGCCTGGCACCTGACCGCATGACTGTCTGATACTGTCACTAAAGTGAAGGAGCCACGTATGATGCCCACCAGACCGGTACGGTTACGGTACACTAAGTGCACACTGAAGAGGTAGAAGGGGAGGGCGGACGAGGGTCTGGGGGTGGGCAGAGTGCAGAGGTGATTGGCCATAAGAAGCGCTAGGCACACGGCCCGGGGCTGTGCACTGACAGACTTGGAACAGAGTCAGAGAGCAGAATTTTCATAGTTTGCCTGCCTAAACCTTTCCTCAGTGATTTATTTTAGAGTGTTCTGTTTATCTTTAATTTGATGCTCTGCTGAGCCAGGGAGCAGCTCTATGCATGAGCTTTATAATTAAAGCAGTGCAGTTTACATATTTTGTATGTGTGTGTGTCTGAGTTTTTGTGTGTGTGTATATCTCAGTGTTTTTGTGTGTGTGGCTAAGTGTTTTTGTGTGTGCCTGAATGTTTTTGTGTGTGTGTCAGAGTGTTTTTGTATGTGTGTTTGAGTGTTTTTCTGTGTGTGTTTTTGTGTGTGCATCTGACTGTGTTTCCGAGTGTTTGTGTGTGCATCTGACTGTGTTTTTAAGTGTGTCTGAGTATGTCTGAGTGTTTGTATCTGTGTGTGCCTGTGTTTTTGTGTGTGTCTGCTTTCTGGGGGGGGGGGTGACACCATAACTTACCGCACCGGGTGACAACAACCCTAGTAATGCCACTGTTAACCTGACTTGGGAAAAAATATAACTATTATATTTATTTCATTAATCATAATCTGCAATTGTCTATTTCTCGAAAAAACATACTCTTGTAATAGCAGGAACATGATTGATTAAGGCATAGGGGCCGATTTATCAAGCTCTGTATGGAGCTAGTTGCTAGACCGCTGCTTCTAAACCGCTGCTCTATAACTTGTCCACCTGCGTGGACAGAAATCAACCCGATCGAATACAATTGGGTTGATTGACACCCCCTGCTAGCAGCCGATTGACTGCGAATCGGCAGGGGGCGGCATCGCACCAGTAGTTCACAAGAACTGCTGGTGTAATAATAAATTCCAACAGCGTAGCTGTCGGCATTTATCGATGTGCAGCGGACATGATTCGCTACATCATATCATGTCCGCTCGCACAATGATAACTCTACCCTTCAGACTTTAGTATCAAAGCACTACATATACTGTATATATGATGGCATCTTCTATCTTCATCCATCTGGAGCGGAGCGGGTCCATCTTCAAGACATCCGACGTGAAGCATCCTCTTCTGTCCACGGCCGACGACTGAATGAAGGTTCCTTTAAATGACGTCATCCAAGATGGCGTAAATTTAATTCCGATTAGCTGATAGAATTCTATCAGCCAATCGGAATTAAGGTAGAAAAAAATCCTATTGTCTGTTGCAATCAGCCAATAGGATTGAACTGGCATTCTATTGGCTGATTGGAACAGCCAATAGAATGCCAGCTCAATCCTATTGGCTGATTGTATCAGCCAATAGGATTGAATTTCAGTCCTATTGGCTGATTGTATCAGCCAATAGGATTTTTTCTACCTTAATTCTGATTGGCTGATAGAATTCACTTAAAGGAACCTTCATTCAGTCGTCGGCCATGGACAGAAGAGGATGCTCTGCGTCGGATGTCTTGAAGATGGACCCGCTCTGCCCCAAATGGATGAAGATAGAAGATGCTGTCTGGATGAAGACTTCTGCCCATCTGGAGGACCACTTCTGCCTGGTTGGATAAAGACTTCTGCCCATCTGGAGGAAAACTTCTGCCCGGTTGGGTGAAGACATCTCCCGGTAAGGTGATCTTCAAGGGGTTAGTGTTTAGGGTTTTTTTTAAGGGGGGATTGGGTGGGTTTTATAGTAGGGTTGGTTGTGTGGGTGGTGGGTTTTAATGTTGGGGGGGTATTTGTACTTTTTTTTACAGGTAAAAGAGCTGATTACTTTGGGGCAATGCCCTTTGTAATTTAGTGTAGGGTAGGGCTTTTTTTTATTTTGGGCGGCTTTTTTATTTTGTTAGGGGGATTAGAGTAGGTATAATTAGTTTAAAAATCTTGTAATTTCTTTATTATTTTCTGTAATTTTGTGGGGGGTTTTCGTACTCTAGATAATTTTATTTAATTGTAATTAATTGTATTTAATTTAGTTAATTTATTTAATTATAGTGTAGTGTTAGGTGTTAGTGTAACTTAGGTTAGGTTCTATTTTACAGGTAAATTTGTCTTTATTTTAACTAGGTAGTTATTAAATAGTTAATAACTATTTAATAACTATTCTACCTAGTTAAAATAAATACAAAGTTGCCTGTAAAATAAAAATAAAGCCTAAGCTAGATACAATGTAACTATTAGTTATATTGTAGCTAGTTTAGCGTTTATTTTATAGGTAAGTATTTAGTTTTAAATAGGAATTATTTAGTTAATGATAGTAATTTTATTAAGATTTATTGTAATTATATTTAAGTTAGGGGGGTAGGGTTAGGGTTAGACTTAGGTTTAGGGGTTAATACATTTAATATAGTGGCGGAGATGTTGGGGACGTTAGATTAGGGGTTAATAAATGTAGGTAGGTGGTGGTGATGTTAGGGACGGAAGACTAGGGGTTAATAATATTTAACTAGTGTTTGCGATGCGGGAGTGTGGGGGTTTAGGGGTTAATATGTTTACTATAGTGACGGCGATGTCCGGTTCGGCAGATTAGGGGTTAAAATATTTATTTTAGTGTTTGAGATTTGAGGGGCCTCGGTTTAGGGGTTAATAGGTAGTTTATGGGTGTTAGTGTACTTTTTAGCACTTTAGTTAAGAGTTTTATGCTACGGTGTAAAACTCTTAACTACTGACTTTTAAATGCGGTACCAGGCTTGACAGGAGAGGGTCTATCGCTCACTTTTGGTCAGACTCGTAATACCGGTGCTATGCAAGTCCCATTGAAAATATAGGATACGCAATTGACATAAGTGGATTTGCTGTATTTCTGAGTCTGGCCAAAAAAGTGAGCGGTACACCTGTACCTGCAAGACTCGTAATACCAGCGGGCGTTAAAAAGCAGCGTTAGGACCTCTTAACGCTGATTTTTAACCCTAACGCACAACTCATAATCTAGGCCACTGTTTGTATATAGCTAATATCCAGGGACTAATTATCCACTGGCGGGTAAGAACAACTCCTACAGCTCTAGTTATGTACAGAGGGCAGAAGTAAATGAGTTACAGCACTGACATAAGCAGGGTCAGACAAACTGATGCACACATATGCATGCTTTATGCACTGTAGCCTCGGGAATTAAAAAAGGCAAAGTTTCCATATGTAAATGACTTTGAGCTTAATGATCTTCTATGTTTGGATATTAAAACATAAATATCTCTGCGCCAATATTTTAAAAATTCTGCATGCACAGATATAGTAAATATTTAAAAAGTTGTTTTTATTTGCAACATGCAGTAGCACTAAAAACCGTTTACCATACAAGAAATTATATTTATCAAGATCATACACAGGCACATAACACACAGCATTGTTTTTCAAAAATAAAGGCAGAGCAATTATATATCTCCTACTATCTTCTGGATAAGAGGTGAGGAAGCATTGTGGGAGGTGGTCCTCAGGTATTTTGTGTGTTGAGCCATGATAATTATGGGTGGGGATGTATTTTTTTGTGAGAATTAAAGGTAGTACATGAGTGGAGTCAATGTGTGTCATAAGAGAAACCAGACAGCAATCCATAAATAACCCAACATTTGTCCTGAATGAAGGAAGCTGCAGACAGACTCCCCAAATCATAACAATCTTCAATATCCAGGATGGTTGGTTGGTATGAAATTATATAAAATAGGTTTGTGTTGTGTTAGACAGGGTAGTTATTATTGTGTTATGTTATAGGACTAACTCATACTTTATGGGCAAATTATACTATGTATATATATATACACACACCTTTTATTTTCTGAAACAGTCTGTTCATGGTAACTCAACATATGTACTCAAATAGGAAACTACATGAGAAAATCAAGTGAAAGGAAAACCAAACAAATGCTTTCATCTTTGCTTGTAATCCCCCTTTGCTTACAATGAAGTTTGACAGCAAGCAGACAGGGCACTTTTGTAACATGATTTGCACAAAGTATCATGAGCACGACAAATCTGCTTGATTTTTGAATAGCAATCTCACACACTACTCCTTAAATACGCTTGATTGTGATGTGAAGATTGCAAGCACACATTGTTTCTTGCAACAATCTACTTGCTTGGCACAGTTTTACACTTCAAAGCCGTAGCATGTGTTATTCATGCTGCATCACAAGATTCTGAATAGCGGCTGCCCATATTTCAAGTGGATTCAAGAGAATTTGACAATATGTTTGATTTTGAATTGTGTTATATACAGTAATTACTGATGTCACATAAATTGTTATCATAACAACGTTTTTTTGTTTTAATATTCAATAAAGGTTTTTAGCCTAAATTGTAGTGATTTTTTATTGACTATGGCAGAAGCTTTAGCATTTACCTTACGCTAGAAAATTTGGAGAGAATTGTTTAGAAAAGAACAAATTAGTATTCATAAAAAAATATTTAAGATGAGCATTTTTATCAACCTTGGCAATTAAATAAACCATATGTTGTAGTTATTAAAGTCATAAAACCTTTTGTGTAGTATTTATGCTGATATTCAATAACAACTAGATTATTAGAGAGCAGTTATTTTGCATATTCACTATTTATTTTGCTTCATGAAAGCTAGGTAATGAGTGTTGCAATGAATGGCCAATTAAAACCATATTCTTCACAATGGATATATATGAAGCTTAGAAAAAATGCAATGGGAAAGAGAAAAAGGGAGAGAGTGAAAGAGAAAGGGAGAGAGAGAGGAACAGTAGAACAGACATCTGGATCAATAGAAAGAGACAGAAATATAGGTAGATACACCAAGATGAAAGATAGATAGATAGATAGATAGATAGATAGATAGATAGATAGATAGATAGATAGATAGATAGATAGATGATAGATAGATGATAGATGGATAGATAGAAGATATATATATAAATAGATCCATAGATAGATCGATAGAAATATACATAGAATTATATTTAAAAAATGGCAACATGAATCAAACTATGTGTGCCTATGATATTATGCAGCTTATAGTTTATACTTCTTTTAGCTTATTTTGAGTCGCTAACTAAAATGAACAGCTGTGTTTATGATTATTTATAATCCTTGTACATTTTAGAAATAGGTACAATTATGATATTTTGTGTTTGTTTACTTCTTATGTTCTGCCCTCCTTACACATAGCTGAGGTATAATTAGACAGATAAAATCTCCTCCCTTAACAACTCATTGAGACAGGCACAAGGTCCTTTTCATTCAACCTTTTATTGTGGGGAAGTTAGAGTAAAACTGGAAATAAGAGAATAGCATTCAATCAGTATCAACAATACACAAAATGTACAGTCCTAGCACACTAGTCTAACTAGGGAAAAGAAATATGGGAGTACCAGAGATGCTACTGTTCGGCTGATGACAGAATGGCAGCTAAATAGTTCTGGTATCCTCCTGATGTGCTGATGCAAGCAAGATGGCTGCTGAAACTGTTTCTGAGACTTCTACTAGGATGATGGGAATCTATGGTAGTTTTGAAGAACAATTTATCTAACAATTCGGAAACTGCAAAACTGAACCATACACTAGAGGGCAATATTTAAATGCACCTCTATAGGTGATGAACACATTTATTAACTTATAACAGCATAGCATTTTTACTTGCTGAAAGGCATAACAACTAGAATTCATCTATTATTTTTGAAAGATTAAGAACTATAGTAAATGCTGTACTTCTGCTCTAAAGTTAATTATCTAAAATGTTTTCATGCTGTGAGTTTGTAATACTAAGCACCATTCAAAATATTTACTCATCTCCTTTTTAATGTGAAACAGAAGACAAATGCACTAGAGAATGGGGGAAAAAGAAAGAAGGAAACTGGTTGAAAAAAACTATTGTAATTAAAGGTAATATTGGGGGATTTAGAAAAACATATTAATTGATTAATTAATTAATTACTTAATTACTTTATTAAAACATATAAGTCAATAACAATGTAAGGGTAAAATATCTGTTAAATCTTTTTGTTGCACCACATAAGCAGTGGCTAATGATATGATACCTGCTGAGGCTGCAATTATATATAACAACTAACTCTATAAAAATGATGAGATGAGTGAGCTTTAGTGAATCAGCTGTATATAATAACATTATATAGGAACTAGTGAATATGGAGAGTTTGGAGAAACCCTTAGATAATTTAGCAGTCAGTTTAATAAGGCTTTTACTGTATAGCTGCATATGTAACTGTAATAATTACAATGGCCAAGAACAACAGTATGCCAGTGGATTCTTTATTTTGTAGAGTATAGTTTTTTGTTGCAAATTACTTTTCAGTTGAAATGCATAATGTAAAAAATATGAGGTTTAATATATTCAGCACTAAAGCATGTATACAGTATATAAATAGAGAATACATGTTTTAAAAAGCAGACATTAATGCTCATACTTGTGTCAATAATGCAGACACAAACACCACTGTCATGTGGCATCAAATAATAATATAACAATATGGGTAAAGTCTGAGCAACCATGTTACACTATTATGAGATACAAACAACAATAATATATTTTTCAGAAAGTTCACTATGTTGGTGATGTGCAGATGACATAAAAGAAAGTTTCAAACTGTCAGGATATATTCTAGTAAACCAATAAAAAGAGGTGCCCTAACTTCAGGACTTCAGCTATTGCTACCGTGTTAACTTCTTCTTCACATAGACTTTAATGGAGCGTGCTGTTAAAAACACATATAACACTTATCGATATCGCAATAAATGATAGCCCTTTCCAATCAAATAACTTGTCATATACTATATCCCATTTAAAGAGACACTGTACCCAATTTTTTTCTTTTGTGATTCAGATAGAGCATGCAATTTTAAGCAACTTTCTAATGTACTCCTATTATCAAATTTTCTTCATTCTCTTTGTATGTTTATTTGAAAAGCAAGAATTTAAGTTTAGATGCCGGCCCATTTTTGGTGAACAACCTACACCAATAAACAAATGCTGTCCATGGTGCTGAACCACAAATTTGCTGGCTCCTTAGCTTAGATGCCTTCTTTTTCAAATAAAGATATCAAGAGAACGTAGAAAAATTGATAACAGAAGTAAATTAGAAAGTTGCTTAAAATGGCATGCTCTATCCGAATCATGAAAGAAAAATTTGGGTTCAGTATCCCTTTAACCTGTTTTTTGTTTTTATAAATATACTTATATTATATTATATTATATACTCATATATTTTTATGAAATAGTAATATGTATATATGAGTGTAATAGTTTATTTCAATGTTTTAATGGACTTCTGATTTGTTTGGTGCAGTATTTTTACCATTACACTTCAGTCACACTAATCTGTTAAGCACAAATTTTGCTTCAGTCAAACACAACCATTTACTTTCAACTTATAATATGCTCGCTAGTTAGCGTGGTTGCGATACTTCTTATCCCATCCTGCACTACAAATAGCATGCCACTTGTAATGTAGCGGATAATGTTTGGGGTATCTTTGATACATGGAGTGAAGTTTTAGCAGCACATCAAGGCAGTTCAAGATTTATTTTGGTCAGGAAGAAAAATGGTTAAAGTAGAGATAGTAGACCTCTCTAAAAAGGTTGGTTTTGAAAAATTGCCTGAAACTATACAAGGTTGAAGTCTGATGGATTCATAGAGAATTCCAGAGGATGAGTAACTATTCCATGGTATCTATGGCAAAATTCAAGTTGCTTTGTCTAAAATTCTATAATAAGTGTTTAAAAAACTTGCTCATTTTAACTCAAACTGTGGTTGTGAAAGCCAGTGCAGTTAAGGAAAATAGCAGTTATACCTGAGTTTTATATTGGTTAGAGGGGTTGGGATTTATGGTGTTTAGGAGCCTGCACAGCTAAGATTCATAATCGAAGAGTGGTGGTTCAGAAATGTTTAATGACATTTTAGGAGCATGATTAATAGTGGTTGGGATGACTAAGAATAAAGGGCCATGATACCCAAATGTTTAAACACTTGAAAGTGATGCAGTATACCTGTAAAAAGCGTGCTAGAAAATATCACCTGACCATCTCTATGTAAAAAAGGAAGATATTTTACCTGAAAATGTCCTAAGTATTCACAACTCATTATAAAGGACTTTAACCCTTTGAGTTTCCCACTCTGGTGCTAATGACGGCTCAGAGCCGCACTCTCCCACCTTGAGGGAGATCTGGGGGGTGCCAACCGGTCCTACCTCGGCGATCGTGCCTGTAGAGTGACAGACATCGCCAGAGCATCACGTTTTGCATGGTGACGTCACGCGCAATGATGTGATGACGTCACTGCGCAACTTTGTTAACAATTTGTCAATACAAAGTATAGGGAAAGGGTGCATGCTGCTTAGAAGTCTGTATCTCCGGCATCTAAGCAGCTACAGACCCCCAAGACCATTGGAAAGGTAATCGCCTAACCTTTCAAATGGTGTAATTCGTGGGGAACTGGAAAAAATAAAAAAAAAGTAAAACATTTTTTTTTCACAAAATAAAAAAATAAATTAAATCAGCTTAGCACCCAGGTGGGAAAGTGCTTAGAACTCAAAGGGTTAAGCAGCAAATCAGTATCTCTGTCCCGGGACAGGCAAGGGAGCGTGCCTCATGCACACTCATCTTATTTCCCTATTCAGTTTAAGGAATTTTACTTTGAAATCTCATGAGAGTTAAGTGAAATCTCATGAGATCACATTAAAAGAGTTCATGACCTCAACACTGCAGATGGAGAGAGAGAGAGAGAGAGAGAGAGAGAGAGAGAGAGAGAGAGAGAGAGAGAGAGAAGAGAGAAGAGAGAGGAGAGAGTAAAGTGTCTTATAACTGCATTTTTCAGCTGAATCATGAAAGTTTAATTTTGACTTTAGTGTCCCTTTAAGGTTAAAGAGTATATGTTCAGTAGCATATGTTGCTAATTATATCTAAAATGTATTACAAATGTTATTGAAGGACAAAATACAGGTTAGTTTACAGAAAATGCATTGTATTTTAACTGTGACAGTTGTATAAAAAATGAAGAAAAAACTTATATTCAAGAGATTTTGCTTGATATCAACCATATTACAGAAAAAACACATTGGTATTAAAATGATTAAAATGTTAAGCTTAACTTTAAACAGTTATATCATATTATGGCTTGTTTTTAAGGTCAGGAATATTCATTTTGCTTCTGGTACTTGTTACTGTCCTTTAGAAAAATTTAAATCCAGAGAATAATTTATACCAATAAAATGTATACATACATGCAAAATATCTCCCGTTATGAATACATATTAATGCATTTTCCACATAAATGTATAACATATGTAGACATAAAATAATTGTGTTATCAATGTTCAGTGAAAACCACAATTCAGTGAGACAAATGATAAGTAGTTCCTTTCTGCAAAGTTCACAATTAAACCCCACAAACATTTCTAATGTTAAATAATATATTAGCCAGCTTGAAACTTAATCCATAGCATCTTAAAGCACTTCATCTCTAAGACAAATCCAATGGTGTAAAATATCTTTATCTATACCTCTATATATAATCTATCTATCTATCTATCTATCTATCTATCTATCTATCTATCTATCTATCTATCATCTATCTATCTTTTTATTTATTTATCTATCTACTGTTTCTATCTATCATCTATCTATCTATCTATCTATCTATCTATCTATCTATCTATCTATCTATCTATCTATACATAGACTGAGTTTATAATACTTTATTATAGTTGTCACAATACAGGAGGATATGTAACACTGCTTGGACCAATATATGTATAAATTGACTTTACTGCATATGTCTGAGACTATGTGATACTTATTCAAACAACATGTTGTTCTCCTGAGTGAACAGCACCAAATTGGACATGAATCTGAAATGTTTCTTTCATGATTCAGACAGAGCATACAATTTTAACAACTTTCCAATTTATCTCCATCATCTAACTTTCTTCATTCTCTTGTTATTTGTTGTTGCACTGCTGGGAACTAGCCAAAAAAGAGACATATATGCGCAGTCACATCAGCAGCTAGCTCAAAGTAGTGTATTGCACCCCAAGAGCCTACATATGTTCTTCAACTAAGGATACCAAGAGAAAGAAACTAAAATTACAATATATGTACATGTCCTTTCTAAATTATGAATGTTTCATTTTGACTTTACTATCCCTTTAATTTTTAAATTAACCGCACCTCCAGAAGAACAGTAAATTGACATAAAATAATTATGGAATGGAAGAACATCCACTCAATCTATTCAAGCCAATACCAAACAAGAAACATCCATCCATAGTAAGCAAAGGCACATTCAAAATTTGACTACGTATATGGGATTCATATAAGAGTAGAGCCTCTAAACCATTTCTTTATTAAAAAAAAAATAATAATTTTAAAAAGTTTAGATATTTAACAAGAAAGTGAAAGACTGGAAAAACATTCTGTTTTGATATTTTAGTAATTAAATAGCTGTGTGGAGATGACAGTAGGAAAGGCTAAGTGTACAAAACCTACAATTAATTATGGTGCAGGAAATATTTATATGTGGAGATGCTTTGCCTATTCTGGAGTTGACTTGCACATGTTAACTTAAATTTAACCTACAAGATGCACCACTCCATTTTGTAGAGACATCCTATTTAATCTGACTTTATTTTTGTGGAAGAGGATTGATGTTCCAGAAGGACAATTGTCCTTACAGGGACATTGAACCCAATTTTTTTTCTTTCGTGATTCTGATAGAGCATGCAATTGTAAGCAACTTTCTAATAAACTCCTATTATCAATTTTTCTTCTTTCTCTTTGTATGTTTATTTGAAAAGTAAGAATGTAAGTTTAGATGCTGGCTTATTTTTGGTGAACAACCTGGGTTGTCTTTGCTTATTGGACAGCACCAATAAACAAGTGCTGTCCATGGTGTTTAACCAATAATTTGTTGGCTCCTTAGCTTAGATGCCTTCTTTTTCAAATAAAGATAGCAAGAGAAAGAAGAAAAAATGATAATAGAAGTAAATTAGAAAGTTGCTTAAAAGGGACATAAAACCCATTTTTTTCTTTTATAATTTAGATAGAACATAACATTTTAAACAACTTTCTATTATCATATTTCCTCGTTTTCTTGTTATCCATTATTGAAACACAGAAATGTAAGCTCAAGAGTGTGCACGTGTATGCAGCAGTTTTGCAACAATGTTATACATTAGCAAGACCACTAGATGGCAGCACTATTTCCTGTCATGTAGGGCTTCAGGCATGTGCACGCTATCTACCTAGGTATCTATTCAACAAAGAATAGCATGAGAATTAAATACTTTTCATAATAAAAGTAAATTGGAAACTTTTAAAAAATTGTATTGTCTATCTGAATCATGAGATAATTTATTGGGGTTTAATGTCCCTTTAAAATTGCATGCTCTATCTGAATATTAGAAGAGAAAACATGTGGGTTCAGTATCCCTTTAACTATCCTAAACACATAATGAAGCTAAGCCAGGCTTTTATGAAGTCCAAAGAAGAGCAAGGAGGGATGATTTACACATATTTCCCTGCACACTCACTGAACCCCAATAAACATCTTTGTGAATATTTGAAAAAAGAAAAGGTAAAGCACACTGGCATCTCCAAAAACTCTCCAAAGGAATGGTGGAATAATGTGGTTTGTAAACCAACAAACCTGTATCGTTAATGCCAGTCAGATTTAAATCAGTCATTAAGTGATCATATTAAATATTAAGATTTTTTTATTTTCAATATGTTTTTTTTTTTACTTTTATTAGTGGAAATGATGTGCTTTTTGTTTAATTTGTGTCAAACAGATTAATTTAATTGTGTGGCAGCTAAATTTTGCTTCTGTATGAACTACATTGTTAATAGGTAAATTGACTTACTGATACAACAATTGACTTTATTGCTGATTGACCAATACTGTATATTAAACCTTTCTTTTACAAGCTACACAATTCTCCTTGGATTGCTACAAAATAAAACACTTAAATTGAGTTGGTTCTGCATAATAAAACACCTTAATTCTATTGGGTAATTTATTGATGAAAGACCAATTAAGAAAATGTTGATCATCTGTTTTATTTTCCCTTTTTAACAGGAAACTCAATTGATATGTCACATTTCTCATCACTGTACTATTAATAATTAACTATGGCATTTTATTTCAATTTATCAGAAACTCACGATTCAATTAAAATCCAGCAATAAATTAACAGAATAAATGTAGATATCTAGGCTACTCATTTTTAACTATACTAAAAGTGAATTTGAGATTAAAATATAGTGCAATTTTAGGAAAACAAATGTCTCCAATTGCACAAGTGATAATAATTTAAGCAATTATATGCAGATGTAGATCATTGGAGACTTTTCAGTATTGTACACAGATTTTGTAACTAATTATGATGAACACATTAAATGAATTTACTAGACAACAAAATTAGCTTATAGAATTACCATAATTTTGTAAGAAAATAATATATAAAAGCCAAAAAAACTGAAAGTTTGCTGATGCTACAATATACAAAGATATGGTCAAAATTATGTATGAGTTTAAATTGGTAAACTGAAATATTTCTTTTCAACCCAGAGTTAGTTGTAGCTAGTTAAGGGTGGTAAATATCAAATTCTGGATGATCAAACGTTAGTGACATTATTTAGTTCCATGAATATATTAGATTCACTATCCAGTATTATTCTATGAAGCCCTTCAATTAAATAGTGAATAGATGCATGTGTTTTAGTGATTGGGTTCAGTTGCTAGAGACTGAGGGGCATAAAGAGAATGCAAATGAATTTTAATGAATGCAGTGTCTCTTTATTTAACCTTCTTATGAACAATTCGGGAATGCCATAAATATTTACTCATAAATAGTAATTTAGGGCTGTAATAATGTGAGTCATTGAACACCCTTGTGTACAGGGTATGTTGCTGTAGTTAATGGGTTAAAACATATACAAACATATAGAATATATTTCAATAGTAACTCAGTAAAATAATAAAAGAATGATATATTTTGCAACATTTTCCTTTAATTAAAGTTTCATAAATCAACTTGTAATTAATAAGCCTTTTCTTATAATGCAATAAAATACCATTCCAGTCATGTGTGGAGACATTTTTATAATATTTTATCTCATTATTATTAATATTAGTATTATTTTTTTATTTGAATAGCCAAACTCCTACCACCATTATAACATTTGGAGGAGGCAGATTTATTACTAGAGAAGGCAAAGCTATCCACTGTAATTGCATACTGCATTGTTTTACAGTGTCTTATTTATTTACCAATAAGGGAGTATCATAAAGGGACAGTCAACACCAACATTGTTATTGTTTAAAAAGATAGATAATGCCTTTACTACCCATCCCCCAGCTTTGCACAACCAACAATGTTATATTAATATACTTTATAACCTTTAAACCTCTAAATTTTCTGTTTCTAAGCCACTAGAGACAGCCTCTTATCACAAGCTTTTTTATTAGCTTTTTACAACATGGGAGTGCTAGTTCATGTGAGCCATAAAGATAACATTGTGCTCACACCCGTGGGTTGTGGCAGACATTGCACTAATTGGATAAAATGCAAGTTAATAGATAGTAAATAAAAAGTAATGTGATCAGAGGGCTGTCAGAAGTAAAAAGTATATTAATGTAACCGTGTTGGCTGTGCAAAACTGGGGAATGAGTAATAAAGGGATTATCTATCTTTTTAAACAATAAAAAAATTGTGTTGACTGTCCCTTTAAGTATCAAATTTAGTCTAGTGACAACTGATCTGTGTACTTACAAATCTCAAAAATAGAAAATCCACAATTTCCTTTGTATTATTACATGAATAGGGCCTAACAATCAGGTTTTTTTTTACTACACATATTTACATTTTTTAGATCAAAATTTCAGTATTTAATTCCCCTTCCCTTTTAATATTAAAACTATAGAATAAAAATGTCAGTTTAAATGTATATTATTGGATATCAATATTTATACATAGTCTATAAATAAACTTCAAAACTTTTTTTTAGCAGCAATGCATAACCTGCCTGTAAAAAAGTTCAGCTCAATTACAATTCACTTTGTCAAAGAGATAAAAGAGAACCATACATCTGTAAATGATTATTCCTGGCTTTTTAAACAAAGTACTTTTTGGAAATTGAATGTCTGCGGTGGCTGAAAGGAAGTCAGTGAAATGGGTTTTTAAGTAAGTACTTTTCTATAAATATAGGAAATTGTAATACAGATGTGCACAAATAATGTAGATGCAATCAGCAGAGATTACTCTTCAGCAAAAAGTGTAGTGCTTTGTAAGAATGAAACCTCCGATTACATCTGGCCTCTATGTGCAGTGATTCTGTAAATGGCTTGCAGAAAATTTTTGAAAGAGCATAAAACGAACTGATTTAGCTTTAAGCACAGTTAGGTTGATTGTATAAAATTGCTATCTAAACTGGCCTCAAATGTGTACTTATTAGAAGGATTATGGATTTTCGTCAGAACTTACAAGCGCACAGATGAATAACAACCAATTTATAAGAGCAGTTAAATTATCAGCACATGGATAACTTTATAAGTGTCATAAAATATGCTATAAACTGAATGTTCCATCAGATTTCTCTTCAGTAGATCTGGATATTTTGACATACTGTATAAATTATATTACACAATTATTTAATGCAATTTTCCTAAAAGGCAATGCATGATTCATATTGTATTTAGGGGTAGAGCACTTTCTTATAATTCAATAGATCATATAAACATTATCCAGCTTTCTAGCTTTTATGTACAAGTATTAGTTGTAAACATTTTAAAGGGGTATAAAGTTTAAAAGAAAATGATCTAATATGTTTATTATTATTGCATTGTTGCACTTTTTCTTGCATATAACTATGGGCCAGACTTTAAGTGGCATGCTAATGATAGCGCAGGTCAATACACAAACAAGAATTTTTTAAAAAAGGTACACACCTCTATGTGTGTGTGTGTATATATATATATATATATATATATATATATATATATATATATATATATATATATATACACATACACATACACATACATATATACATATATATATATATATATATACATATACATATATATATATATGTATATGTATAGATATGTATATATATATATATATATATATATGTATATATATATATACATACACAGTGTGTGTGTGTGTATATATATATATATATATATATATATATATATATATACACACACACTGTACATAACTAGTATAACCATAGCTAAGTTTACATTATGTATATATTTACACATTTTTAAGAATATTTTTTTGGAATTAACTAACTGAATAACAGAAGTTTAAGAATACTTCCAAAAGACAGATAAAGGGTGAGTGCCAAATTTTGAGCTGGAAACAGAGAGGCAGAAAGTGGGAAAAAAAGAATTACGTTTAAAATGACCACAAGACTTCCAAGTTACCTCCCCAGATAGGAATTATTCAAAACTACTTATGATCGTGGACAGACATTGGAGTCATAAATTAAGTTTATATCAGAAAGCTCTCAATATGGATGTGAGCTAACCACAACTGATGTTACTGGCAATTACTATAATACTGGTGGGATATGGCTGATCTGCTGGATGGCAGTTACTGAAATTCAGGTGGAATGGCATTGTGCACGGGAAAATTATTAGAATGAAAAATAATTAATAATTAAAAAAAAAAAAGAAGATGGAGGGGAGGAAGACAAACAGTGATGTATGTCTATCTGAAGGAATTAGGAAAACTACTACAAAGAGACAGGTAAAGGGAAGAAAATAAATATAATATATGAGAGAAATAGTTTTTTTAAGATTTTCTTTTTTATATATTTTAATTCCGCTATTTCAAGCCAAGACAATACCAACCTCTGCTGGCTTTATAATGGAAGCATCTTTCTCTGAGCAGCACGCTGGGCGAGAGGAGTTAAAAATGCAATCTAGCTACGCAAGTTGTGCAGCACTATGCAATGTGCGTAGGGAGATTGTAATTTAACTTCTCCTCCGTCGGTTCTCACTGATGTCCAGCCAGGCCCTGTAGGGAGTTGCAGCGCGACGGGGGTGGCACCATCAGAGGATATTAATTCCTGCTTGATGGTGTCAAGGACCACCAACATCTTCTCGTGGACCACCAGTGGTCCATGGACCACTGGTTGGCGACCACTGCTCTAAACTATACATATTTAGATCATAGTCTTTCTTTGTACGTTTTATATTTTAGACCATGTACCATTTTAGTAGCCCTCCTTTGGACAGCTTCTAGTTTATTTATATCTTTCTGAAGATATGGTCTCCAGAACTGTACACAGTATTCCATATTTGGTCTAACTAATGATCTGTAAAGTGGCATAAGAACCTTGCTATTTCTGCTACTAAAATCTCTTCCAATGCAACCAAGCATTTGACTGGCCTTGCTGGCTGCACTGCTGCATTGTGTACCACATTTTAAACCATCTGAAATAATAATTCCCAAGTCCCTTTCTTCTTTAATTACAGTCAGTAATGTACCATTGAGACTATAATTGGCCTTTGGATTTTTGGATCCTATATGCATAATTATACTCTTGGTAATATAGTATCATGTCCTCTCGCACATTAATAAATATATCCCTAAATATGTATTTCTATATACACATGTGTATTTACATGTTTAGATGTGTAAATATGTTTTTACACACATACATACATAATTACACATATAAATATATATATATATATATATATGTATATATATATATATATATATATATGTATGCAATTTTGAGCCCTTCCCAGTCAAATACCTAGACACATGGAAAATAATTTTATGTTTTTTTTATAGAAATAGTTTACATTCCTGTTCTTCAGTTATAAAAAATTGTTCATTTTATTTTTAATAATTTTATTATTGAACAACAACCATGTTCTCAATGAACCCAAAAAACTCATTAATATCAAAGCTGAATAGTTTTGGAAGTAGTTTTTAGTTTGTTTTTAGTTATAGCTATTTTAGGGGGATATCTGTGTGTGCAGGTGACTATTACTGTGCATAATTATTAGGCAACTTAACAAAAAACAAATATATACCCATTTCAATTATTTATTTTTTACCAGTGAAACCAATATAACATCTCAACATTCACACATATACATTTCTGACATTCAAAAACAAAACAAAAACAAATCAGTGACCAATATAGCCACCTTTCTTTGCAAGGACACTCAAAAGCCTGCCATCCATGGATTCTGTCAGTGTTTTGATCTGTTCACCATCAACATTGCAGCAGCAGCAACCACAGCCTCCCAGACACTGTTCAGAGAGGTGTACTGTTTTCCCTCCTTGTAAATCTCACATATGATGATGGACCACAGGTTCTCAATGGGGTTCAGATCAGGTGAACAAGGAGGCCATGTCATTAGATTTTCTTCTTTTATACCCTTTCTTGCCAGCCACGCTGTGGAGTACTTGGACGCGTGTGATGGAGCATTGTCCTGCATGAAAATCATGTTTTTCTTGAAGGATGCAGACTTCTTCCTGTACCACTGCTTGAAGAAGGTGTCTTCCAGAAACTGGCAGTAGGACTGGGAGTTGAGCTTGACTCCATCCTCAACCTGAAAAGGCCCCACAAGCTCATCTTTGATGATACCAGCCCAAACCAGTACTCCACCTCCACCTTGCTGGCGTCTGAGTCGGACTGGAGCTCTCTGCCCTTTACCAATCCAGCCACGGGCCCATCCATCTGGCCCATCAAGACTCACTCTCATTTCATCAGTCCATAAAACTTTAGAAAAATCAGTCTTGAGATATTTCTTGGCCCAGTCTTGACGTTTCAGCTTGTGTGTCTTGTTCAGTGGTGGTCATCTTTCAGCCTTTCTTACCTTGGCCATGTCTCTGAGTATTGCACACCTTGTGCTTTTGGGCACTCCAGTGATGTTGCAGCTCTGAAATATAGCCAAACTGGTGGCAAGTGGCATCTTGGCAGCTGCACGCTTGACTTTTCTCAGTTCATGGGCAGTTATTTTGCGCCTTGGTTTTTCCACACACTTCTTGCGACCCTGTTGACTATTTTGAATGAAACGCTTGATTGTTCGATGATCACGCTTCAGAAGCTTTGCAATTTTAAGAGTGCTGCATCCCTTTGCAAGATATCTCACTATTTTTGACTTTTCTGAGCCTGTCAAGTCCTTCTTTTGACCCATTTTGCCAAAGGAAAGGAAGTTGCCTAATAATTATGCACACCTGATATAGGGTGTTGATGTCATTAGACCACACCCCTTCTCATTACAGAGATGCACATCACCTAATATGCTTAATTGGTAGTAGGCTTTCGAGCCTATACAGCTTGGAGTAAGACAACATGCATAAAGAGGATGATGTGGTCAAAATACTCATTTGCCTAATAATTCTGCACTCCCTGTATAAAGGTATTTGTTTTTTTTACAAAAAAAAAAATTATATACATAGATATACATTGATATATGTATATAAAAATAAAAAGAACATTTTCTTCTGTGTAATGAACAAAGGAATACAAAATATTCCTAACGCACCTTTAGTGCAGTTTATCTAGCACAGTTTTAAGTTAGTATGCTAGCTATAACTAATACGGCTAGATTACGAGTTGTGCGTTAGGATTAAAAAGCAGCATTGAGAGGTCCCAACGCTGCTTTTTAATGCCTGCTGGCATTATGAGTCTTGCAGGTACAGGTGTACCGCTCACTTTTTTGGCTAGACTCGGAAATACCGCAAATCCACTTACGTCAATTGCGTATCCTATATTCTATATAACCAAAAGTGAGCGGTAGACCCTCTCCTGTCAAGACTAGTACCGCATTTAAAAGTCAGTAGTTAAGACTTTTACACTACAACGCCATAGCATAAAACTCTTAACTAATGTGCTAAAAACTACACTAACATCCATAAACTACCTATTAACCCCTAAACCGAGGCCCCCACACATCACAAACACTAAAATAAATTTTTTAACCCCTAATATGCCGAACCAGACATCGCCGCCACTATAATAAATATATTAACCCCTAAACCGCAGCACTCCCGCATCACAAACGCTAGTTAAATATTATTAACCTCTAATCTGCCGGCCCTAACATCGCTAACACCTATCTACATTTATTTACCCCTAATCTGCCACACCCAACGTCGCCGCCACTATAATAAAGTTATTAACCCCTAAACCTAAGTCTAACCCTAACCCCCCCTAACTTAAATATAATTTAAATAAATCTAAATAAAATTACTACAATTAACTAAATTATTCCTATTTAAAACTAAATACTTATCTATAAAATAAACCCTAAGCTAGCTACAATATAACTAATAGTTACATTGTAGCTAGTTCAGGGTTTATTTTTATTTTACAGGCAACTTTGTATTTATGTTAACTAGGTACAACAGTTATTAAATAGTTATTAACTATTTAATAACTACCTAGCTAATATAAATACAAATTTTCCTGTAAAATAAAATCTAACCTAAGTTACAATTACACCTAGCACTACACTATAATTAAATAAATTAACTAAACTAAATACAATTATTTAAAATTAAATAAAATTATCTAAAGTACGAACCCCCCCCACTAAATTACAGAAAATAATAAAATAATTACAAGATTTTTAAACTAATTACACCTAATCTAATCCCCCTAACAAAATAAAAAAGCCCCCCAAAATAAAAAAAGCCCTACTCTACACTAAATTACAAATAGCCCTTAAAAGGGCCTTTTGCGGGGCATTGCCCCAAAGTAATCATCTCTTTTACCTGTAAAAACAAAATACAAATACCCCCCAACATTAAAACCCACCACCCACACAACCAACCCTACTCTAAAACCCACCCAATCCCCCCTTAAAAAAACCTAACACTAACCCCCTGAAGATCACCCTACCATGAGACATCTTCACCCAACCAGGCAGAAGTGGTCCTCTAGAGTCTAGAGTCTAGACGGGCAGAAGTCTTCATCCAAGCCGGGCAGAAGAGGTCATCCAGACGGGTAGAAGTCTTCATCCAGATGGCA
The DNA here is from genome assembly GCF_027579735.1 of Bombina bombina. Lineage (NCBI taxonomy): Eukaryota > Metazoa > Chordata > Amphibia > Anura > Bombinatoridae > Bombina > Bombina bombina. The sequence continues at coordinate 378,087,042 of NC_069499.1, forward strand.
TCTTCTTTCTTCATCCATCCGGCGCAAAGCGGGTCCATCTTCAAGACATCCGACGCGGAGCATCCTCTTCTTTCTTCGTCCGACTACTGAATGAAGGTTCCTTTCAATGACATCATCCAAGATGGTTTCCCTTCAATTCCGATTAGCTGATAGAATTCTATCAGCCAATTGGAATTAAAGGGGCAGTCTAGGCCAAACTAAACTTTCATGATTCAGATAGTGCATGTAATTTTAAGCAATTTTCCAATTTACTTTTATCACCAATTTTGCTTTGTTCTTTTGGTATTCTTAGTTGAAAGCTTAACCTAGGAGGTTCATATGCTAATTTCTTAGACCTTGAAGCCCACCTCTTTCAGATTGCATTTTAACAGTTTTTCACCACTAGAGGGTATTAGTTCACATATGTCATATAGATAACACTGTGCTCGTGCACGTGAAGTTATCTGGGAGCAGGCACGGATTGGCTAGACTGCAAGTCTGTCAAAAGAACTGAAAAAAAGGGGCAGTTTGCAGAGGCTTAGATACAAGATAATCACAGAGGTTACAAGTATATTATTATAACTGTGTTGGTTATGCAAAACTGGGAAATGGGTAATAAAGGGATTATCTATCTTTTAAAACAATAACAATTTTGGTGTAGACTGTCCCTTTAAGGTAGAAAAAATCCTATTGGCTGATGCAATCAGCCAATAGGATTGAAGTTCAATCCTATTGGCTGATCCAATCAGCCAATAGGATTGAGCTGGCATTCTATTGGCTGTTCCAATCAGCCAATAGAATGCAAGCTCAATCCTATTGGCTGATTGTATTAGCCAATAGGATTTTTTCTACCTTAATTTCGATTGGCTGATAGAATTCTATCAGCCAATCGGAATTGAAGGGACGCCATCTTGGATGACGTCATTTAAGTCATGTGACTTAGACCCTGGAGTGCTATAAGTGTATTCTCTCTTTTCTTTTTTGCTGTGCCATAAGCGGTTTCAGAGAAGAAGATTTTTGTAAATTTTAAAAACAGCGCATACGAAACAAAATAGCAGCCAAGCTATGCATTGTATGGCTTTCAAATTGCACATACTAATGCTCACTATAGACCTCTACAATTTGCAGAAGTTTTATGAAAATTTGCAAATGTTTTATTTCACGAAGGCGACTGCGCAGTGTAAATTTTTACTGCAATATTGCCTTTAGGGGTCATTACTATGTGTACTCATGTGTCTGCTAAAATGTAATATAGTTAAATAGTGTAAACATAATGCATAAAGTGCAAATTTACGCAATTAAACAGCAATAAAAAGGCAAGTGGCTCATAGCAGCCATGTTGATTATGGGAAATTCGCAGTTTGAACACATTTGGTAGAGGACCTTGCAAGGAGCACATGTGCAAAATTGCGCTTTATTGCACTTAGCGGTTGCAGAGAAGAAGATGTTTAAAGATGTTTGCACATTTCAAAATGGCAGCTAGATCATGTGACTAAATCACTTCTCTTGAACAAACTTTATTCTAGGTCAGTAAAGCAGTACACACAGCAAGTTTCACAGCTGTAACATAAGCGGTTCTGAAGAAGAAGATTTTGAAGCGGTTGACTAAATTTGTCATAAAAAAAGAAATATGGCTGCTAGATCACATGACCTATATAATTTTTTTTGCACAGGATTATGCACAGCATAGATCTCTAGCATTGTGCCAAGTTTCATGAGTTTTTGAGTTATGCTGTTGTTTTTATAAGCACTTGAAAAAGTGGCGGAATAATAATAATAAAAAAAATAATAATAATAATCCTGCCAATAACAATAGGTTGTCCTGCAACTTTGTTGCATGGCCACCTAATTATATGTGGTTAAAACAAATTGCAATATACTGTACATTATTTACTTTGGTCCCTTTTTCTGTAATGTAACTTTTTGGATTTCTAAATTGCATTGAGTTGCTTTCATGTCTCCTTATTTAAATTTCATTGAGTTGCTATAAAGTAATGGAGGCTGCTATGTTTTGACATGTTTCCCCTTGTTTATCTCTCCTGCTTTTTACATTTATGGACTGATATTAAACGTAATAAAATATACTGTCTAAACAAGGTTGCGCAACTAACATAGACTTTGACTCTAACAGCGTGTCTGAAAAAAGCTTGTCTGAAAATAGTGTTGTGGCCTCGGATTTAGCACTCCATGAGAAGTTAGCGCAGCTACCCAGTAACCATGCAGGTAAGTATAGCGCTGATTTAGCCCCCTCTTAATGTGTAACGGGGAAGGTTTAGCTGTATGAGCTCTGTGGAAGTTACGTAGAAGCAGTGGAGCATGTATATTGGATAGAAGCTCCTAGGATTTTTCTTCTGGTCCATAATCATTCCAATACTCCAATACCATCCCTCTCCATGCATCTCAAATCACTCAAACAACATTTTTCCCTCTACAACATTCTCAAGCTAAGCAAAAGACTCAGGCTGATAAGAAACATTCCTTACACCTACTTACACATGTGGAGATAAAGTCTGGCTATCCACCACCAATCTTGTCCTTCCAAGGAATTGGGACCCTTCCATATTATACAGTATATCAGCCCAGTTGAGATGCATTTGGCTCTATCTACAAGATATAAGATCCATCCGGTTTTTCATGTCTCCTTATTTAAGATCTGTAAGCCTAATCCTTTAAATATGTGTTTAATTCATTGACAGAGGTTCAACACTTAGTTGTTCAAGTGCAAGTACACATTAGAGCAATTGCTTTTTACACATATATGTATTTAATACAATATAGTGCTGCAGACATGTGCACACTCCTGCTTACGTCCCTGCTTTTCAACAAAGGATAGCAAGAAAACTAAGACATTTTGATAATAGAAGTAAATGATAATAATAATAATATTTCACCTCTGCAACCTCTCTCTTTTTAGTGGCATGTGAACATAATTTTTTAAACAAGAAATTAGTACTCATATTTTAAAGAATATTTTTTAACCTAAATTAAGCTTCCAGTCTCCATATTTACCATAGTCTCAAAATTACTGCAACACCTATTTTTTACTGTCTTGCCAATTTTCTTTTCCTTAACTCTTTACTAAATTAAATTGTATGCTCTATATGAATCATGAAAGAAAAATGTTGGGTTTATTTCCCTTTACATGTATAGTAGTATGTTGGTTTTTTTGCTCAAGGTATGCAAATCTTTTTATAAATCAACTGACATTGATTTAAAGGGATATGGAACACACATTTTTTATTTTATAGTCTACACAGATCATACAATTTAAAAAAGTTCCCAATTTACTTCTATTATCTAACATTCTTGCAAAACTGCTGCCATATTGTGCTCCAGGCATGTGCTTGCTCCTGAGCTTACGTCTCTGCTTTTCAACAAAAGATACCAAGAGTACAAATATATTTGATCATAGAAATAAATTAGACAGTTGCATACTCTATCTGAATCACAACAGAAAAAAATGGGTTTCATGTCCCTTTAAGAAAGAGAGTCCTTGTGAAATATAAATATCTTAAAAATATTCTATTGCTAGGGAGTGGCAAAACAGCTATCCAGCTGGTTGTTATTTAGAAATATTCATCATTTCTTGAAAATAAATAAATTACAATCTAGAATTCATGTACCTCCATTCAGAAACTTATAACCTGAAAATGACACATAGCAAACTTTAGCAAAAAGCCAAACTGTTCAGTTTTTTAATCTACAATCCTCTCTATGAGAAAGTTTTAATTCAAACATCTAGCAGGTGTACAGGGCAGCTGGCATTGTGCCTACAAGCAGTGTGCCCACAGTTATTGGCAGGGATAATGAACTTATCTTTCTTCTCCATGGGGAAGCTCTGTCAGACTGGACAGCAAGTGTAACAGTTTTTTTGCACTCTCCCAGAGGTATTTTAACACAACACAGATATTCTCTAGAGGAGTCAAAAGCAAACTACAGTAAAGAAACAGAATATGCATGAAAAAAAGAAAAGAATATCAAACATTTCAACTAAAAGCTATTTATTGTTGAAAGGTATTCATTATTTAACTATTTAGTCCAGTTTTTTAATTACCTGTCCAGTAAGATTAATGTAAACAGGTTGAAGCTAAACAGAGTCTGATTTGGGGTACAATATGGGCATACAATTGACAATTGAGGTTACAATATGGTATGATCTGAAGTCACCTGTGGTCAGATAGCTGATAGAGGTTACAGATCAATCAACACTGGGCAGGATAGAAGCTGCAAGCTATGCAATCAGATTTATATCTGATCATGATGACACTTACAATTTTCCTTGGATCACTGCATTTTTGGGTAAGGAAAGCTGGCAACCATACTATATGCAGCCTATAGTACTAAAATCTATTTGCCTAAACATATATTAAAGTATGCAAAAGCCTATTTTTAAATAGGTAAATAAATAGTAATTTCAATCAGTTTAGATCACATTTAATGCAACTAGACATTTTTTAGGTTTTCTTTTTTGACACTTAATTTTGGGTTAAATGTTAATGGGCAATTTAGCTATCGAAATATCTAATGTAGCTTAATCTGTAATTCATAATGCCTGAAAAAAAGGATCTTAAAGGGACATCAATCACCTCTTGAGTTTGTGTAAACAATGATACGTTGTCCCACACTTAAGAGGCCAAAAAGCAACATATGTAACCTAGGTTTTCAATATGTTCCAAATTGCAAAAATCAGCTATTTGATTTTTACATAATTTGGCATAATTTGGCTAGTTTTGACAAGCAAAACTAATATGTGTTTAATGTCTTCTTCATTATAGCGTGCAATGCAATGGTTTTCCTATGTGAAGCTCCTATTCAATCCAACAAAATTTCCCATGCAAAGGGCTTTTTGTTGTAGTTTTAACATGCAAAGTATTTTCAATCCATTAGAAATTACAGAGATAACATTTATCAGCTTTTTTATTTTATACTTCCCCTGCTCAGCCCATGAGCGTACTCCCTGTCCCTAAATATATCTCGAGTGGAAAGAATAAAACCTTATACCCTGAATGGTATTCAAGGGACAGTCTAGTCAAAAATAAACTTTTATGATTCAGATAGGGCATGTAATTTTAAACAACTTTCCACTTTTATCATCAATTTTGCTTTGTTCCCTTGGTATTCTTTGTTGAAAGCTAAACCTAGGTAGGCTGATATGCTAATTTCTTAGCCCTCCTATCTGAATGCATTTTGACATTTTTTTTTACCACTAGAGGGCATTAGTTCACGAATGCCATATAGATAGCGTTGCGCTGATGCTTATGGAGTTACCTAGGAACCAGTACTGATTGGCTAAAATCAGTCTGCAGAGGCTTAGTTATAAGGTAAATGTATTAATATAACTGTGTTGGCTATGCAAAAATTTATTAATATAACTGTGTTGGATATGCAAAACTTGGGAATGGTTAATAAATAGACATGTGCGTTTCGTTTCATTCCGAATCAAAATTCAGGCTTTGGATCGATTTGAGTTTCCAAATTACCGTAGCAACAAAACTAACGTATAAATCCGAATTAGTTCGGATTTATTCGTTACATTCAGATGGCATGGACTAATCACAATTACAATAGTATTGTACAGTATATTAGGTTATATCACTCTGCTATGGGTTACACCTAAGATTACAGTACATAATACTAGTCTAATACATAGCACAACCCACCTAACACATACCGAACTTCCAAATTTATGAATCTAATCTGAACCGAATACATCCGAATTTATTCGAATCCGAATCGAATGCATTCAAATGTATACGAATTTGAATCGATCCGAAAACATCTGAATCGGTCCGAAACAAACCAAAACTATTTTTTCCGCCGCACACAAGTCTATTAATAAAGGGATTATCTATCTTTTTAAATAATACAAAGTCTGGTGTTGACTGTCCCTTTCATCACACCGCAATATACATATATACACAGAACTAAAGCACTTTTCCATTGCTTTCCACTGTAACAATTTTAAATTTTCTCATTGTGAAAATAAATTTTTGCTATTCCTGTAATTTTGACTTTGTCTCATGCTTAGTTCACATATTAATATAATTGTTTTTGTTTAAAGGGACAGTAAACCTTAAAAATAATGTTATATAATTCTGCACATAGTGCAGAATTATATAACATTATTTAGGTGCTATAGCCATAAAAGCATTTTTTTACCATTTAATTTGCTAAAATACGGCGCTTTTACAGACCCGCTCTCTACTCTCTTCTGAGCGGGTCTGTTATTTTTAGTCAGCGCATCGGGCCAGCTGTATAGTCACAGCCCGGCCCGACCGCGCCATAGCACTTAGTCTTATGGCGCGGTCGGGCCGGGCTGTGACTATACAGCTGGCCCGATGCGCTGACTAAAAATAACAGACCCGCTCAGCAGAGAGCAGAGAGCGGGTCTGTAAAAGCGCTGTATTTTAGCAAATTAAACGGTAAAAAAATGCTTTTATGGCTATAGCACCTAAATAATGTTATATAATTCTGCACTATGTGCAGAATTATATAACATTATTTTTAAGGTTTACTGTCCCTTTAATGAAAAGTAAAACATGTATCTTAAACTTTTAAATTATGCTAAACAGATTCAATATGTTCATCAGAATGTTATTTTATGATTACAATTAAATGATTTTATATATATATATATATATATATATATATATATATATATATATATATATATATATATATATATATATATATATGGCCAACACAGAATATATATATATATATAAATAAGCATTTATTAATAATAAACACCCACATTTTGTAAACAGAAGCCAATTAGTGTGAATGGCCAAGAATAAACAAGCTATTTTTTTAGAGTTCCAGCATTAATGTAATGGACCTGCCAATTAGCTGGACAAGAATTACTATGTAGACTCAATTAATGACCAATCACTGCACAAGATTCCTACAATCAATGCACTTTGCAATGTGTAGCTTCTCATTTTTCAAAAGCTGTGCTAAAGATAACATACTATTGTATTGTTAAATTAAGCTTCTACTAGTAAAACATTGATAAGATGGTAAACATTAGAAATCCTAAGGAAGAATAAAAATGATGTAACTATGTTGAGCACATTTATTATTTGTAAATAGGTGTCCGATTAAAAAAGTAAGACTGAAAGACATACAGGCAGGAATATAAAAACAAGCCTCAGGAAAGGAAGGCACAGACAGACATACAGATAGAGATACAGGCCCCAATTTATCAAAGGGCTTGCGGACCTGATCCGACACTGCGGATCAGGTCTGCGAGAACTCGCTAAATGCGGAGAGCAATACGCTCTCCGCATTTAACATTGCACCAGCAGCTCACAAGAGCTGCTGGTGCAATGCAGCCCCCTGCTGACTCACGGCCAATCGGCCGCCAGCAGGGAGATGTCAATGAACCCGATCGTATTCGATCGGGTTGATTTCCGGCAATTCCTGTTCGCCTGCTCAGAGCAGGCAGACAGGGTTATGGAGCAGCGGTCTTTAGACCGCTGCTTCATATGTTGTGTTTCTGGCGAGTCTGAAGACTCGCCAGAAACACGGCCCTTCAAGCTCCGTACGGAGCTTGATAAATGGGCCTGATTGTATTTGATGATAGATAGATAAATAGATAGATAGATAGATAGATAGATTATAGACAAATAGTTTTAGAAAACCTAATAATTTAAAAATACATTTCACAATATAATACTTTAAATCAGCAACCCTTTAACTAGACATATGGCATTGATTATACTAGCAAAATACCCCAAACCTACATGTGCACACAAAAAAAACGTATTCCAACAAATTATCAGAAGAAGCAATAATGAGTCAGTTGCCAAAATCATGATACACATGGGTGCTAAAAATGTGAAGATTAAGAGAAGTGATGACAGGCAAGTGCTTCACTACAAAATCACAAATCCATGAGCTGTACCTAAACAGCTTGGAGTGATGTGCAGTTTCAGAGAAAGCAGTTATATATTAATTTATGGCTCTGATGTACCCATAAGATAATTTATGGATTTAAGGAATAGATAAAAAAAATCTCCATGGCCACATTATGGAACTTAATATTTCATGTAAGAATAAAAAAGACAGAAAGTTACTTTAAAGAAGATAATAAACAGTACATGTTATTTATATCCCACTTCCTTATATATCGAAAATGAGTGTCCAACATAATGGATTTTTCTTATTTGTGGATTTGAAAAATTGTATTGATCAAAATAAAGACATATATAATACCGTATAATAAAAACACATACTGTACCTAAAAACACATTGGGCCCGATTAGTGGAGCTCCCACTCAAGCGTTAATTGCACTAGAAGTAAGCATTTTGCGCTTGTCGGGTTACACCTATATAGTTAGTTGAAAGCAAACTGTTTTCGATCATGCACTAACCCAACGAGCACAAAATGCCGAAGTTAGAATATCATGTGCCCATTCACGTATTTCCCACAGAAGTCAAAGGAGAAAAAAAAATATTTTTACATATATCTGTTGTTTTTTTTGGTACAATATATATATATATATATATATATATATATATATATATATATATATATATATATATATATAGGAATATCTATTTTTAAATACATAGAACATATTCTGCTATGTGCAGAACACTGGAATGTATAATATTTACAATAAATACACATTATAACTCTTTATTAAATATCAATATTGCATAAACCTGCTTTTTCATGTTTTCATCTAATTAGCAGTAAAGGGCTTTAATGCACTTATATATACTGTATGTTGTACATACGTATTTAAGTGTTTATATGTGTAAATATGTCTGTAAATACATATAAATACATATGAATATATATTTACATCCATTCATCTTTACACATGTATATGTATATATCTCTATATTAAAAGCCCTTTGCCTGCCTTTTGTTTTCTAATACCTGAGACCTCATATCTGTGAGCCCTTATAACTTTTGTGTGCAATATTTTTTTTATATTTATCAGATAGTGTTATTATTAGTGTATCTATACTTTGTAATGTATTTTTTTTTGTGTGTGTGTTTTGTGCAATATTTTAGTTTTATGAAACAGTTAACCAGAATTCTGAAGTTACGGTAATCATTCTAGTGTAAATAGCGATTATGCTCAAGTGATGTCATTTATTTTAAACTCGTAATACCAGCAAGAAGCCTGACGAGCCAAAAGCCCCACAATAAACACCTTATTGCTCACTCACTCGCAAACATTTGCACTCCACTCGTAGTCCCAGAAACAAATGCATTGGATAGAAGCATGTTGTGTGGGATAGGCCAAACTTAAAGCTTAGAAAGGCTCCACTGTGACCAGCTGGTCTTAAATAAGACAACCCTGATAAATATATATATATATTGCACTTGTTCTAAAAAAAAATAAAAAATAAAAAATGTTATTTTGTAACAATAACTAATAACAATTTGTATTTCTCATTGTATGATTATGCAACTATACTTTTTCTTGTTTATAACTTACTTGATTAACCCTCTCACAAATATCAGACATCTCTGTAAGCACTAATTCTCTTTAACACATATGTTCCTTGCACATTTGAAGAAAAATTACATTGGGTGAAGTAATTGCCTGTACTCTATGAAACTAAAATAAGATGGTAACTGTGTGTTTGCATAGATGTGAGCACTTGTACAAAGAAATATAGAAGGCATAATTAATAAGCCTCTGTAACAACAGAGATTAATGACAGCTGATGTCTTGTTAACTACTACATAAAAGCGTGTAATGCTAAAGAGCATTGTTTTTCAAGTACATTATAGATTGGTGTTCATATGCGTACTGTGAAGGAACACTGTGAACTATTACACTGAAGGTCTAATGTAAAGGACAAATGCATTTTATAACATATATCCTTGAAAACAACTAAAGCCTTTACCATATTTAGATTGTAATACAACATGTATTATAATGTATTTAAATACTTTTTTCAAAAATGATGTGTATTTTGCAATGTTTAAAACCATTTTGATTATTATTGAGCAACCATTGCAGCAATAAGCACTAAGATACCATCAACATGTGTGATTTTGAGATAGCAGCAATGGTTATGAAGAAGAAATTCAAGATGCTGACCTCCTTTATAAAAGTTGGCTAACAGTTTATCACAACAGTCCTGCTGGCATGTATCTGCTTTCAAACATGCACAAAAAGACTCACTGGGCCCCAAGCACTAAGCAGCACATAATGCTTTGGAGACCTTGCAGATCAGGCTCTCTCATACATGCCAGCTTACCTCAAGTTAAGAGGCATTGTTCATATTAAGCATTAGACACATGAACACTGTTTCTTAACCCATAAATCACCCTAAAGTAATTTGTTCAGGGCAATTTACAGGTCAGTGTTGCACAAGGGAGTCCTGGCAGGTTTCCTTCACAGTTATTTGACGTGCATTGTTAACTGTCTTATACCTTGCCATTTTTAATGGTTTTATTATATTAATAAAATATATTTTTGTTTCTAAATAAATGGATTGATACAATCTAGGTTTTTGTGCTTTGTAGTGTCAGGAAATGATCAATAGGCTTATCACTGATTCCACTTACAAGATGATGGCTTATCATGGACTCCGGTAATTAAGCAGTGAAAGCTACTTTGGATCCCTTGAAGGGGGAGGCTTGCATCAGCGACAAGAAGTGGTGGTCAATCAACCAACTTCCTAACCACTCGTTTGTGATATTTGACGGACCCTGCTGTTGGCACAAGAGCAGGGGACAGTGCTGCACAAGAATTTCTTTGAAAAATATTAAATACTGGCAACAGGTGTACGTCAGAGATGTGCAGGCAAGAAAATTGAAAAATGAAAGTAAACAATTAAATACTGACAATTTTCATCAGTATTTTTTTCATTTTCTTTCATTTTTGTTATGCATTCATTTGGATATTCATCTTGTTAAAACTAAATGAAAATCCAGTTTTCGTGACAAATGTGCATTCGTATGAAAATGAATGCACATCTCTAGCGTTTCCTCTGCACGCTCTCTGCAATCACGGTCAAACGAGTTCTCTAGTTGAGAACCTTTTCCGTCCATGAGTTAGTAAAGGGAGGGCCAATATCTTCATTCATTGTAAACATATGCTGCTATTTTAATGTACTATAAAAAGAATCAAAATAAGGGTATTTTTGATCAGGGATGTCTAATCTTTTTATAAGGAGTACTGCACTGTATTTGATTTTACACATAAAACAATGACAACATTTTTTATTTTTTTATAGTCAAAAATGTATTTTCTAAGGGGCATATACCATATAATATATATATATATATATATATATATATATATATATATATATATATATATATATATATATATATATATATATATATATATATATACAGGGAGTGCAGAATTATTAGGCAAGTTCTATTTTTGAGGATTAATTTTATTATTGAACAACAACCATGTTCACAATGAACCAAAAAACTCGTTAATATCAAAGCTGAATAGTTTTGGAAGTAGTTTTTAGTTTGTTTTTAGTTATAGCTATTTTAGGGGGATATCTGTGTGTGCAGGTGACTATTACTGTGCATAATTATTAGGCAACTTAACAAAAAACAAATATATACCCATTTCAATTATTTATTTTTACCAGTGAAACCAATATAACATCTCAACATTCACAAATATACATTTCTGACATTCAAAAACAAAACAAAAACATAGCCACCTTTCTTTGCAAGGATACTCAAAAGCCTGCCATCCATGGATTCTGTCAGTGTTTTGATCTGTTCACCATCAACATTGCGTGCAGCAGCAACCACAGCCTCCCAGACACTGTTCAGAGAGGTGTACTGTTTTCCCTCCTTGTAAATCTCACATTTGATGATGGACCACAGGTTCTCAATGGGGTTCAGATCAGGTGAACAAGGAGGCCATGTCATTAGATTTTCTTCTTTTATACCCTTTCTTGCCAGCCACGCTGTGGAGTACTTGGACGCGTGTGATGGAGCATTGTCCTGCATGAAAATCATGTTTTTCTTGAAGGATGCAGACTTCTTCCTGTACCACTACTTGAAGAAGGTGTCTTCCAGAAACTGGCAGTAGGACTGGGAGTTGAGCTTGACTCCATCCTCAACCCGAAAAGGCCCCACAAGCTCATCTTTGATGATACCAGCCCAAACCAGTACTCCACCTCCACCTTGCTGGCATCTGAGTCGGACTGGAGCTCTCTGCCCTTTACCAATCCAGCCATTTCATCAGTCCATAAAACCTTAGAAGAATCAGTCTTGAGATATTTCTTGGCCCAGTCTTGACTTTTCAGCTTGTGTGTCTTGTTCAGTGGTGGTCGTCTTTCAGCCTTTCTTACCTTGGCCATGTCTCTGAGTATTGCACACCTTGTGCTTTTGGGCACTCCAGTGATGTTGCAGCTCTGAAATATGGCCAAACTGGTGGCAAGTGGCATCTTGGCAGCTGCACGCTTGACTTTTCTCAGTTCATGGGCAGTTATTTTGCACCTTGGTTTTTCCACACACTTCTTGCTACCCTGTTGACTATTTTGAATGAAACACTTGATTGTTCGATGATCACGCTTCAGAAGCTTTGCAATTTTAAGAGTGCTGCATCCCTCTGCAAGATATCTCACTATTTTTGACTTTTCTGAGCCTGTCAAGTCCTTCTTTTGACCCATTTTGCCAAAGGAAAGGAAGTTGCCTAATAATTATGAACACCTGATATAGGGTGTTGATGTCATTAGACCACACCCCTTCTCATTACAGAGACGCACATCACCTAATATGCTTAATTGGTAGTAGGCTTTCGAGCCTATACAGCTTGGAGTAAGACAACATGCATAAAGAGGATGATGTGGTCAAAATACTCATTTGCCTAATAATTCTGCACTCCCTGTATATATATATATATATATATATATATATATATATATATATATATATATATATATATATATATATATATATATATATATATATATATATATAAATAAATAATGCAAAAGTGCAAATTCACTGTTTTTGCACTAACATCAGCACATATAGTGGAAGATATGGGAGGGCACTCACAGGTCTTTTCCAAAAATATTTATTTTTATTTATGTATTTCACAACATAGCAAAGTCGACGTTTCAGCTGTTCTAGACAGCCTTTTTCAAGACAATCTTACTGTTTAGAACATAATGGCTAAAAACGCCATGATTAAGGATATAAGTGTGTGACACTATGCCATTGTGTTCTAAACAGTAATTGTCTTGAAAAAGGCTGTCTAGAACAGCTGAAAGGTCGACTTTGCTATGTTGTGAAATACATAAATAAAAAGAAATATTTTTGGAAAGGACCCGTGAGTGCCCTCCCACTTCTTTCACTGCATATCTTGATTTGAGGAGTCACCTTAGCAATTCATTGAAGAAAGGGGAGTGAGTTCATGTCTCTTTTGGATGATATATATATATATATATATATATATATATATATATATATATATATATATATATATATATATATATATATATATATATATATATATATATATATATGTATGTATATGTATTTTTTTTTCTTTCTTTTCTTTATTATATACATTATTTGCACCAAGACAAAAAACATTGGAAAGTGCAGGTGATTACCTTTCCAACAGGGTCTTGTGGGTTTGTAGGAGTTAAGGGCTGAGATTTATGGGGTTTTATAAGCACCCTGGGGTAAGCTTCCAGCTCCCTCCTCCTATTGGTGTGCCTGTGACTTTCAGGGTTTCCGTATGTGGTGATGTCACTAACATCCCAGGAATACCCAAGCTGAGGCCTAACCCAATGCCACCTTGTAAGTAGCCAAAGTCTGCAGGGGGCCACAGTCTGCACTGAAAGCAGCCCCATCTAGGATGATGGCACATGTTCGTCATCCACCATAGCAGCATTGTGTTGATGACGACCATGTGTCATCATCTGCAGTTAAAGGTTAAACAATCTGTAATACATTTAATTATGTAGGTAATGTCACATATGATATCAGAACAAATGACATTGATGATGCCATTAATGATGTCAGGAATTCTGCTATTTAATTATGTGCATAGTGAAAACTAATGCATTTTAATTTAACTAGGCTTTTTAAGAACATATTTTGTTTGTTATTGTTATCCTTGTCAAGTTCAACAATTTTTTTTTTATAAATAGAGACCCAAAATTAGGAGGAGCAAGTTGTTCTATAACTTCAGCTGTCAGTTCTATGAATGTGTTATGCAGGTTAGCATTCTGTGTTGTATGGAGTATTAGACAGAAGCAGCACAGGATCACATGCAAATCAAGTACTATTACATCCTGCGGCAATGTGTTGGACGTAAACATGTAGCCCAAACAAAAATGCTTAAAAAATGTTTTTTTTTTTTTAAAATGACAGGAGAAACACATATAATGGTGCCTGTGACTATGGTTAGACATGCCAGGTTTAGACCTAGTATTCATTAAAGTTTAATTAAAATCACTCCTCGTATTAAAAATATATTTAAAAGCAGAGTAGCATTTAAAACTTTATTTCTTGTTCCCAAAAGTGTTAAAATATTTAAGAAGGGGGAGGGAGGTTCAGTTTTACAATATTATTAACTTTAATTTGCAACTGTTATATCCCTTGGATCAAACATTATCTGCCAGCATTTTTATAGCTGATGAACATTTGGCACAGCAAAGCCCAAATTATAGCCAACAGTTAGATCCCTTTCCAGAAGAGATTATTGCCTCTACATGTGTGCACTAGGATCCCTGTTTATATTTACATACTGATAAATGCCATTGTAAATTAGCCAGTTGGGACTAGAAAATGCAAATCAAAGTTTAAAAAACTGTCATAAAAGGACAAAGTAGACTGAGTTTAATCTGTGCCCTAATAGCTAATTGCCCAAATCATGTCACCAGTAGATTGTATATTTAACAAATGTGTTTGTTATTCTATAGATTCAAGTGATTAGAATGTCTCAAGTATTTCACCTTAAAATAAATAAGTCAGCAGGCTAAATATTAGATATCCAGTTGAATATGTTTATCTGAATATAGTAAACATTACTATAGAACATACAGGGCCAGACTACGAGTGGCGCATTACAGTTAGCTCGAAGAGCTTAAACGCAATTGCAAGATCTCAGTGTTCTTTACTCTTAAATCCATTACAAGAGGCACCCTGTTTAAATCACTGCAATTTCTGTTGTGCAGAATGTACACTCCTTATCTATCTACCGATCTATCTATCTATCTATCTATCTATCTATCTATCTATCTATCTATCTATCTATCTATCCCTATATATTCATAGGTATATAGGTATAAATATATATTTTATTTGATAAAATCATATATATTGAAATGTATATTTAAAAATCTAAAGAATATTTTATTCTATATGATGAACATTGTACAGTAAAACATTCATAATTTCCTTTGAGTTTAGCACTGTAGGTCTATGTCGAGTTAGCATGCAAGTATTAGTTGTTGTTTTTGTTGTTATGAGCGCTTCGTTGGAGACTAGGGATGGGCGAATGTTTTGCAACATTCGAAAAACGGCACGAATTTTAACATATTCGTTCGTTCGAATCGAATTTCGAATGTTTACATAACATTCTAACATTCGATTTTCGAATGTTCGGTTTCGAATTTTACGATTACATTCGAAAATATTCTAATTCTAAAAATTCGAATTTAGATTGTAATAGTATTTCTAATGCTTTTTCTTTAAATGTAATATTCGAATTATGCAATATTCGAATTCTAAAAATTCGAATTTAGATTGTAATAGTATTTCTAATGCTTTTTCTTTAAATGTAATATTCGAATTATGCAATATTCGAATTCGAAAAATTCGAATTTAGATTGTAATAGTATTTCTAATGCTTTTTCTTTAAATGTAATATTCGAATTATGCAATATTCGAATTCGAAAAATTCGAATTTAGATTGTAATAGTATTTCTAATGCTTTTTCTTTAAATGTAATATTCGAATTATGCAATACGTGTATTCGAATTAGAAAAATTCGAATTTAGATTGTAATAGTATTTCTAATGCTTTTTCTTTAAATGTAAAATTCGAATTATGCAATACGTGTATTCGAATTAGAAAAATTCGAATTTAGATTGTAATAGTATTTCTAATGCTTTTTCTTTAAATGTAATATTCGAATTATGCAATACGTGTATTCGAATTCGAAAAATTCGAATTTAGATTGTAATAGTATTTCTAATGCTTTTAAATGTAATATTCGAATTATGCAATATTCGAATTCGAAAAATTCGAATTTAGATTGTAATAGTATTTCTAATGCTTTTTCTTTAAATGTAATATTCGAATTATGCAATACGTGTATTCGAATTCGAAAAATTCGAATTTAGATTGTAATAGTATTTCTAATGCTTTTTCTTTAAATGTAATATTCGAATTATGCAATACGTGTATTCGAATTCGAAAAATTCGAATTTAGATTGTAATAGTATTTCTAATGCTTTTTCTTTAAATGTAATATTCGAATTATGCAATATTCGAATTCGAAAAATTCGAATTTAGATTGTAATAGTATTTCTAATGCTTTTTCTTTAAATGTAATATTCGAATTATGCAATACGTGTATTCGAATTCGAAAAATTCGAATTTATATTCTAATTCGAAAAATTCGAATTTAGAATGTAGACATTCGATATAATTATAAACATTCGAATTCGAAAGTGACATTCGAAAACTGTAAATAACATTCGATTTTCGAATTTTTAAGAATATTCGTTCTTATCGACATTCGAATTTAGAATTCGAATTTCGGTAATAACATTCGTTCTACATTCGAAATTCGAAAATTTGCACATTCGCCCATCCCTATTGGAGACTATGGGGAGAAAAAGTTAATGTGGTCATAATATTCTAAATGCTGAAGTTAGTGCTGGGTTTAGCTGGGTTTTAACTTATAATATGTGAACGTTAAAAGTTTACTTTTAGCTGTGTTTGAGTGCAAGCAAAAACAAACAAAAACATTTGCATTTAACTTGTAATCTGGCCCATAGTGCTACAACAAGATTTGTTCTCAATCTTTTTCCCATATTCATAATAAATAAATGTTTGATGTGAATTCTTTGGGATCTATTAAAATCACATATCCTAAAGTTGACATTGCATAGAGGTTGAGCATTGAAATAACACTTATTTGGATCTCAGGCTTGTTCTGATATTTCCATATATAATCATTTTGAAGACTGCACTGACCCACTTTACCAAGAACTAGTATAAAAAGATTGCCATTAGGCTAAAAGATTTCTTTCCTAGTTGGAAATGAAATATACAAACCTGAGGAAAAACACCTACCAGTTAACCATGTAATATGTTCAGAACAGTAAAGCTTGCATTATAAAATCCAGAGTCTGAGATATGATATACCTGCAAACATTATGGGACTTTGTTTTTGTGAAATTTAACCGATTAAAGGGGACATAAAACTAATGTAATTTTTTTTATATATATATATATTAATATATATATATATATATATATATATATATATATATATATATATATATATATATAGATAGATAGATAGATAGATATATATATGCAATTAGACATTACAGTACAAAATGGTCTGCACCCAAAATAAATGCTTTAAAAATATTAAACTGTCATTCATTTGCTACTTTCATGGACCGTGGACATACACTGGTGAAATAATCAAGAATGTATCAGGGCCAGGCCCATGACTGGAGAATTCTATTCTAGAGATATTCAGGAAAAATAAATATCTTGATAGAAAAAAGGGACAGTAAACTATTTGTGATTTAGCACTCCATATATGAAGCAGCGGATGCTGTTTCAAAGCTCCATCGTTTCAGGTCCGCCTGAAATGGAATTTAAGAAACAACGGGCGTAAGGCTGCTGCTCCTTAACTGCTCTGCCACGTTTTAGGTGGCAGACTGAAATCATCCTGATCTGCCAGTGAGCAGGGGCGGCATTGCACAAGCATTTCACCAGAAATGCTTGTGCAATGTGAAATGCTGACAGCGTATTCTGTTGGCATTTAGCGAGGTCGAGCGGACATGATTTGCTACAGCAAATACTGTTAAATAACATTGCAACATATTTCATTATTTATTTTGCCCCATTTTCCTGTAATTTAAACTGGGGATTTTCCAGTCATGAAAGCAGAAAGAGCACATAGCCTAACCTTGTCACATATCTGTCCCTTATTTGTAGTTATTGTTCTCTTATGTCTGCTGAAGTAAAGAATGTAGATTTTGTTAACACAATGAAAGTGGCAAACTCTATCTTCTGCAGAGATGATTGGTTACTTCAAATAAGGAAAATGGAGGGTGGATTTTGACCATTGAAAAACAACTGTAGCAAACAATAAATTAATCTGTTCTACTATTGTTCAGACTCTGCTGATATGTTACTGGGTTGTAAAACTGCAGAAGAATGTTATAATTACAACATTGCAAAACTATTTTTATTTCTATATTTAAAATTTTATGAAAAATACATTTTTTAGTTTTATGTCCCAATAAAGGAACATTAAACTCAAAATTACATTCCTTCTCAATTATGTTTAATTAAAAAAAAAAAACTTTTTTGCCTGCTGTAACTGTAATTAAGCTCTAAAAATAGTGTTCCCATGTCCCCATGGTTCCCATGTCCCCATGGTTCTTTGAAATTGATGAGCTTCTTTATATCTGTCCCTAAACAGCCACAGCAACATTTTATTTTTAAATGCTTTACAAACATTTATTTTGCATGCAAATATTTTTTAATAGAATAATTAATGATGCCCAAATGTTCTGTGTATGCCCATGCACTGATAAACACGGCCGCGCACGACAGGACAGTAAGAAAGTAAAAAGCGCATAGAGCGCTAAATTACATGCAGCGTGGGAAGTTTTGGTGTCATCGTCAACTGTATATATTATAGATATATGATATGTATGATTATATATATATATATTTATATATGTATGTATGTGTATGATTATATATATATATATATGTATAATATATTTACAGTATATATATATGATATATATACAGTATATGTATGATATATATATGATATATAGATATAAATATATATATATATCAGGGCTCAAAATTTCAGGTTATTAACTTCTAGCCAGGCCAAAATGTTACTCGCCACTTCTGAGCCAATCCACTACTGCTCACACCACACCCACTACTGCACGCCCTCTTTTGTATATGTTTAGCCAAGGTGAAACACATTATTGTACAGACATTTTTAATATTCTTTATTTTATACCTGAAGAAATTAAATAATGCTACATACAGTAATAGATTAACAACAACAAAAAGTGCATAGCAGTTAGCAACATCAGCTTGGTGGTTCTGGGTAAGACAATAGCTGGATAGAAATAGGAAGTTGTTAAAGTGAGAGAGTTGGGAAAGAGAGTACTGGCATTCATGGAAGGTCTTTGTAGTCCTGGAGATTTTCCTTTAATAATTATCGTCTCTCCCTTCTCTCTCTTTACTATCTTTCTCCAATCCCTCCTCTCTTCAATCTCTTTTTACCCTCTCCCTTATCTCTCAACATTCACTCACTAACTTTCACTCGCCACCATTAAATTTCCACTCGCCAATGGCTAGTAAAGAGTGGAAATTTTGAGCCCTGTATATATGTGTATATATATATATATATATATATATATATATTTATGATATACTGTATATGATATATATATATATATATAAATATGACTATATATATATATATATATATATATATATGACTATATATATATCTATATATATGCTGCCCAGTCACCAGGTTGTGTAAAAAAAATTCTGCTCAGTGCAGTAGTAGCTCCTCGCAGCTGTAAAAATTTTAGAGGGAACATTGCTCAGTACATATATAACTACAGAACATATGAGGTAAGACTATGCTTGTACATTAAAATGAAGCAGGATAAAAATAATAACGAAAAGTGATATAAATATCAAGGGGCCAATTTATCAATGTCCAGGCGGACATAATCCACTGTAGCGGGTCATGTCCACCCCACATCCATAAATGCTGACAGCATTCGCTGTTGGCATTTATCATTGCACAAGCATTTTGTGTGAAATCCTTGTGCAATACTGCCCCCTGCACATTGGCGGCCAATCGGCGGCTGGCAGTGGGTGTCAATTATCCTGATCATATTCGAGTGGGATTATTTCTTTCCGCCACCTCAGAGGTGGCGGATGAATTATGAATCAGCGATCTTATGACCGCTGCTTCTTAACTTTTGTTTCCGGCAAGCATGTAGGCTATGTTTTGTTTATATCTATTTAATGTGTATGTTTCTTTAAACTAATTGCATCAAGAGAAAAAAATGAAATAGATTGAGAAACAACATTATTTATTTATGTCACTAATGTTTAATTTCAACAAATGCTCAGCTTTAATGTAATTTATTGGTCTTTTGGATATGTTGTTGAGCTCAGCTAAAGCTTTTAATTATTAATTTGCATCATTGTAGCTAATTGCAATGGTGGCAAAAATGGGTTAACTAACTCATTTATAAAAGCATTTAACTTTAGCAATATTTGTAACACGCAGTTTGTCATTCTTCTGCCAAGGTTACAACTGATTGGCTTCTGGTATATGAGAATGTTATAGAGGCTAATGGCACACTAAAATTGTCTTCTTTCATGTACAAATTAATTGCATTCTTATGCAATTCACATCAGCTTGACTTGTCTTACTTTGCATTTGTAGCTTTTAGACAGTTAATATGGAACTAATGTATATTTGGAGTTTTTAATTCATGCTACTGCAATTATTCATTTCAAAAGTAAAAAATTATCCACTTTTGTTCGATATAAGCTGTTAGTAAAATGTACCAATCTTGAGGGGAAAAAAATATTATATGGCACTTAGAATACTATACAAAATAGGGTTTCCATATTGCCGCTTTAAGGGGGGGGGGGCACATATGAAAAAGAAATATGTTGGTTTTCCTATAATGGAACATTTTTCAACCATTTCTTTAAACAGCTCCTGGCATATGTATATTTCATAAGTGCCCCATCTTAAAGCAGCAATATGGCAACCCTAATAAAAAGATGCAATAAGAAACAGATTTTATTACAAGACCAGAGACTCCTATTTTGCATATCTTTCTTTACTACTCATATGCAGCCTTTTAAAGTAAACCATAACATATATTGAAAAAACAATAAGAATCTAACATGAGAGCTACTTATAACACACAAGAAAAGCAGCCAATCAGAGAAGGGAGTTGACTATAAACTGACCCATATACTGTCAAACATCCTCTTTCTTTTGCTGCTCATCAATAAGATAAGTACTCCACCACATAGTGTTTCTGTATTATCAAATAAAGTCTTCGTTTTGCTCATTTTTGTTTATATATTTATTTACATTTGTTCTTAGTATTGGCTCTTATATTCGTTAGCCTTTGTCATTTTTTCTACCCCCTTTTGTGCGTTTTTTCTGTTTACTTTTATAAATACAACTTTTTTCTCTATTTTAACCTTTTTTGCTTATTCGTTGGTTCACCTATACGTTTTTTCCCCCTTCCGTTTTTACCTACTTGCGATAGCTATTTCTTGTGTTGCAGTCTCGCTTGCCACTTTTACTCTGCTCTCTTTGCC
Organism: Bombina bombina; assembly: GCF_027579735.1. Taxonomy (NCBI): domain Eukaryota; kingdom Metazoa; phylum Chordata; class Amphibia; order Anura; family Bombinatoridae; genus Bombina; species Bombina bombina. The sequence goes on from NC_069499.1 coordinate 378,108,589, forward strand.
TGGGTATCCATTTCAGGTTTCCTTCTCCTGCGCGCGTCGGCGCCGCCATTTTGGGGGCTGTCCTGAGTCTCTCTTCCCGCCCTCTTACCTGACGTGTGGGAGAGACGCCTCAGTTCAGCTCCGGTGTCTAAATAGCAACAGTGTTTCATTCCGGTTGCTGTTTTTCACTTACATTTGCCTCAGTTGCCATCTTGTGGCCAGATTATTGCAGCTACAGTTAAATACCTACACTTTAACTTACATTAATATTTCACAAACTACCACCAAATGATACAGCGCAATACTATCCCAGCAAAAATTAAAGATAAATAGTTATAAAATATATATGCAAAATTTGAATAAATATTCTATTTCAAGATAAACAGTATTATGCCTAAAGAAATAAAAAATAAATATATATATATATGAAAATAAGTATATTAATTAAGAAATAATAAAAAGAATAAAAAAAAAACCAAACTAGAATAAAGTCTTATAAATGAGAACCAATAGTTGAGTATAAATCCAAATGTGGACTCAGTCTTACTGTTGATTGTAGTTGTTCCAAGGAATTCCTTTCAGACCCAGCTGCAGCTATTTCAAACACACTGCTTGTCTTGCAGCTTAATCACCAAACACTTCTCTCCCAGAAAAACAGCGCAGACTGTGAAAAAAAAGAAGGACTCCAATAGTGCAATATTGTATGAAATAAGCACTCTTTATTAACAACAGACAAGCCAAATACTCACAATATCTGGCGTGGTTAAAATCACATAAAGGTATCTTTTAAAATAACAGCTGATCTTGAGCAATCCTGTGGTCTGTACACGCTTAGGAAGTGAACAGCGATGTACCCGGTCGGCGTGTGACGTCACCACCCGACAACAGCTGATTCTGTTTAGCACTCCGTCTGCATCCACTGACTCACAGTGCTCTCTGAATCTCTGAATCTCGGCCTCAACGCGTTTCTCGCCCCCTGCTGGGCGCTTTTTCAAGAGGAATAATTACAACTCCTTTGCTGCTCTATTTATACATAGTCTGCTAGCGCCATCTAGCTTACATGAGCAGAATGACCATTGGAATATAACTAATATTTCTATATACATAATACACAAATGACTATCTTTTTTCAATTCCATAGAAACAATTGATAACATATATGACATCATTTCACCTCAAATGGTTATTATTATAAAAATATATTATTTAAAAATAATTAATTCTATATAAATTACCTTCTATTTAACTAAAAACACTATTTAAAATATATTAAAATAAAATAAACTAACTACATACAATACCACATATAATAAAATTTCATAAAATTCAATTACTTCTAAAAATCTAAATTCATACACCAATTCATATTAATTGCTAAATTACAACACCTTCTAGTCCTCAATCAGATTATTAATAAAATTGTTTATAAAACTACGTGATAAAAGCTGCCACATCTAAATCAACATTTAGACCATTAGGCGCGAGAGTCCCCAGTTTATAAATCCAAAATGTCTCTCTGCGCCTAAGGTCCAAAAGTCTATTACCACCCCTGGGATTGGGTTTAACCACTTCAATACCTTTCACAGTCAAGCATTTTGGATTACATGCATGGCTTTTAGAGTAGTGAATTGGTACACTATGTTTCAATATTGGTTTTTTTATATTGTAAACATGTTCACTATATCTTTTTGATAGGCATCTCTTCGTGCGACCTACATACTTCAGCCCACAACTGCACTCTAATAAATAGACTACATAAATACTCTTGCAGGTAATAAATTGTTTAACCCTAAACTCTTGTCCTGTTACTGATCTAAACATAGATCTCTCTTTATCAATGCATTTGCACATGGGACATCTTGCTTTATGGCATCCATATGTGCCCTTCAAACTCAAAAAATTATCATTAATATTACATTGTATTGGTTTACTCTCTTTTAACTTACTAGGGGCAAGTAAGTTCTTTAAACTAGTATTCTTCCTATACACTACCATCGGATTTATATCTAAACTTTCTCTCAATAGGGGGTCCCCCTTCAGTATGGGCCAATATTTATGTAATATTTTCTTCACATTCATGATACCCTCACCATATGTGGTGATAAATTTGACAGACTGTTTTTCTTGTTCGCAAGATTTTTCTTTTTGTTTGCTTAATAATATTTCCCTATCTAAATTCTCAACTTCATCCATAATATATGTAATATGTTCACCATTATGTGCTTTACAAATTAATTTTTCTTTTAAAACCTCAGCTTCAGTATGGTAGTCACTTATTCTAGAACAATTCCTTTTTAGCCTTATAAATTGACTCTTGGGAATATTTTTAACCCATTTTTTGTAATGGCCACTAGTGGCATGCAATAGGCTATTACTGTCCACTGATTTTCTATAATTCTTAGTATAAATTTTATTGTCCTCTACAAACACCAATAGATCCAAGAATTCAATCATTTGGTTTTGAATATTACCAACAAATTTTACATTGAACTCATTGGTGTTTAAAAAGTCAACAAAATTAGCTGCCTCAATCTCTGATCCTTCCCAAATTATAAAGACATCATCGATAAAACGCTTATAAAATATTAAATTATGTTTAAAAGGGCCATCTCTCCAAATAAATTCATCCTCAAATAAACCCATAAATAAATTAGCATACGATGGGGCAAATTTCGTCCCCATCGCAGTGCCGCATATTTGATGGTAAAAATCCTTTTCAAATTGAAAATAGTTGTGTTCTAAGACAAATTTCATACAATGTTCTAAAAACTTAATTTGATTGGCTGGAAAAATTCTTTTTTTCTTTAAAAAATATGAACTAGCTTTTATTCCGATTGAATGTTGTATTATGGTGTACAATGAGGTTACATCACAAGTGATGAATCTCATGTCACTATTCCAATTAACCTTCTTAAGTTCCTGTATTAAATGTGCACCATCTCTAAGATAAGAATTGAGTTGAGTAACAAGTGGATTCAGAAAGTAATCAATATAACTCGATAGATTGGCCGTTAATGAATCTATCCCAGATACAATCGGTCTCCCTGGAGGATTGGAGACCGATTTGTGTATCTTGGGAAGATGATACATAACAGCCAATCTAGGGTGTTCATTATATAAAAAATTAAACTCATCTTTCGTTAGAATTTTTTCTGACAATCCTATATTTAAAACACCTTTCAATTCTAATAAAAATGCCTTTGTAGGGTCATTCTTTAATTTTGTATATGTAGTTGAATCATTTAATAAACGTAGTGCCTCAGCAATATAAACTTCACGATCTTGTATCACTATCCCCCCACCTTTATCGGCTTGGCGGATAGTGATATTGTTATTTTTCATTAATTGATTCAAACTACTTCTTTCAAATTTGTTAAGATTATCTTTAAAATTTATATCAACTGGTAATGATTCAAGTTCTTTTTCAACCAAATTTTTAAAAGTCTTAATATATTCACCTTGTGCATTGATTGGGTAAAATGTAGATTTCGCTTTTTTATCACTATGTATAAAAATGTCATTTGATTCAATGGGAGAGTCACTTCCTAATAACAAATTCATGTTTTCCAGAGTTTCAACATCATCAACCTGAAGTACACTTTTGTATCTTGCTCCAGACTGTAAATTTTTCTGAGCAAAAAATCTCTTGAGCGTAATGTTTCTTATGAATCTCTGGAAATCAATGAATACCTGGAATTTATCCAGATTCTTTTTTGGGGCAAAAGATAAGCCCTTACTCAACAAAGCCATACTTCCATTGTCAATAGTATATGATGATAGATTATAAATACTTGCTTCATTTTTATCTCTTAATACACTCTTGCATTTTTGAAGTTGTTTCCTCTTCCCTGCTCTACATCCTCTCTTTCGCTGAATCTTCTTTTTCGTTGGTTCTGCCCCCCCTCCCTCTCTAGAATATGTGGGTCTGTCTCTTTTCTCCAATTCTGATTCCTTCTCTGATCCCTGTCCTCCCTCTCTGCTAGATGTGGTTTCCACTTGATTTGTCTCCGTGGGGACCCTAAAAAAGCTGTTGCTGATTCTCTATATTGTTCATTTTCAATTAAATTCTTGCTATGATATTGATCATGGTGAACTTTTGGTCTAGCACCCTCAAATCTTGAGTCTCTATTTCTATTATCTAGAACTTCAAACCTATTTGCATAACTATAATCTGACTGGTGTATATGATTACTGTTATCCATCCTTCCTGGTACTCCATGGTGGTAATTATCTGTTACATCTGTATTATTTTTTGGATCAAAGTAACGATCTCCATTTTTATTTTTATCTGATTGGGACTGTTGATGACTAGTTTGGTCTCTTCTATTCATAATAGAATGACTAGAATTCATATTTGTTTTTTCATTTGTTCTATTCCTATTTCCATACAGTTGGTAAGCTTTATTACTATTAGTAGAATTTTTTGGTTTCCAATTGTATTTTTGGTCATTTTTATAATCTAATTTATCTCTTCTTAATTTGTTTGATTTATTAATACTCAAATCTCTTGTCAATTTTTCAACTCCTTTAACAATATTATCGTACAATTTTTTATATTCCTCATTTGTCAAGAAGTTGTTCACTTGTTGTTCAATTTTATCAATTTCTACCTGTATTTTTTCAAGTCTACCTTCCCTATATTTTATTAATAGTTTAATTAATTTGAAGGAGCAAGCATCTAATGTTGCCTCCCACTCTGTCATGAATTCCACTTCATCTAATGCAAAAGCTGGCTTTTTTAACAACCTTAATCCCCTTGGGATAATTTTATGTTTGATATAATTTTCTAACAATATTATATCTTGCCAGTCTTTTGCATCTTGAATTAATAACTTTTCATATTCTTTCAAAATTTCTCTTGGGTTCTCATCACAAATCCCTTCCATAGTTTCATCCTCTAATAGGTCAAAAGATCTTCTCCTATTTGCTCTAAAATTTAAACTACTCATGATTGCTAAACAAAAAGAAAAATCTTGCGAACAAGAAAAACAGTCTGTCAAATTTATCACCACATATGGTGAGGGTATCATGAATGTGAAGAAAATATTACATAAATATTGGCCCATACTGAAGGGGGACCCCCTATTGAGAGAAAGTTTAGATATAAATCCGATGGTAGTGTATAGGAAGAATACTAGTTTAAAGAACTTACTTGCCCCTAGTAAGTTAAAAGAGAGTAAACCAATACAATGTAATATTAATGATAATTTTTTGAGTTTGAAGGGCACATATGGATGCCATAAAGCAAGATGTCCCATGTGCAAATGCATTGATAAAGAGAGATCTATGTTTAGATCAGTAACAGGACAAGAGTTTAGGGTTAAACAATTTATTACCTGCAAGAGTATTTATGTAGTCTATTTATTAGAGTGCAGTTGTGGGCTGAAGTATGTAGGTCGCACGAAGAGATGCCTATCAAAAAGATATAGTGAACATGTTTACAATATAAAAAAACCAATATTGAAACATAGTGTACCAATTCACTACTCTAAAAGCCATGCATGTAATCCAAAATGCTTGACTGTGAAAGGTATTGAAGTGGTTAAACCCAATCCCAGGGGTGGTAATAGACTTTTGGACCTTAGGCGCAGAGAGACATTTTGGATTTATAAACTGGGGACTCTCGCGCCTAATGGTCTAAATGTTGATTTAGATGTGGCAGCTTTTATCACGTAGTTTTATAAACAATTTTATTAATAATCTGATTGAGGACTAGAAGGTGTTGTAATTTAGCAATTAATATGAATTGGTGTATGAATTTAGATTTTTAGAAGTAATTGAATTTTATGAAATTTTATTATATGTGGTATTGTATGTAGTTAGTTTATTTTATTTTAATATATTTTAAATAGTGTTTTTAGTTAAATAGAAGGTAATTTATATAGAATTAATTATTTTTAAATAATATATTTTTATAATAATAACCATTTGAGGTGAAATGATGTCATATATGTTATCAATTGTTTCTATGGAATTGAAAAAAGATAGTCATTTGTGTATTATGTATATAGAAATATTAGTTATATTCCAATGGTCATTCTGCTCATGTAAGCTAGATGGCGCTAGCAGACTATGTATAAATAGAGCAGCAAAGGAGTTGTAATTATTCCTCTTGAAAAAGCGCCCAGCAGGGGGCGAGAAACGCGTTGAGGCCGAGATTCAGAGATTCAGAGAGCACTGTGAGTCAGTGGATGCAGACGGAGTGCTAAACAGAATCAGCTGTTGTCGGGTGGTGACGTCACACGCCGACCGGGTACATCGCTGTTCACTTCCTAAGCGTGTACAGACCACAGGATTGCTCAAGATCAGCTGTTATTTTAAAAGATACCTTTATGTGATTTTAACCACGCCAGATATTGTGAGTATTTGGCTTGTCTGTTGTTAATAAAGAGTGCTTATTTCATACAATATTGCACTATTGGAGTCCTTCTTTTTTTTCACAGTCTGCGCTGTTTTTCTGGGAGAGATACATTAATATTTATTTAATAGTTTTCTGTGGTAAAAAAAATATAATTGTGAACTGTTTGTTTTACAAAAGTTTTATTGCAGTATTATATATATTTGTCTATACAAATTTATTTATTCAGCTGGAAATTTAGATTATTTTAACTTCATAATTCATATATTTTTTAAAAAAAGTTTTAATTTCTATATTTAACATGTCTGAAATTCCTGAAGGGAGTAACCCTTTAACTGCACATTCTGTGCAAGTTATGATAGACTCTTCTATGAAAAAATTGTTCAATAAAATGACCACCTTAATGGGTATTAAGGATTCAAAAAAGTCTTTAAAAAGAAAGAATCCATCTATTGCTATTCAAGCAAGCAAGAAGATAATTGTTAAATCACGTCAGTTACTTTCTGACTCTTTTCCTCACAGCAAAGGAACTAAAGCAGCTGTTAAACGGACCCTGCACCCCAAGTGTACCCAAATGGGGGATTCTATTTTAATGTCAAAATTAAAATAAAAATCTAAAGTAAAAAATGTTGAAAAAATTTCTTCCTCTAATTCTAACTCTTCTGATGAAGATAATTACACTGATAATAATTCCGATTCATTCGATAATTCGGATGATTCTAATTATTCTCCAGCTGTCAAAAAACATAAAAAAATGAACAAGCTTTTAAAAAATTTTAATGAGGAAGAAGAAAATGAATTTTTGGATTGTCTTGGTAACCCGAGATTCAATCCAGATGAGTTGTATCATCCCCGTTCATCGGAATAGTGTCCATCATTGATGTTGCGAAATTGATTGATTTTCAGCTCCGCAAACCTCTTAAGAAACAAGCTAGAAAGAAAATGAGAGCAGAATGCCCTTGCCCCCTTCTTCCAAAAAATGCTGCCCTCACTCTGGAGGTTGACCCCAAAGTTTTGAAATTTATTGGAGCCCCTGGGTATAAATTAAAAAAGGTTATTGACAGATCGTGGAAGATCTGTCAAGATAAGCTTCTTGACACTGTATGTCCCTTAACAAAACTGTTTGAATTATCTGAAATGGAAGTTGCTGAAAATGCTCCGTTTTAGCCTTTTGTGGTTAGAGAAAGGGTCCAAAGACTCCTTTGTTTTGTGGGTAATACCAACTCTGCCATGTCTCTCGAGAGACGTCGTAATATTCTCCGAAAGATTGACCCAAAAATATGTGACTTTGCTTCTAATTGTATTGCCTCAGATAGCAATGGTCTTCTTTTTGGAGACTCTTATTTAAAGAAGTTGAATCAATATGTCAACACCTTTTCAAACCTGAATAAGGTAAAATCTTCAGTTAAGATTTTTTTTTATCCATCTCAGAATTTCTCTGACAGGGCCGGGAGCAGCAGAGGCTGCTTTCCCGGCCGTCAGCCATTCATATCCAGGTCTCACTACTTCCAAGCACATCAATCCCACTATCCTCCCCAATTCCAGTCTCATTATCAGAGGAACTACCAAGAACCCTCAACTTCCTCTTTTTTCCCTTCAAGAGGACACCCATGGAATCAAAAAAGTTTCAGGGGCAGAACAAGACCAAGACAAGCTCCAGGTAAGTACATTATTTCCTCCTTATGCTCTTTTTCCCCCAGACAGAATTGGTGGCAGAATCGCATTGTTTGCCCAAAATTGGGTTTCAATTACCTCAGACCCTTGGATTCTTCAAGCGGTTTCAGGCATTCACATAGAATGTATTACTCAACCTATTCAAATAAAACGTCCTCATCCTATCCATTTTTCCAAAAGCGAAGAACTTCTGGTTCAAGACAAAATCTATTCTCAACACTCTTTTCCAAAAGAGCAATTTTTACAGCTCTCTACCCTCACAATGCTTATTTAAGCAACCTATTTCTGGTCAAAAAGAAAAACAATCAATTCAGACCAGTGATAAACCTAAAATCTTTAAACGCTTATGTTCATTACCATAATTTCAAGATGGAGGGCATTCATCTTTTAAGAGAATGTCTGAGAGAAAATGATTGGTTAGTTCGTCTAGATCTCCCAGACGCGTATTTGACGGTTCCAATCACCCAAGAGCATTGGAAATATTTGACTTTCGGTTGGAAAGGCTAATTTTGGAATTTTACCTGCCTTCCTTTTGGTCTGTCCCCCGCTCCTTGGATTTTCACCAAGTTATTAAAACCCGTGGTACCTTGGCTGAGACTTTTGGGTGTTCGTCTAATAATTTATTTGGACGACATTCTTATTATGGATCAAGATTTCTTATCTCTTCAGAATCACCTTTCTTCAACAATTTCCTTATTGGAATCTCTAGGATTTATTGTGAACAAACAGAAGTCTATTCTTCTCCCTACCAAATCTTTGGTTTTCCTAGGATTCCAGATAGATGCAGTCCTCTCTACCTTGAGTCTTCCTTCAGACAAAGTGAAGAACATCAAGAAAGAAATTTTGAAAACTTTATCCAAGGATTCAGTTCCTATCAGGACTATAGCCAGGATAGTAGGGTTACTTTCATCCTCTATTCAGGCTATATTCCCCGCTCCATTACATTATCGCAAACTCCAAAGACTAAAAATTCTTCATTTGAGAAAAGGTTTTTCTTACTCTCATTTGATTCCTCTTTCTTCAGAAGTCAAAGAAGAACTTTTCTGGTGACTTTCTCATTTAGAAGCCTGGAAGGGAAGAGCCATTTTTGGCAAGACTCCAGATTTCATTATCGAACCTGACGCCAGTCTTTCAGGCTGGGGAGCTCATTGTGGTCCCTCCATCACAGGTGGCAAATGGACTCTGGAAGAGAAACGCTTTCATATCAATTGTTTAGAGTTATTGTCTGGCTCGCTTGCAGTTTTCTTCTCCAGTTTCTATTCTCCTGCATATGGACAACATCTCGGCGGTGCTGTATCTCAATCGTTTGGGAGGTACCAAATCCAGAGATTTCTCCAATATAACCAAAGAATTCATTCATCTTTGTTTGGACAGGAATATTTCTATCAAAGCAGAATATTTTCCAGGTCAATCAAACTCAGCTGCGGATTGGGGATCTCGTCATTTGACGGATTTAAGCGACTGGAAATTGGACAGGAACATTTTTCGCACTCTCCAATCTCTCAGAGGTCCCTTTTGTTTGGATCTTTTCGCATCCAGGACCAACTTTCAAATTCGTCCGTATTTCAGCTGGCATCCAGATCCGGAGGCGGTGGCCATGGATGCTTTTCTGCATCCTTGGCCTCTTCAGAGAGCTTACATTTTCCCTCCTTTTTCAATGATTCCAAGGACAATTTCAACTGTTTGCAGGGATCTTCTTCATTTAACGATTGTGACCCCCTTTTGGCTGACTCAATCGTGGTACCCCTATCTCCTGGAGATGTCCATCAATCTCCTGATTCTGTTTCCTCATCTGCCCCATCTTCTTATGAACCCGGAAGGCAGTTTTCACAGCCTAGTTCTCCAAGGTTCTCTTCTCCTAGTAGCATGGACGATCTCAGGGGACCCTGGTCTCTCCAAGGTCTTTCAGAAGGAGCTAAGACTCTCATCCAGGATTCCTGTCTTTCAGAAAACCCTCTGTCAATCAACTTTTGATTTCTTTTGCTCCACCTTACGCTCTTATCACTTCTACTTCCATTGCGAGATGGGTTAAATGGGTCATGAAAGAAGCTAGTATCGATATCTCTTTTACAGCTCATTCTGTTAGAGGTTCGGCTGCCTCAAAGGCCTTTCTAAAATCTGCCCCTCTTCAACAAATTTTGAGTGCGGTAGATTGGTCTTCGGATTCCATATTTAAACAATTCCATTTCATACCCATTCAACACGCCTCTCTTAATTTATTTTCCTAATGATTTTTCCTATTAAGCTTAAAACTTGCAAAATAGGAGTCTCTGGTCTTGTAATAAAATTCCGATTATCCTAATTCTTTGAAGGTATAATCTAGATTTTATTAAAGACAAAGAGACGAGTATTTTCCCACCTCAGATATGTTGTTATATCCCTCCCTTTTTTCTTCAATTATATATATTAATAATTTTTTGTCTTTAACACTTTCCATCTGAATGCAATCCCTTCCTTTTCTCTGGATTTAAAACTTCATTTCAAGAGGACCATCTTTCATCAAAGGGAATTTGGACTGCTTTGATTTCTTCAATCAATTTCATCAGTTCTAAGAAATTTTTCAAACACCTAGAAACCGGATGAGGAGTGAATCCTAACGGTCAGAGGTATGAGTTGAGCAGTGGCGAGTTAAAGACAGGATGTCTAAAAACGGATATGTTGTGCAGCTGGACCTTGAATACAGTACCTGGATCACGATCGGTCTATATTGGGCTGGTAAGGTGACAAAGTACTCATATATGCAGGTGGGACCTTAAGTGCAGTATAATTAAGTGCGGTCAGTGTATACCTGCAAAAAATGAATAAATATCTCAGATTGAGCTCAGAAGTGTTATTTTTTACTATTTCCTTTGGCAGAACTTCTTCTTCATATGATATGTTACATTAAGGAAATGATGTTAAGATTCACACTTTGCAACAGAGGGTGCAAGACTTATTTTCTTTGATATTTGAACTTTGCAACTTTGTATCTTTTATAAAGTTTGTTACTCTGTTGATTTATGTATATATGTTCACATCTAGACTAGGTTTACCTAGTATGCTATAATTTAAAGTATAATAACTTGGTGGTACCACCCTTGTTAAGTATGTTTGTTGGTTTTATTTATATACATATATAGACATTATTTTGATGTTTTGAGGGAGAAAACTTCTACAAATAAATGTGACTTATTTGAACTAAAAGAGTGCTGAATTCCCTCTTATGGTTTAAATTTAAATTTGTTAATTAAGGGTCTGCACCATAGAGGATATAATAGATACATATTTATTTCTCTTTGTATAGAGTTATTTTAGAGTCACATAACATAATAACGTCTTTCCAAATAATGTAGTTATATATATATATATATATATATATATATATATATATATATATATATATATATATATATATATATTGATGTGTATTGCAAGACATTCCATCCTATAAATCATATAAATTATCTTTAGTAGAAGGGCACTCACAGGATTTAAAACAAATAATGCTTATTCTTAAATTATGATGAAAGTCAGATGTCAACGTTTCAGCTCTACATCAAGACATTTTTGTTAGTAACATGAATCAAAACATTATAGAGCGGTGTCCAGGCCCGGACGCCACTCTATAATGTTTTGATTCATGTTATTAATAAATTACAGCAATTGCCTAGTGATAGATTTAACACTAGTTTCTAGTGCAGCATGAAATTATGAGGACCAAGATTACAGTAATAGTAACCAAAGTTACCTTTTTGATTGATTAAACTTTATAGGAAATTTGGGAAGACTTGATAGGTCTTCTTATTTGCTGTCAAAATCTGTTTCTATTTTTATATTAACCCCTTAATGACCTCAACATACCCTGTATGTTACTGGTCGCTAAAGGATTGTGTGACTATAATAGCGTGGGTCTTGCCACAAGTGGCAAGAATGCATTATTAGTCCGTCCCTCCATAGGAATGGCTTGCTAAAATAGCACGGCAAGACTATTCAAAATAGCACTTCCATAAAAAAAAAAAATTAAGGGGTTAAGGGCTAGATTATGAGTGGAGCATAATATTGCGGTTACGTAAGTGCAAAATATGTGCTCCACTTAGTAATACCAGCACACGGAAATGTGCACTGGTATTACAGGTGTGGTGCAACCTCGAGTTTGCATTGCCTGGAAGCCAAGAGTTCATTAGAGCACGCTTTCATAGGCTCCGATGGGAGCCTCGTTTTTATGCCGGCAGCCACAGCAAACCACATAGCGCAGCAAAGGCGTCAAATCATGCAACTTTGGGCATCCATAAATAAATATATATGTATATGCTTGTATATACACATATAAACACATAAATATATATGTATATAAGCATATACATATATATTTATAGTGAAAACACAGTCCCACATTAACCTCTATGTAAGGCGTTTTAGGTGCCGTTTTTTTCCCTCAAAGACTCCACATCCCCTCACTTTAACCCATTATAACTGTGCATTTTTTTTTTTTTTTTTAAATGCTCATATTTATTTTTTAATTGGGCCACATTTTTATATTTAAACAGCGTTCTGATCTCTGGTTAATTGCACTTATCACAAAGTGAATCTGCGAGCTCACAGTAGCATTAACCTGTCCATAAATGGGAAAATTTGCCCCTTTAATTTGCGCATGTTAAGATAGCTCTCCACTTGTAATCTGGCCCTAAATAAATAAGGTTATACACCATGCTATAAATGGGTCTCCAGCATGCAAGTCATGCTGCTAAGTAGCCCTGATGACTTATTCCATTTGTTTAAAAAAAAAAAAAAAAGTTATTTCAATGTAGCTCACTTTTTGGCAGCCAACGAGTTAAAACATTTTACATTTTGATACATTATTCATTGTATTATATAAAATGAATAAGTATGCCTTTTTGTAATCTGCATAATCTTATCATCCTTATTCAGATTTAATTTCCAAACCAAGAACATTGTAACCCTTATTCTTTATAATCTAATGGCTAAAGAATAAACTGTAATTACAAGGACTGTGCTTCAGGTGACAGGTTGCTTTTGGTAACCCAGGTTGTTAATTGCTTTTTAATTACACATTTCAAGGCTTTAGGGACAATATATATATATTTTTTTTCTTCCCGAAACATGAATAGGTAAAACACTTTTGAAAGGACTAATGTAAGACACAGATACTGCAGCTATAATTTTTTAATCCAATTGTAATATATTCTGAATAATATTATGCAAACATGGGAAATTTGCATCTAAGAAATGTTAATCCTTTTTAGAATGTTTGAAAAAGATCTTAATACTCCAATTTCAATTTTGCAATAGAAAAGTAAAATTTAAAAAGAAAAACACAATGAGCACTATATAAAAACCTAACCTATTCTAAATACAAATGACACATCTACTGACTAAGGGAAAAAAAAAAACAGCACTGAAAAGTGTCTTTACATTGCAGTCCATGGGAACTGTGTGTTCCCATAGACCGCAATGTAAATATATATGTGTATGATTATATACATATACAGTATTTATGTGTTAATATGTGTATGGCATCAGAACAAGGCTCCTATAGGAGCCTATGGAAGCGCACAATGAGCGCAATGCTTCCTAGCAATGCAAATGTGAGCTCACGTTTGCATTGCAATTAACTTGTAATACCAGTGCACATTACCGTGCACTGGTATTACAAAGTGGAGTGTGAATATCACTTGCATTACAAGCGATATTTAGAGTTCCACTTGTAATCTGGCTCAATGTATGCTGAATACTGCAACTTGGAAGCTCTGGATAAATGTTACGTGAGACAAAAAAGTTAAACAAAACATATCAAAAATACATTTAACAGTACAGTCACACTCATATTAACACTGTCTGATAAAAATGATTACAAAACAAAATTGCATTAAAAAGATTAAGGGCTCAAAGATATCAAGTCTCAAAGGGCTTCAACATAGAGATACATATATACACATGTCTAAATATGTGTATGTGTATATAAATATATATATATATATATATATATATATATATATATATATATATATACTTATATATTCATATGTGTGTATATACATGTATTTATGTATTTACAGTATATGTGTACAGGGAGTGCAGAATTATTAGGCAAATGAGTATTTTGACCACATCATCCTCTTTATGCATGTTGTCTTACTCCAAGCTGTATAGGCTCGAAAGCCTACTACCAATTAAGCATATTAGGTGATGTGCATCTCTGTAATGAGAAGGGGTGTGGTCTAATGACATCAACACCCTATATCAGGTGTGCATAATTATTAGGCAACTTCCTTTCCTTTGGCAAAATGGGTCAAAAGAAGGACTTGACAGGCTCAGAAAAGTAAAAAATAGTGAGATATCTTGCAGAGGGATGCAGCACTCTTAAAATTGCAAAGCTTTTGATCGTGATCATCGAACAATCAAGCGTTTCATTCAAAATAGTCAACAGGGTCGCAAGAAGCGTGTGGAAAAACCAAGGCGCAAAATAACTGCCTATGAACTGAGAAAAGTCAAGCGTGCAGCTGCCAAGATGCCACTTGCCACCAGTTTGGCCATATTTCAGAGCTGCAACATCACTGGAGTGCCCAAAAGCACAAGGTGTGCAATACTCAGAGACATGGCCAAGGTAAGAAAGGCTGAAAGACGACCACCACTGAACAAGACACACAAGCTGAAACATCAAGACTGGGCCAAGAAATATCTCAAGACTGATTTTTCTAAGGTTTTATGGACTGATGAAATGAGAGTGAGTCTTGATGGGCCAGATGGATGGGCCCGTGGCTGGATTGGTAAAGGGCAGAGAGCTCCAGTCTGACTCAGACGCCAGCAAGGTGGAGGTGGAGTACTGGTTTGGGCTGGTATCATCAAAGATGAGCTTGTGGGGCCTTTTCGGGTTGAGGATGGAGTCAAGCTCCACTCCCAGTCCTACTGCCAGTTTCTGGAAGACACCTTCTTCAAGTTGTGGTACAGGAAGAAGTCTGCATCCTTCAAGAAAAACATGATTTTCATGCAGGACAATGCTCCATCACACGCGTCCAAGTACTCCACAGCGTGGCTGGCAAGAAAGGGTATAAAAGAAGAAAATCTAATGACATGGCCTCCTTGTTCACCTGATCTGAACCCCATTGAGAACCTGTGGTCCATCATCAAATGTGAGATTTACAAGGAGGGAAAACAGTACACCTCTCTGAACAGTGTCTGGGAAGCTGTGGTTGCTGCTGCACGCAATGTTGATGGTGAACAGATCAAAACACTGACAGAATCCATGGATGGCAGGCTTTTGAGTGTCCTTGCAAAGAAAGGTGGCTATATTGGTCACTGATTTGTTTTTGTATGTCAGAAATGTATATTTGTGAATGTTGAGATGTTATATTGGTTTCACTGGTAAAAATAAATAATTGAAATGGGTATATATTTGTTTTTTGTTAAGTTGCCTAATAATTATGCACAGTAATTGTCACCTGCACACACAGATATCCCCCTAAAATAGCTATAACTAAAAACAAACTAAAAACTACTTCCAAAACTATTCAGCTTTGATATTAATGAGTTTTTTGGGTTCATTGAGAACATGGTTGTTGTTCAATAATAAAATTAATCCTCAAAAATACAACTTGCCTAATAATTCTGCACTCCCTGTATATATGTATTTACAGACATATATACATATATATATATATATATATATATATATGTGCATTGAAACCCTTTGCAGTCAAATAGCTGAAAACATTATAAAGCATATTTAGGCAATGTTCATATTTAAAGGGACAATTCTTTAAAGGAAAATCCTATTGGCTGTTCAAATCAGCCAATAGGATGAGAGCTACTGAAATCCTATTGTCCGACTTGAATAGTTAATAGAATTTCATTAGCTCTCATCCTATTGACTGATTTGAACAGCCAATATGATTTCAGTAGCTCTCATCCTTTTGGCTGATTTGAATTTCAAGAATCAAATTAGCCAATAGGAATGCAAGGGACGCCATTTTGAAAAGGCTCCCTTGCATAGAAAATACAGTGTACAGCGGTGACGTATGAAGAGGATGCTTCACGCCGGATATCTAGGTTGGATCTGTGCCACCGGGATAAAGGTAGAAGACTCCGCCGGGATGAAGATAGAAGACGCCATCTGGATGAAGACTTCTAGTCGCCTGAATGAGGATGGATGTCCGGACTTCAGAAACTGTGAGTGGATCTTCAGGGGTTAGTGTTTTTAGTGGGTTTTTTTTTAATCTTTTTAAGTGTTTTTTTTTTTAGATTAGAGTTTGGGCTTTAGGGGGGCTTTTTATTTTTATAGGGCTATTAAATTTGGTGTAATTGTTTTTATTTTTGATAATTTCATTTGTTATTTTATGTAATTTAATGTTTGTTATTTTTCATAATTTAGTATTTTTTTTTTATTTTAGACACATTTTTTTAGTAGTGTTAGTTTTTTTTTTAATGTGTAATTTAGTTTTTTTAATTGGTAGTTATTTTAATTTTAGTACAATAGTTTAGTATAATAGTTATGTTAGGTTAATTTATAGTTTTATACTTAGGTTTTTTTAATTTCACAGGTAAGTTTTTATTTATTTTAAGATAGGGATATTGTAATTTTAAAATTAAGCTAGGGAGTTGTTAGGTTTATGGGTTAATTTAATTTAGTTTTTTACGATGTGGGGGGCTGGCGGTGTAGGGGTTAATAGGTTTATTTAGTGGCGGTGATGTGGGAGGCCAGAGGTTTAGGGGTTAATACATTTATTATAGTCGCAGCATTGTGGGGGAGAGGTGGAATAGGGGTAAATAACTTTTATTAGTGGCGGCATTGTCGGGGAGTGGAGGAATAGGCTTTAATAACTTTTATTAGTGCCGGCGATGTCGGGAGCAGCAGATTAGGGGTTAATAACTTTATTTTGGTGTCAGTGATGTTGGGGCGTCAGATTAGGGGTGTTTAGACTTGGGGTTTATGTTAGGGTGCTTGAACGTAACTTTTTTTTCCCCATAGACATCAATAGGGTTGTGTTATGGAGATCGCCATTCTGCACTTCAGGTGTTAGTTTGTTTTCTAACACCTTCTCCCCATTGATGTCAACGGTATTCTCAGCACTTGGGTTTTGTGCGGTATAGAGCTTATCGCCACCATATCGTACGCACAAGGAGGATTTTTAGAAACTTGTAATGGCAGGGCTTTAGAGAGTGAAATAACGCAACTATTGTTGCGTTTGTTTTGCACCCTCTATAGCGCAAAACTTATAATATAGATGAATGTCAGTTTCCTATTATAGTATAGACATCCATCTTAATTGAGTCATTCTGTTCTGTGGATTGCTCTTCATTTGTATTTAATATAAAAAATACATGAGAACATTTTACATGACCAGATGCACTTTATAGTGCAAATATGACTACATTTTACTGTAATAGCACAGCATAGGGGGCTCTCACTAGTAGATTGTGTGTGGAAAAATAAAGAGTAAAAATACTTAGCGTATATTAAAGTAGAGGTTCACTGGTAAGAGTGGTGGCTGGACAGGCACTAAACAGTCACTTATCATGTAGGGAAGCTACTGTTGCTGCCAATATCAATGCTTACCATCCTTTATCCGGAGGACATGACACACACCTGTGGGTAGGATGCGGGATGGTCAGGGCTCACTCGGACTCCAATGTTTGGGGTTCCCCAAATCTCTGAATGCCGTTGCTTGACTCTTTATTACCGCATCTCCCTCCTATGCTCTGTTTGCTGTGTGCGGCTGAAAGTGCCCGACTTGTTCCACTGTAGTAACCCAGAACTCTGTAGAGATGCCATCTGCAGATCTGATAGCAACACTCCACTCTGACACCTGAAGGTGTGTGGATCTCCAGACCAATCCTCTCTGCCACTCTGGGGTGTGTAGGTCTTGGGACACTTCTGATAGGTCCCACTTCGGCTCCACTCCAATAAACCTTTGGGGCTTTAAGTAGAAAGTGTATTCTCTCACCGGCTGTGCTGCAGTAAAATTAGTCACTGTAAACAAGGCTCAAAAGGAAAGGAGCACCAGCCGGGAGAAAAACATTCAAATTTTATTAATATGATTTCAAAATAAAGTAAAAACCTGGAAGCTCAGGCTGGCGATACAGGAGGTCAGCAAAAGTAGTGCAGCTGACACGTTTCAGCAGTTGCCGTATTTGAAGCATATTCATCAGCTTCAAATACGGCAACTGACAAAACGTGTCAGCTGCACTACTTTTGCTGACCTCCTGTATCACCAGCCTGAGCTTCCAGGTTTTTACTTTATTTTGAATTTGTATTAATAAAATTTGAATGTTTTCCTCCCGGCTGGTGCTCCTTTCCTTTTGAGCCTTGTTTACATTTTACTGTTCCTATAGCTCTGGAACATAATGAACCTATAAACACTGGTAAACTATTTCAAGAATAATTAAATTAACAACAAAACAAAGTTAAACTAAGTCAATATCATCTGAAGTTCTAGAATCCAAAATGTAAAGTAGAATTTCACCTCCTCCAACCCTCATGATTTAATATTGTATCCATGACTACCAATATTTATTACCAGTGCCAATGCTAACAAAAGGGGCATTCAAGTCAAAATTAATTTCATGATTCAGATAAAGCATGCAATTTTAAGAAACTTTCCAAT
The DNA here is from genome assembly GCF_027579735.1 of Bombina bombina. NCBI lineage: Eukaryota > Metazoa > Chordata > Amphibia > Anura > Bombinatoridae > Bombina > Bombina bombina. The sequence continues at coordinate 378,127,201 of NC_069499.1, forward strand.
TTACTTCCATTAATAAAATATGCACATTGTTTAATATTTACACTTTTTGAGTCACCAGCTCATACTGAGCCTGAGCAAGAATTCACAGAATAAATGTATATGCATTCGTGATTGGCTGATGGCTGTCACATGACATAACATAAATCTACTACTAATTTAATGTTCAGAGTAAGTGCTATTGTATTGTCTTTTTTTATCATGCATGTGTTAATTATGCAAATCTACTTTATTTACTGGTTCTTTAAAGGATGACCTGTTGGTGGTTTCTGTTTCCCCTAGTAAGATGAACATATGCATACATCCTTATACTGTAAGCTACATGTCAAGTCTCTGACTATTCACATGTATTCTACTTCTGTCTGCTTCTTTGCACGTATTCCCTATGAATATCATATTGACAATGAAAATATAACAATCATCCTAGCCTACCATTCTCAAGAACTTTGACACAAAAGTTAGAACATGCAAAACCAGTTCTATTACTGCTGGGTTATTTAAAAATTCAACAAATGTAGGCTGTGTTTACCTAGAAAATGTTAATGTTAGGATGAAAAGCATTGTCATACTAAATTGGCTTCTGTTTTGCTGTGGGTCCAGATACTTCTCATGTTTTGTAAGCACTCACAAATTTTGGTTAACCATTCATCTTTAGATGCTCTTTGACTATAGACCTCATGCTCTAAAGCTCTCTGGTTTAGCAAGATTATCTTTCAAGTCTCTTTAGTATTGCAAGGTACCTGAAAGAATTTTAGAAAGACACATTTTAGCTTAAGAACTAGCTAAGAAGGGTTATGGATGCAAAGGAGACATACATATATTACATTATAGTTCTAATATCTATCTATCTATCTATCTATCATCTATCTATCTATTTATCTATCTATTATCTATCAATAATTATGAATTATTTATAATTTTAATGTATATTAACTTAAGATTGAATATATTTTACATTCATACTTTTTTAATATAAAATATTATACAGAACAAGATTTGTATGATCCTTTTAATTGCATTGATTATGTTAATTTTTTTTAAACTTATTTTTAAATTGTTTTTTTGCTACTAGATTCAAAGGGCATTCTGTCCTATAATATGCTTAGTAAGGATAGACAGAAATCCGTGTACATTAATAACAGCATAGAACAAGATGACACTGGTATAAAGATTCTAGCGGATTGATAAAAAAAATAACCTTTAACGTGTTCCACTGACTTCAGTAGAATCTCAGAATGGTATTCTGACTGCTATGTAACAAGATGAAAGTTGTAATAACTCTTGAAAGCCATTTAAATGGTTAACAGCCTGTAAAAAATGTAATATTATTAATTGTTTATAGATTCCATGTTGTAATCTTTAGAGGTAGTTTGTGTTATCTATTGTGTTCTTGTGTTCTTGGTATCTTAGGTTTTATTTTTTCCTGCACTTTGTAATTTTGACAGGATGCTGTATGTTGTTATATATTACTAAACACCTCAGAGGGTTTTCTGTGACATTTCAGCCTGATGTGTGACAACTAATCTTTGCATTATCAGTTACCTAATATATAAAAGTCTAAGGCCATTTGTCAACTTTCAAAAAAGTGTACAATCTTAACATGCGGATTCAGAATAATTGGAAACTGTCTTTAAAAACTGTAGCTTTTATTTTGATGTTATATAATTTAAGTTGAGCATCTATTGCATGATAATTTACTTTATTTAGGGAAAAAAAAGAGTTTAATACCACTATTACCAAAAGTTATGTATAGTTTTTATAGCATTTTTTTTTCTCTTTATTAACAAAGTAGTTTGCAGACATGACAAATAAAACGACATTTCGTGGGAGTTTCAAGGGCATTAAATGGAGAAATATTGCAGTGGGTTTCTAATATACAAAACACTATCAACAGTCAACATTTTAAATGTAGCGAGATCTGGGGCGCAAAAGAAAAAGCTTTGGATAGTGAGAGTCAACATTTTAGCTTTCCCTTTTCAGCCATATCAGTCTTGCCAGCTTTTCAGTGGTGATATCTCCCAGTGTGACAAATCTAGTGAATGTACAGTGAAACTGAATAAACATGTGCATAATTTGAAGTGTTACTACACATAAAATATTCTTTATTGTCACAAATGCACAGACTATTTTGTATAAAGACAGCTTCCAACACCCCACACTGCCTACATTGCAGCTCAATGGAGATGTCAGCAAACTTTTGCTGAAGTTTTGATCGCCAATGGTGATTGACACCCACTTTTTTTTAAAAATATCACCAGACCAACGGGCTGCAAGCCTGGCAAACCCAAACAGGCAATTTCTCATCAGTCTGATGATGAATGCCTGTGTTTGATTATAAGCATTTGTACAATACACATGTATTAGCAAAAAGGTTTCTAGTAAAATCTAATAACCATTTATTTAATAGATTGTACTGTGCACAAACCATATGTACAATATGTCTGTCCAGAAAGCATATACTGTGTTAGTTAGGCGTTACAAATTCATATTGCAACTGGCTCTCTGAACATGTAGTTTTTAAATGAGCGTGCACATGGCATGTGTAAATATGCTCCTTGCAAATTAAAAAAATACAAATTAAAAAAGGGATAACTTTTATAAAAAATACATATGTTTAAAAAACATGTGTGTTGCAAAACTGCTTCTATTTTAAATTGAAATACATTTGTGTGGATTTCAACTTTGTGTGTTTTCTCCATTTTTATCATTTATGGTCAATACCGATGCTTGAAACTAATATATTATTTCAAAGCCAGACAAGAGTGAGCTACACATTTTTAGCAATAAGGGAAGGATTGTTGCATATGTAGAAAAGAATGTCAGGAGTCGCAGGTAAGGTCAATTCAATCTTTGCATTTATTCAGATAAAACAGGTCACAGAAAGGAAGAAACAGCCCTTCAGTGTTACAAGCTTACGCAATTTGGCTACATGCCGTAATCATAGCTCATACAATCCCTTCTTACGCTGGGCTTTAAAAAAGGAGTAAAATTATGCTATTGGCTGGAAGGCTGTGACCGGGTTAACTACTTCCTCCCCGGTAAAACATTTGACACACAATCAAACTTGCTAGTGAAATGTTTTTTATATACTCTGTCAGTCTGTGACTAAGATAAATTTAAAACTAAATTATTTTGTGAACTAAGAAATGTTGTGGAGTGTGGATAATACTATGCACATATAGACATATGTACAATAACCTAAAAATTATAAACCAGAAGTAAAATATTAAAAGACCTGGCTCTTAAATCAAATTATATGTAAAGCCTTTAACGTTTTGATGATCACAAAAATGAATATATGAAAGCAACTGTCAGCTTTGTTTCATTGAAACATTTTTAAGATTGCTTTATTTAATTTAAAGTATTTTAAGTTAAAGGATTGCACTGAAGAAATAAAGCAAAACTCATTCAGCCTAGTTAACTATGTTATAGATGTCTGGGGTGTCAGGGAGGGGTAGCACCTCTGATGGTGGATCATATGTACTCCTAGGAGAAGCTCATCGATTTTGGTCCTCATTTGACACCCAGCTCTCACCTGTGACTCTAAGTAGCCGGCGAGCTAAACCAGGTGAGAGTAGCCGACGAAATAGGAAAGGAAAAGAGGGCGACTCCTAGTGCAGAACAATTATGTATAACAACCCCATAAGCTGTTCCAAACAGATGGATACTCACAATGTATGATGCACACAATAGTGAAATGAAGTGGCCCAGTGCACATATAGACAAAGATTATTCTCTGCTCCAGTGGGTGCTTCTGATGACAAATGATGAGAAGGAGACTCCAGATAAGAAATACAAATTGCTTTATAAAAAATATATTAAAAACAATTACAGAACCTCCCAAATCAGCACTTTTATGCATATTTGCAGCTTAGGCATTATATCAAAGCCTTAATGGATGCCAACTTGGGTTTCTGGAATCAAGCCCCATTTGCAATCCCTCAAGCTGTTTTTACACTGGGGAGTTTTTCTATCTCAGGGATCTACCAAGAAATTGTTAGACAACACAGCGCTAAGGCTCAAGCAGGGTTATTGGAAAAGCTGCAATTGGACATCATTGAGATATCTATGCAGGATGTTAAGGATTGTCTTTTGAAGGCTAAATCAGCCACTTTGTCATTGACATTACGGGAAGCACAAATTAGGTTAATTAACAGGGATTATATTACCCCTGGTAGAAGGGCAAAGTGGAACCCTCATCTTCCAAACAGGTGTATGAAGTGTCAATTCCCTGATCCTTCCTTGGTCCATTACTTTTTTGACTGCCCTTTGGTTGGGAAGTTTTGGGGATATTTGAAATATTGGCTTAAAATTACCTTGGGTATTGACATAACATTTAGCCCCACCAATATATATCTGCTCACATGGACTAATATTGACAGCAAAAAACAGCCTTTATTGACCCTTTGTACACTAATTGCAAGACATTGCATTCTCACTCTGTGGTGCTCCCGTTCGGCTCCCTCAATGACACAATTTAAGAGATTCCTATTTAAACACCTGTTCATTGAGAGACAGGATGTCTGTTGGGACACTAAGCGCAGGTTACAGCCTTTCCTTAGGAAGTGGAGGTGTCTTAGAGAAAAACTACCCTTGAGTAAGCAAAAACAAATCCTAAAACCCTATGCACAACATGAGATAATATTAGAGGGGGTTCTGCGTGGAGAATGGTCAGCTTTGGCTCTTGAGGAAATACCTCAGACTGGAGTTGTTGGATCTGAACTGATTCTGATTGAATCTTTCTTTTAATTAAGCCGATCACCCCCCTCCTTTTCCCGGCCCCCTCTCTCCTCCCCCTTCACTTTTTTTTTTTTTTTTTTATATGTACAGATACATACACACTCAGTTGCCAGGCTTGACTCATGGGAGGCTCCTTGTAGTTATACCACTCGGATAGCAAGGTAGTTAATAATTGTTAGAAATGTTAGAATAAGTTAATTTGCTTTATTGGTTTAATAAAAAAGAAAAATGTTATCGAGGGATACGTGCAAACAAACGATTGATAATTAAAGCACCTTATAAGTGTATACCGAACGGTTCTACAATGCAGCTATACTGTAATGTTACAAACCAACTTAAATAACTGAAGATTATGTGACCTATGTATGAATGTCCTGTTTACTTTGTTATAATGCATATGTAATCTTCTCTTGTGAATATCAAAGTGACTGTTCTTTGTAGAATTTGTAAACATTTGTTGTATCCTCGATAATAATAAAACAAATTTAAAAAAACGAAAACAATTACAGATTATAGACTCTACAAAAGTAATCAGTAAAAACACACTACGCGTTTCTCAGCGCTAACCACGCTGTTTCCTCAAACAGGTAATACTGATCAGTCACTGAAGTCTCCTATTTATATACCCTCTAACAAATATTTGTTTGGGCTACACCCTATTACACAGGTGCTGTGCAAATCACTGTGGAAACACAGGTGCTGTGCAAATCACTGTGGAAACACACTTATAATACAAACAATACAATATATCGTAGCCAACCTTTAAACATTGAAACAAGATAAATACAATTTGATAACAGTGTTGTGATTATACATATTGAAAAAGTCGTAATATTGTGAATGATATTAATTGATATACAAACTATAAATCAAATGGAGAGTAGCCGACGAGTCTGAGACCTTCAGTGAGTTAGGGCTTGTCTACACATTGCATGAAAGACTAGATCTGGCTGACTGAGAGGAGGAAACCTCTCTGGTTCAACAGTCAAGAAGACAGTGACAGCAAGTATTGTGAATCACTCAGAGATAAACAACACACTTAGGAGTCCTGGTCATCCATTGTACCCTGCCCTATCTCCAGACATCTCAACTTTTGTCCTGCCACTGGATACAGTTAGGAACTGGGAAGAGACAGCGGGGCTGATGTTGCAAAACTCTTCTTCACTTTAATCCAAATCAACTGCAAGTTTTGACAATTATTCTCTGCACCACTAAATTAGTAATACTACCTAACCAGTCCTATCCAATCAAAATGGCAAAATGACCTAATGTGTGAAAGACTATCAGAAGCCTATCAGTCTTGAAAGATTGTATTGCACATGTATTTAGTTGGCCCAATAAATATAATTGCAACACACTATTGTAAATCAATTAGCACAAAAGTATTTTGCTATTTAAATAAAAAGAAACCAACATTACATAAATCAATATGGCGAGTAAGATAAGACAAATGGGATTGGTCAGTCTTTAAATAGATTGGTTTTTATAAATTAGAATGTGCTTGCCTGTTGACAAAGATGTGTGAATGAAAGTCAGATTAGTCATTTAGCTATCATGTACACAGCATCTATAACATTTTTGAAAGGAAACAGATTAAATGTTACTCAGAAGAGTCATAAACCTTTTTTTTTTTCTATAAAGGACATTGTTGTCCAGAGGCTGGAAATATATATTTTAAGAATGTAAATCTGTAAAGTGTATATATCACATAACAGTAAAAAAGATGTCAAATGCTAAGCTGACAGGGCACACATAAATTCTAAATACATACTCTATGTATTCTGAACAATCAAAATTCTTTGTGTAAAAAAAACAAAAATGTGCAGCTCCAGATCTCAATTATTGAAAAAAGACATATTTTTTTTTAACCTGATTGAGATTATGGGAGTTGAATAAACAGCCTTAACATAATGATAAATCTTCTATTATTGTATATAAATTGTTAAAGGGACATTGTGCAGTAAAATAATCTCCCCTTTAATTTGTTCCAAATGGTTCACTTTACCTGCTGGAATATATTAAATTGATTCTAAATAGCTACTTTACTTTTATTTTGTCTTTTAAAATATCTGCATTTAGCAGATGAAACTATCACCTATGCTAAAAATGAATACTGCAGTATTCTCAATTGAAAAGCAATTTTTCTGTATTTGAAATAGATTCTTTTTTTAGGGGTAGAGCAAAAAAAATATAGGGGTAGGGCATTTTTCATTCCCTTTAAGTTCTGGCACTTGTCCTCTTTGAGGTCTAAAGGATTTTATTTTATTTTTCTTAAAATAATAAGTCAGGGCTATAATAAAAATACTACTAACTAAAAATCATTAATAGTGTGCTGTGGGTGAAGCAATTACTTGTAAATCATGATAGCTTATGCAGCATTACAAAAACTAGGAGACTTTTGGATGAGATCAGGGAAAAGTTGACAATTTCTGGGTGGAGTCTGATTTTATAATGCGATACTTATAATGTGTACAAAGGATAGAGAAAGTGGTAGCCGGGAGAGAAGCACAGGACTTTAATATTGACAAAGTGCAAGCCTCTTGGTCAAAGCCTTTTCACTAAAATTGTTCCAGCCTTTGGAATATTACCCACAAAATAGCATAGATATTGAAGGGGTTTATTTTAATGAGAAGCTTTCAATGTCTATCCTATTTACCATTAATTGAGAACTGTCTCTGTAGATTTTAGATTGTAAGCAATTATTAGGCTTTAACTGTGACTAAGAAATCAATACATAAACATATTTTAACTGGAGCATTTTAATATATAATTCTGCATTTTGTGCGGGGGTTTTTTTGTATTTACATTTTTGTTAACCAAAACTGAAAGTCCGTTTACTACGTTAAAACATGTAGTTTAAATAAATAGTGCAATTATTTTAGTTTTTCCAATTCTTAGTTTAATGACAGTAGAATGCCTTAGTCATTTTGGTATCTGGTGATCTGTCAATAAGTAACTAATTTAAATATTCATCTAGCATTTTAACACTGATGATCGAATATCAACTGATAATTATATTCTATATTATTTTCTCTATTCGTATCACCTCATATTTGATAACTGCTTCAATTTAAACATGGACATTGAGGGCTAGATTACAAGTGGAGCGGAAAAAATAGCTTTTTCGTAAAAACGATATTTGCGCTCCAATTAGTAATAGTGCACACAAATGTGCGCTGCTATTACAAGTGTGCACAGAAGCATTGGGCTCACAAGAGCACGCTTCAATAGACTCCAATGGGAGCCTCGTTCTCATGCAGTCATACACAGCATGAGAACCTAGCGCAACGAAGGCGAGCAGGGATGGGCAGCACATTTCAATATATATGTATATACACATATTAACACATAATTATATAAGTATTTAAGCATATACATATATATTTACAGGGAACACACAGTTCCCCATAAATTGCAATGTAAAGGAACTTTTCAGTCATTTTTTTTCTAACACTCTACACCAGCCACTTTTAACCCCTAAAAACTGCTTTCTGAAGTTATTTTATTATAAAATAGTGATGCTCATATTTTATTTTTTTAATAAATAACAAACCGCTGTATTTTGGGGGCAATTGGGAGACATTTAAAAAATTAACCAGAGATCTGATCTCTGGTTAATTTTCTGAGCGCTAATTGCTACCGCAAGCTCACAGTAGCAATAATCAGCCACTTGTAATGTCTGGTTATGTATGGTGTACCTGTAAACGGGTGATTTTTCCATTGTACGGGAGCGCAATATATTAGTGCTCCACTTGTAATCTGGCCCTGACTCTTTACATACAATTTAAAAAAAACATTTTAGTTTTTTTAAAAGGCTTTTCTTTCAGTATAGTTAAATGTATACTTTGAGTTCTTTGCTAACAGAAAATTAAAATTTTAGACTGCTGGAACATTATATTTGTCATCTAGTGCGCCTATTCAACAGTCTCCATGCCAATTGCTGCTTCAAAATAACAGACCATTTTGTTTAGGAAGCTAAAAGTCAGGGAATTTAAATACACAAACATACACAGTAACTAGGTACTTCAATGTGCATGACAGGTCACATTGTATGAAAAGCTCTCAGTCCCAGCAGGGAAAATTCTTAATGTTTGGCTGAAAGAAAGGAGCTTGAATTTAAATTATAGATGTGCAGATCAAATAATAGCAATTGCAAAAGATGCACTAAAGGAGTAAATTCCAAACTTGAAAGGATTTAAAAATCTTTATATGTATATGTTATATGTTGTTTGCTACACAAAAAACACAACATATTAAAGCCGTCTAAATATAGTTTACGTTGCCTGCAAAGTGCTAATTCTATTGTCCAGAGTGGTTGTACAAACTTTTACCAATTGATTTCCCACTGACTCCAAAACCACTCAACTTAAAGCAGAAGGACAGAAGCTTTTACATCGTGTAGAAGGGTAAATAATGTTTTCTTTAGAAATAAGTTATTTTTATTCTGTAATAATTATGAAACAGTTGATGTTTTGTGTAAATATTTAGTAAACTAGGTGCATAACCCACTATGGGTTATGAATCCTGAACACTCTGTTAGTGTGGTACATTACTATGTTTTGTATTCATTTTCTGGACAGACTACGTTTAGTTAGAGTACCAAATCTTTAAAGGGCGATAATACCCAAATTTTTAAACACTTGAAACTGATGCAGCATAGCTGTAAAAAGCTGACTAGAAAATATCACCATAACATCTCTATGTAAAAAAGAAAGATAATTTACCTCAAAAGTTTCTCCGTACCCACAGCCCATTGTAAAGGACTTCTAAGCAGCAAGTCAGTATGTCTGTCCCGGGACAGCGGAAGGAGCAAGCTTTCGTGCGCACTCATCTTATTTCCCTATTCAGTGTAAGGAAGTTTACAATGAAATCTCATGAGAGTTAAGTGAAATCTCATGAGATCACAGTAAAAAAAGTGCATCTGGGCAGCAGCTGAGTATAACTTTTTACTCAGAACTTACTAGGAAAAATCTTCTTTTTTTACATAGAGATGCTCAGGTGATATTTTCCTGTCAGCTTTTTACAGTTATACTACATCAGTTTCAAGTGATTTAGCATATGACTATTATGTCCCTTTAATGCCAGAGTTTTAAAGTTCTGAGTTTTCCACCAACTTTTTGTATGCAAATGGTGTGGACCTGGGAAACAAGATGTGGGGTAGCATTTATTATTTACTAGAGAATCTGTCCTCCCGTGATTACAGAAAGTTGGTAATATCATGCTGCCAGCATTTATACATTCACAAGCAGCTGCTTCTACTAACAATATTGAGAGAGCAAGAGCTGTCAATCTCCCTGGTTGGATTAGTCCAGCGTGATTTTAAATTGCCAGCTCAGAGGTAATGGAGAGTTTAAGAAGCAGCAGTCTTAAGACTGCAGTTTAAATGTTTGAGAGCTACTAGCATCCTAAAATAAATATAGTGCTATAACATTTACAATAACATGATAGATTTGATGTTTTATTTTACTATAAACAATTACCCTTAAAGGCAAACTATGGGCTCCATTTATGAAGGTTTTATTTTCATATAACAGTTTTGGGTTATGTGCGAGACAATGCTTTCAGTGTTATTCAACTTCAAAAATTACCGTAAGTAGCATTTATTTAAAACAATATTAAAGAAAACAAATAGATTTATAATATAACTAATTTTAGAAACACTTCTCAAAGTTCTAAGATCACTAAAAGCTATTTTATTAATCTTTTAAATTAGCATTGAGATCAATATGTTTCAGTGACCTCTGAAATTACCATTATTCTCCACCTCTACATACCAACAAATTATTTTTAATTACACAAGGATTGATTACTTAGCCTATAGCCAGAATTTAAAGTGACCATTGCTTACAATAATGCAGCAGTTTAATGCTCTTCATCGTTTTCTCTGCGTAAAACAAATGCATAGATTATAGTTTCTACATTGCTTGCAAACCGTTCCTGGCATTTGTCTCCAACATCCATCACTGCTTTCACAATCTGTTTACCAAACATTGAAATTGTAGACATCTCTGCATTTTTATGCAACCAGCAATAGCAGTATTAAGTGAAATCTTATTACTGACCAAAAAAATCTATTATTTTATCAAGTTTAATTAATGGATCCTATTTGAAAAACAAAATAGAGAGTGTCAGAAATAGGCCCACTTACCCATTTAGATGGAGATAATGGCTAAAAGCACAATTATTTATTTTGTACATCCATATACTACCAAGTAAATAGCAGGCATTTTCAATCAAACATTAAAAATAAGGATTAGACATGTGCATTAATGTTTGCTAATTTTTTAATTAATCAAAAAAATATAAATTAGTGGTCCATTTCTGTGGTCCACTATTGAATGCATTCAACAAACTTGCTGACTTGTTCATGTAATTAAAACTATTATTCTAAAGGCAAAAAAGGTTTTTCATCCAAAATGTTGTGCCCATGCATAGGATGCTTAATGTCTTTGTTCTGACATTCCATTGGTGCAATGAAGATTTGACTTCAAATTTATTATACCATTTACATGTTTAATAAATCCGTGTTTAATGCATGTTATATTTTATTATATGAAATGGCATTTAAATATCAAAAGCCCAAATGTAACATTTTACATTAAATTAAAACAAGTTAGGCAAGAGCTCATTATTTTTAATGAATGTGCTATATTGATTGCTCATCCCTTATTAAAAAAACAAAAAACTTCACAGATAGAAACTGAAATGTATGCAATACTGTTAGTGAAAAGCAGATATTTCCAACTGATTGAATCATATAAAGACATATACACATAATGAATATTCTAAGATAGGGTTAAGAACTCTAGTTATCAAGCTTGTGAGCCTTTAACCACAATTTATCAAGCTTGTGAGCCTTTAACCACAATTTAAGCAGGCCAGCAGCAACCTTTAGATTACTGCTTCTTAACCTGTCTACCACCTAGGAGGTGGCAGACTTAAAACATTTATCTAGGATGATTTGCAAGTCCTGTTGATAGAAGAGGCCAAGGTTGCACAAGCAGTACTACTTGTGCAACCTCAAATGCCTTCAAGGGATACTGCATCACCACTGGCCCTAAACAAGGAAAGACAGGAAAGGTTACTGTTATGAACCTTGTCTACCTGCTCGTTACAAAAATGGTGGCTCAAAATTTTAGAATAGCCATCATTTTCCTAAAATAAAATATAAAACAGTGATGCTAACAGTTTTCAGAGGTTTACAAACAATTTGCCTGGGACTAATATGTGTTTTAAGCCTATTTACTTACAAGATGCTGATTTTTATTTATTAAGACATTTAAAGAGATATTAAAAAAAGGATTCTGGGGTAATATAACTCTAGAATAGTTTGCAAAAAAGAACAACCAAAAAATCATAAAACTTGCTGTTAAAAAAAGAACAAGAAGTAGCACCAACACAATTAAGTGTCACTCTTAGAGCATTTTAAGAACCTGCTGGTGCTTACTTATTCTGAGTGATGCAAATATGATCTTCTATTGAATAATCAAATCAGTGAAGGATATTTTGCTGTTTTGGCCCAAATACAGCTAAAAACTCGAAATAAAAATGAAAGGGGTAGAATTATCCTAAATTTTGATAAACAAATTTAACTTGTAAGATCACTGCACCTAAAAGGTGGTTCGATTGAATTCATCCTGATATGATACGATTGAGATGATTGACAGCCCCTGCTAGTGGCTATTGGCCACCAGTGAGCAGCATTGCACAAGCATTTCTGGTGAAATGCTTGTGCAATGATAAATGCGTGCAGCTTATGTTGATATCCAGCAGACATTATTCGCTATAGAAAATCTTGTCCGCTTGACACTTGTTAAATTTAGCCCCATGACAGTGAAAACTTCAATACTAGGGTTCAAATGATCTATTATTATCAGAGGTTCATTGTACATAGTGATGGATGTAACATATATGGATAGAAAAAATGTGCCATTATCATACAACTTTGTTTCTCATTCTGTTTTACAATTACCCTTGAATATACCTGGAGAATTGGCAAGGGGTACTCAATAGCCTGTCCTTTTATTATTTTTTTCCCTTAAGAAACTATGGTAAATATTCAGTGTATCACAGAAATCAATTTTTACAGTTCTACCCTCAAGCACCTTTAACAGGCCAGATTCTAATTCTTGTACTCAAGTATGTAAATTCTTAGAATGGGGCTAGCTATGGACTTACGTTGAGAAAGGCTGATATAATTTTTGTCACAGGTAAAGTGTATAGCGCTTTGAAAAAGTTTCACAATGACAGTATAATAAGAAAAATATGACATGATAAATGTGTTCTGTATACAAGTATGCCACAATTAAATTAACCAAGTTATGAATGGAATGAAATTAGACAAAGAAATTTGGCAACATCAATATTATTTCCCTCACCAGGGGCGGAGCCATCAGCCGGTGCAGCCAGACGTCTATTTTCTAAGCTCCTAGGCCTTAACTGAATAAACTGCTATTTAGCAGCAACAGGTCAAGCTAATTTTATGTGTGGACTATTGCTAAAGGGATGCTTTATGAAGAATTATCTGCATGGGAAGAAATATGAATTTAACTCGAAGTTTCGAAACCCTTTCAGGGGGAACCTGCTACGCAGAGAGCAACATACTTTCTGGGCCTTCCTCCACCACTACCAGTTCCCATCTACACAGAGCGATTAAGGAAAATATTCCTAAAACTGAGGACACTTATGAACTATTATATGCCCTGCTGCAACACTTTGATCCACAAATGACAAGCTCTTTTTCAGATGTGACCAAAGTTCTGGAGAAAGCCTTGAGTGCAACACCTAGTAACCTGACGCCCCACGAAGAAACTGAAGAAGCACGGATAGATCTAACTTCCGAATGCTCACCCACAACGAGACAGTCACCCCCTCTGAATTCTGATGTATTCGGTGGTACAACGCAGAGCCGTTATAACGGGGACTTTACTGTCCATATTACACCCGCAGTAAACGCCGCTACGACATTGGAGCGTCCCCTACAAAGTGTTGAGCTATGGCAATCGCAGAACGGGGACTCCATCATAGACACGCTTCCATCCCTGTGCCCTGACCGGGTAGATGTGGAGTAGATCGTCAGACTTCTTCTTCCACAAGTGGCGTTCTTTCACTCCATGATACCGGACGATAATCCTCACAAATTAGGCATCGGCTGAATGTATTAGGGTGTCTTCTTTATTTGGACAGAGAGACCCTATGACCTTACAATATTTTTATTGCTCTACATGTTACGTTAGAGACTGAGGACCTCTTGATGTTTATAGATTTCTAAAGTTCCCACTGTTTGCACAAATGTTGTAGTTAAGGAGTGTATATTGAGAATGTTTGTTCTTTTCTATGCTTTACTTACTTAATATAAGATAGAGGATGTGAGTATAAATGCTTAACCCCTATAGTTTAAGCTTAGTATTTGAGTTTACAAAATAGGCCACTATTATACATTCTATATAAGATGGGAAATGTTGAATTTAGCAATCTGTCAATGGGAAGTTACTCTGCTGGGCAAATGACTAACACCATTAGCTATTATAGATGTGGCTTTTGCAACCATACTTATAGAGGAGCTCAGCATTCAGAATTCATACTCTACAATATGAAGCCACTACTGCTCAGACCCCTTGTGCTTGTCTTGCAAACTAAGTATAATTCTTAGGTATAGATCTATATCCCAGTTAAGTGTCAAAGGGCATTCTCAGTCACTTTATCTAGGCATTATGATCTCCTATTATATGCAACTAATAGACAATTGTAACCCTAACTCCTTCAGCTACACTGCTAGACTGCACAGATAGGGCTGGTATAGTAATATTATGCTTATGATTGCTCTTTCCACCGGATCGTGAAAATGGGGATCTTCTGCTATATAGCATTTTTTGTAGACCTTTTTTATATAATGATAATAACCTGTGCTAGTAATGCAGACACAGAATACTACCCTACCTTATTGTTTTTTATATACAAGCTTACTCGTTATTTTTGCTTTTAAATTCACATAATTTGTATATTTAAAGTTGGGTAATTGGGTCTCATGGATACATAATAGTAGATTACCTTATTATTTACCCTAACTATTGATTTGTATTGCAAGTATTTTATATCTAGCATTTGTCTGTCATTATCCTCTCTGGGAAAGCAAGGTACCCTCCCCATAGAGACATTATGATATACTTACGCCTACTAGTTCTGATCCTACACAAAGGCTAACTGATTAGCCCCTAGCATACTAGCGTTAATTGTGCTAGACCTAATGATAAGCCCCACTATATTCTGTGGTAGATATGTATATATGCTCTCTATATGCTACAACAAACTATTTACCTCTCATATAAGCTTTATATTTATATTACCCTGTAGTCACTATTTTAATGTGATCCTACTGTCAAGCCCTATAAAGTCAGAATATACATTTCTTAATATGTTCTCATACGCAATAGGGCCCTCCCCATCTATGCGTAAAGGGGAAACTAAGTACATTTAAGGTAATAACCCATTGATTGCATAATTTCTTTTTCATTATATATGCCCTTGTATTCCTAGACGCTAAATAACATAGGTTCTATTTTGACTTTTTGATCTACCCCTAACTCTCCAATAACTTCCTTAGAGGTCCCATCACATCCTTCCAGTCGCTTTTTTATTTGGCTCCGCCCCTCCATACCCCCCCCCCTTATTAGACTAGCGCTGCTTACCCGCTGAATATCCTCCCCCCCCCCCCATATCCTGAAGCTCAAAAAAGTTATCTATCTGTCCACCAGTTTCCTTTTTTTATATTCTTAGAGGTCGTATGGCCTGTGAATCTGTTTCTAACTGGACAGTCAGTTGCGCTACCTATCATAAAATAGAGGTTTCATTAGCCTACCTATTGTATATTTTACAATTTTTGGAATAATTTACTAAATTTTAATTGTATCTTTCATTAATGTTGTTCACAGGCAAGCTCTGTTATATGTTTATTCTGTAAAACCTCAACAAAAATAAAATTAAGAAAAAAAAAAATATTATTTCCCTCACCATATTTTTTTTTTAACAATAAAAGTAACAATATTAAAGAACTATATGTGTGTTTTATGTTTTTCTCTATGGGCTCCATGTATTAAAAGGCAAGAGGATGATTCACGTGAGAGAGGGGACTGTCAATCACCCCGAACAAGCGGGTTTGGGGTGATTTCTCTTTGCCACTCGATGATTGCAAATAGTGTTACAAGCAGCTGTTTCTTACATTGGGGAAGCAGCCTCATATGTGCAAACCTGCCCCGCAAGGGCTCCAGGGCAGCGTACACTGTTAAGTACATGTAAGTTGCTTTCTTTATTATTTGTTACACTAATATTTTTAAAGATTAGCTGCATCTGCATTCAGTAAAACTGGATTTTAAAATAAATTCATAAAAACATAAAATATAGCTGTAATCAGTTTCTCACATTCTGGGATTGCCTATTTTTGTTTTAACCTAATAATATTTACATGTTGCTGTCTAGGGTACTTATGGCAAAACCGTATGCCTGTAGGGGTACTAACACTGTAATACAACTGGTAATGTCACAACAGCAGAAAATCAGAAATAAGCAATGTATGTTATTAGAAAAATAGAATTTAGATGAAAAAGAATTGATTTCAAACAACTATATTATGTAATACTTGTTTTGTTAATTGTCAAATGTTTTGTGTGTCGGACAACTGTAAAGATAAAGAATGCCAGTAATACGTGTTTACAGTGTGTATAGGAATACTTTAGGATTCTTTTAATACTAATGTTTGCATGAGCAGATGGTGAGCCAGATTTTCTTGTCCACTCTAAGGCCCAGAATCCACATTGTGGCCTTCCAATTCATATCAACTTACCGTTCCAAATCCCTATCCTACAATACGGCTCTGCATTATTAGAGCCCTCTGTTTCTCTGTAGGTATTCTGTCCTCTCTCTGATATATATGATTATGACTTTATGTGTATATATGTTGTGGCACGATGCTGAAGAGTTAATCATTTTGAATTTATCTATATAGAAACATTTATTTTTAAGAATATTATTTCTAAGTGAGAAAACACAAATATCAACTACTGTTAGGAAAAAAAAAAGATAATAATGTGGTAAATGCAGATCTATATATAATGATATTTGCTGAGATCGTCAAACATCAACTTAAACAATGAAGTGATGAATGTTTAGAAAAAAACTTTATTAAAAATAAAAACTTCATACAAGTCCGAATTTACTTATGATACTAAAAGAGATTTATATGTGTGAGCTCTCCATTTATATGTCTCAGAATTCAATTTCAGATATGTCACAAAAGACAGTATTTATAGGAAATCCCCAATACAGCATACACAGAGGTTTTAGGCTAAATAGAGCAATGATTATACTTTGCCAAAATGTGCTGGGAAAAAAAAGATTAATCAAAATTTTATTTCCCTTCATTATAAAAGTAATGGCATTTCTCACTGAAGTGAAGGGTGTATGTTAGAGCAGATTGCACAATTCCCAGAAATCTATATGAGTAATATTTTGTTGTATATAAAATAATTACTTTAGTAAAACAAGTGAGATCTGGAGAATATGATCTATGTATCTGTCTGTCTGTCTTACTGTCTATCTTTCTGTCTAATATTTATATCTCGCCGACATTCAAGTTTATACAGATTAATAATATGATTACTTAAAAATGCTATTCATTTTTTAGCCATTAAATATTGTAATATCAATTGTACAGTTTTGGCAAGTGCCACAACAATAAAAGAAACTAAATGTGAATGACATGGGGGCCCGTTAGTTTCCTGTAATGAGCTTGCACAAGTTGCCAGCTCAGTAATGTCTGTGATCTTCATTCTTGTGGTCCAGAGGGTACTATAAAATCTAGCTAATAATCTCTTCACAAAATGTCCTTTTACATATTGACAAAGACTAGGCAGATCACAATGTTATCACATCTTGTTCAGTTCAGATGTTTTAAACATTTTAAAGGGATATTTAACCCAATATTTTTCTTCAGATAAAATATGCAATTTTAAACAACTTTTCAATTTACTTCTGGTGTCCAATGTGCTTTGTTCTTTTGTAACCATTTATTAAAAAGAATGTATAATTTAATGAAGATAATACCTAGGTGGGCTCAACAGCACAGTACTACAGGGAGCTAGCTGCTGATTGGTGGCTGCACATATATATCTAGCAATGTAATGCATTTTTATGTGTATTGTGCAACTCTTTAGTTTCGCTAACAGTAACCAGAGCTCTGAAGTAGCAGTAATCATTCTAGCCTAAATCATGATTGTGTTCAAGAGATCGCGTTTACTTTAAACTCGTAGAATAGAGCAGTAAGCCCGACAAGCGCAAACCTCCACAATAAACCCCTTATCGCTCACAAGCAAATGTTTGTGCTCCACTTGTAATCTGTCCCTTAGTGTTTCTAACATTAATCATTAGTAATACTGTGGTAGAATTGGACAGGATTGGACAGAGGTCAATAGACACAATATTAGTTAAATCTGCGGTACATCATTATAAACAAATGAACTGATTAGCCAAACAATATAGCCCCTCCCTTCACAAATGAATGAACATATCGATTTGGGCAAAAAATCACCAGGTTTTTGTCTGTTTCCTTTCATAATATATTTGACTTTTCCTTTATTAGACTGTTCACCAAAGCAGCGTAAATTAATATGAATGTATCTGAAGCCAAAGGCACATTTCTAGTATGTACTTAATGATAACACCTTGCACCCAATCAAATAAGATCATCTGCAGCTTTGAATTAAAGGAACTAACTATATATATATATATATATATATATATATATATAAAAATATATATATTATATATATATATTATATATATATATATATATATATATATATATATATATATATATATATATATATATATATATATTCTACTGTTATATTTTCCATTTATTACTGCCAATCATTTTTTGTTTTGATGTTTTAAATCACTATCAGATTAGCCTAAGGAATATCATGATAGACATTGTCAGATTGTCACTGTTTTTGTAATAAGTATACTGACTTAAAAGAGATGTGGAAAATAAGTCTGGGCAATATTTTAGTGTGTTTCTGCCTGACAACTCATGATGCACTTTTCTCATTGGAGCCAAACTGAATATGTGCTCTGATTCTCTTTGGTGCCAATGCAGTCATATGACTTGATCATGTAAAATTGCAGCCAGGGTCTGATCGTATAGTGCATAGATGTATTTGTCTATCCTAGCAGGGTTGTTAGTTAATTGACTAATGACATAGTTCCACATATATTTATTATTTTTGGTTGGATATTTAAAAAAATATGATTGCAATAAATTGAGAATGTGCTGCTTATTTGGCTTGTTAAAGGTCCAAGATTGATTTATTACATATTTTCCTCATTTTCTGAACAAAGTCAAGATGGTACAAGGTGACAAAGGTGTATTTTTTTTTTAATTATAGATAGTTTTATTGAGGTTATCCAATATATAAACAACAGTAAGGTTGTAATATAATCAGTGACATAAGCATATGTCTGAAAAATAGCATCTGAATAATACAAGATATTACAAATGTGTGAGTTGTACATTATGAATAAAACAGAACCTCATATAAAACAAACATAATCCTTGATAAAGAATAACCCAATGAAAACTCAATCTAACCTCTTTATATATATATATTTGGTTGTTGTTTTAGGACAATGTAAATTGATTATTTTCCCCTAATGCGGAGCGCAGAGATAAACCGTAGATTACACCTCACATAAAAGGTACCGGTCACTCTTGGACCTCTGGCGCTATTATATGATGGTTCAAGTGCATAGTAGGGGGTTATGTAATAAATCAAACAATTATAGGATCACTCTTGGATCCTTAGTAATAATATATAGGATAGTAGCTGTTGTCACATGAGATTATAATTATGATAACAGTAACTATGTATCAAGTTATTTAGTTATATAAGATAATATTTCTATAGGGTGCATTTCCCTTTGCTTACAAAGTAAGCACTATGGAGTAAGGGGGGGATATGGGGATATTTGAATAGAACAGTGAGTGGAGAATATATTAACCAAATATCTGACATTTCCAACTGTGAAAGAGGAACTGTGTCATGTTAGCAAGAGGATAGGGAATGAACAACTACTTATTTATATTATGGGTGATTTTCTTGGTACTGTGGTGTTAAACGGTGGGCTTATCTACACCTCAGACATGGACGTATGGAGCCTATGAAGCTACAAAATAGGAAGGTAGTATAAAAATATGCCACATATGTAGCTTTGAGTATGATCAGGGCAGTTGAATAGCCAGGAGAATACATTAAATATCTATACTAGGGTACCCTAATGAAGACTAAAAGGGAGCATTCAGTCCCTATAGAGGAGGTAGAGTCAGTCAGTAGTATCAATCCTCCAGGATACCATTGTATGGAAATATGCAATCGAATTTGGGATTCATCAACACTTGTGTGACTTACAGTATAATAGAAAGTAGGGTGGATGCCTATGTGTTATAGCGTAGGTATATAAATGAACCTACAATTTGACTGGCTGTTAACTGAGCCTTAGAAAACATATATCTAAAAGGTTTACCCAAGCGATATTAGGGTCTAGTGAAATCTATAGTAACTTAAAGTTACACATCAGCCTTTCCAATAATACATTAAGGAGAAGGTGCCATAATCTTGGTTGTGGCGAAGGCTATGGAGTATAGAGTCAGGTCACTAACCTCATAAACTAGGTACCATTTTTAATGCAGAGAAGTAATGGTTAAAGTGTGATACCTTTAATTGTCAATGTGGTATGTCCTTTAAAACAAGGGATAGCAAATAACCATCATAAGGAAGGCTCCAAAGAATAAATAACAACTACGTAACTGGAGTATAGATATATAAATATAAATTGAACCCAAAACACAGGGCCATATGTAACTTTTTCACTAGTATTATGGAAAAACTCTGTTGAGAAACATTTATGTTCTGTTATACTGATTTAGTAAATAAAAAAACCTCTAATAGAGGGTGGCAGAAGAATAGGAGAGCTTGAATCTGTAGGGACTTTTAATATGGTTTTATGATAGTAGAGCAACATAAGGAGCTCAGTGTCAAATGGCGGCTAAGTAACATATATGGCGTGAGATATTTGAGAGTTGCATCCTGATGTGGCCCAACAATAGTTTTTAGTATAAGAAAGTTAGGTAAACACTGACAGTAACATAGGAATATGGTGGTGCCTCCCCTAAGACACTTGATTATAGTATGGTAGGTCCTAACTGTTTAAACACACAATCTCATGTGAGTATAATTGTAAATAAATGTGGATGCCTCTGCCCCGGCCGCTGGCAGAGAACATCCATGACTAATCCCCTCAGCATAAACCCATCATAATGTGTCAAAATATATGTTAGGCCTTCAAAACATGACGGCAAAGGAAAACCTAGTAAGTTAGCCCTAACCACACTTACAGTTATGGCTTCACCACAGAGTACACTTTGATGTAGTACAGTGTCTCTAACTTAACTTTAACTATGCAGCTTATGTCAAAAGGGTTGCAAATATCTCAGAGAACCGTGGTATGAGTTCTGTCAGTCGGCATGAGTATATGTCGTGGCAGCTCATAGCATAAATTGTACTCTGACCGAACAGCTCAGCCTATCCCAACTTTATAGACAGACCATCATCCAGCTCTCCCAAAAAACACCTCCCTGCAGAAGGGAGTGCAGATGACTCACTGCTCCTCTGGTAGTATATACTTTGCACCCAATGGTGATGTTAAGCTAATCCTAGGGTCAGTAACTATAGTTCAACTGATAGCAAGATGTCTTCCCAGGGATGAGGTGCAGTCTAGATTCAAACTTCCTCCCTTCATTAATATAGAGGCATAGGTCTCCGGTACTGTCATGTCACTCCAGAGCTCAATGTTCTTATCAATCATAGCCAAGTAGTGACATTTGGTATCCGGTGTTGCGGTCCCGTCATCATATCGTTGGTCTCTGTCTAGTGCTTCACTGTTCCCATAAACATCCGACAAGGAAATATCGTCAGACTGAGCAATCTTTTGTGTCGCCATAGGAGGATTGACTAGGAATTAGATATGTGCATGACATAAAAATTCGGTTCGGATTGATTCAGAATTTTTCGAATTTCGGTTCGGATCGATTCGAATTCGGAAAATTTTGAATCGATTCGGTTCGGATTCGTTTCGGATTCATTCGGATTTGAAGAAATTCGGCTGGATTCGGTTCGATTCTGTTCGGAAATTCGGAATTTCGGTAAGTGTTAGGTGGGATTAGACTAGTATTATGTACTGTATATTAGGTGTAACCCATAGCAGAGTGATATAACCTAATATACTGTACAATACTAGTGTAATCCATGGCCATCCGAATTTACCGAATAAATCCAAACTAATTCAGATTTATTCGGTAAATTCTGCAGTATTTTAATTAGGAAATTCGGTTCGATCCGAATCTCCGAATTTGCAGAATTTTCCGAATTTCCGAATTGATCCGAAATGAATTGCACATATCTACTAAGAATTGGCTGTGTTCTAAGGTTTGCAGGTCATCTTGCTGATATATTTTATGTGAGAGTGTCGTTTCACCGCCAAGTATGAGAATAGGCTTTATAGGTGTCTCCCCCGTATCTACCCAGGTTCTATTAGTCCCAGCTGTCTCAAGTCACATGGCAGACTCCCGAGTCAGCTTCAGTGTCATATGCAGTCCAGCCTCAATCTTGGGATCAGCAGCTTGTATGGCACATGCCAAAATAAGGTCCTGTTTCAATCCCAGAAACAGGGTATGTAGGACGTCCAACAGTTTATTCTCACAGCTAGATAGCTCTAGCATGATGTCCACACGTGGGCTGAAAAATGGCCGCTCTTCAGATTCAGTGTAAAACTCCATATAGCGATATATATTTCTTCTTTCAGCACCGTCTCCTATTTGCTATGTTGTATACTCCGGTTCTATGAACCAGTAGACATCCGAATTATCCAATGTAAACTTAACTGAAAGGTCAATTGTAGAGGTAATTGTAAGGTATACCCGGAGTTATAGTAATGTGCGACCGTTCAGCTCTGATGCAAGCACCGGCCCCGACAAAGGTGGAATTTTAACATCTAATTTTCAATTATTATTTTTTAATGAAAAACAGGAATTGAAATAAATGTTTTTGGAAGGTGAGAGGATGCTTAATGAGAAATGTTACCTGGACATGATGTGGCATATCTGTAAAATGCTGACTAGAAAATACCACATGAACATCTCTATCCAAAAATGTTAAATTTCCTCAGTCGCCACATTCTACTGTAAAGGGATACAAATGCTTGTCCCAGGACTTTCAAGAGAGTGTGCATCTGGCTTGTGCAAACATACGGCTAGATTACGAGTTGTGTGTTAGGCTTAAAAAGCAGCATTGGATGGTCCCAACGCTGCTTTTTAACACCCGCTGGTATTACGAGTCTTGCAGGTACAGGTGTACCGCTCACTTTTTTGGCCAGACTTGGAAATACTGCATAAATTACCTATTAACCCCTAAACCGAGGCCCCCACATAGCAAATACTAAAATAAAATTTTTAACCCCTAATCTGCCGAACATCGCTGCCACTATAATAAATATATTAACCCCTAAACCGCCACACTCCAGCATCGCAAACATTAGTTAAATATTATTAACCCCTAATCTGCCGTCCCTAACATCGACGCCACCTACCTACATTTATTAACCCCTAATCTGCCGCCCCCAACATCGCCGCCACTATATTAAAGTTATTAACCCCTAAACCTAAGTCTAACCCTAACCTTAACACCCCCTAACTTAAATATGATTAAAATAAATATAAATAAAATTACTATAATTAACTAAATTATTCCTATTTAAAACTAAATACTTACCTGTAAAATAAACCCTAAGCTAGCTACAATATAACTAATAGTTACATTATATCTAGCTTATGGTTTATTTTTATTTTACAGGCAAGTTTGTATTTATTTTAACTAGGTACAATAGTTATTAAATAGTTATTAACTATTTAATAACTACCTAGTTAAAATAAATACAAAAGTACCTGTAAAATAAATCCTAACCTAAGTTACAATTACACCTAACACTACACTACAATTAAATTATTTCCCTTAATTAAATACAATTAAATACTATTAAATTAAATTATCTAAAGTACAAAAAAACCTCACTAAATTACAGAAAATAATAAACAAATTACAATATTTTTAAACGAATTACACCTAATCTAATCCCCCCTAAACCCACCACCCACACAACCAACCTTACTCTAAAACCCACCCAATACCCCCTTAAAAAAACCACTAACCCCTTGAAGATCCCCTTACCGGGAGAAGTCTTCATCCAACCGGGCCGAAGTTCTCAACGAAACCGGTAGAAGTCTTCATCCAAGCCGGGCGAAGTGGTCCTCCAGACGGGCAGAAGTCTTCATCCAGACGGCATCTTCTATCTTCATCCATCCGGTGCGGAGCCGGTCCATCTTAAAGATATCCGACGCAGAGCATCCTCTTCCGATGACGGCTAACACAGAATGAAGGTACCTTTAAGTGACATCATCCAAGATGGCGTCCCTTCAATTCCAATTGGCTGATAGAATTCTATCAGCCAATTGGAATTAAGGTAGAAAAACTCTTATTGGCTGATGCAATCAGCCAATAGGATTGAGCTTGCATTCTATTGGCTGATTGGAACAGCCAATAGAATGCAAGCTCAATCCTATTGGCTGATTGGATCAGCCAATAGGATTGAAGTTCAATCCTATTGGCTGATTGCATCAGCCAATAGGATTTTTTTCTACCTTAATTCCAATTGGCTGATAGAATTCTATCAGCCAATCGGAATTGAAGGGACGCCATCTTTGATGACGTCATTTAAAGGAACCTTCATTCAGTCTTAGCCGTCGTCAGATGTCTTGAAGATGAACCTGCTCCATGCCGGATTGATGGTGATAGAAGAAGCCGTCTGGATGAAGACTTCTGCCTGTCTGGAGGACCACTTCTGCCCATCTGGAGGACCACTTCTGTAGGGTTGGTTGTGTGGGTGGTGGGTTTTAATGTTGTGGGGGATTTGTAATTTTTTTACAGGTAAAAGAGCTGATTACTTTGGGGCAATGCCCAGCAAAAGGCCATTTTAAGGGCTATTTGTAATTTAGTGTAGGGTATGGCTTTTTTTTTATTTTGGGGGTCTTTTTTATTTTGTTAGGGGGATTAGATTAGGTGTAATTAGTTTAAAAATCTTGTAATTTGTTTATTATTTTCTGTAAATTAGTGTTTGTTTGTTTTTTGTACTTAGGCTAATTTATTTAATCATATTTAATTGTATTTAATTTAGGAAATTAATTTAATTATAGTGTAGTGTTAGGTGTTATGGTAACTTAGGTTAAGTTTTATTTTACAGGTACTTTTGTATTTATTTTAGCTAGGTAATTTATTAAATAGTTAATAACTATTTAGTAACTATTCTACCTAGTTAAAATAAATACAAAGTTGCCTGTAAAATAAAAATAAACCCTAAACTAGATACAATGTAATTAGTAGTTATATTGTAGCTATCTTAGGGTTTATTTTATAGGTAAGTATTTGGTTTAAATAGGAATAATTTAGTTAATTATAGTAATTTTATTTATATTTATTTAAATTATACTTAAGTTAGGGGGTGTTAGGTTTAGACTTAGGTTTAGGGGTTAATAAATTTAGTGGCGGCGACGTTGGGGGCAGCGGATTAGGGTTTAATAAATGTAGGTAGGTGGCGGCGATGTTAGGGACGACAGATTAGGGGTTAATAATCTTTAACTAATGTTTGCAATGCGGGAGTGCGGCGCTTTAGTGGTTAATATGTTTATTATAGTGGCGGCGACGTTGGGGGCGGCAGATTAGGGGTTAAGAAGTGTAGGTAGGTTGCGGCGACATTGGGGAAGGCAGATTAGGGGTTAATAAATATAATGTAGGTGTCGGCAATGTTGGGGGCATCAGATTAGGGGTTCATAAGTAAAATGTAGGTGGCGGCGGTGTCCGGAGCGGCAGATTAGGGGTTAATAATATAATGTAGGTTGTGGCGATGTCGGGGGCGGCAGATTAGGGGTTAATAAGTATAAGATTAGGGGTGTTTAGACTTGGGGTTCATGTTAGGGTGTTAGGTGTAGACATAAATTTTATTTCCCCATAGGAATCAATGGGGCTGCGTTAAGGAGCTTTACGCTGCTTTTTTACAGGTGTTAGGTTTTTTTTCAGCTGGCTCTCTCCGTTGATTCTTGTTTGGGTTGTAAAAACCCGTAATACCAGCGCTGTCTGTAATTGAGCGGTGAGCATAAACTGCTCGTTAGCACCGCACAGCCTCTAATGCAAAACTCGTAATCTAGGTGATAGTGTCTTATTATAAATAAGAACTGTTCATTTCATTCTCACCAATCTCACAAAGTGCCCACCAGGCAAAATGTTATAAAAAGTGGACTAACCCTTACTGTATAGATAACTGGTGATGTGCTTTCCATTGGAAAAAATAGAGCTCACTGCATTTTGATCAATCCAGGCACATGAATGAGGATCTTGGCAGTGTGAAGGGGGCATGTTTTCAAAGCTAATCCTGAGTGTTCATTAAAGGGATATTCCAGCCAAAATTGGAAACCACATGGGTGCATTTCGATATTGAACAGAAGCAATTTTGTAATATACATGCATTAGCAAAAATGCTTCTTATAAAAGCTATAGCTGTTTCAAAAGTGTAATTAAGTATGCACCATGCACCAACATTTTAAACACAGCACTTGCTCAGAGAGTTAAAGGTGCTTGTACCATCTGTTAATGACTCAATTTGTTAATTGCTGACATCATACAAGCCCCAGTGATTATCTGAGCAGCTGCAACATTTAAAATGTGGGTGCAGTAACAATATCTAGCTATGCTTCACATGAACTTGCAAAGAAAAATGTTAACTCTAAAACAGTGATAACTTTTACTAGAAGCATTTTTGCTAATACATGTATATTGCAAACATGTTTCTATTCAAAGATGTAATTAATCTATGTGCATTTATATTTTGACTGGAATGTCCCTTTAAATATAAAAGAGGTTTCTGTTTTGTAATAATACAAATATCATATATGTAAATTATGTTTCACAGTACATGCATTTGATTTCTTAGAATTGCTCATCTCATCACTGAAAGGGTGATAAGACAGGTATGTGGGACAAGGTTTACCTAAACTCACAGATATTCTTTAGAACTTCTTCACAATGTTTCCCCATTATAATATAGTTTACTTTACATATCCACTATGTATACAATCATTATTGTTAATAAAGAACAAAAATAAATAATAATAAGGCTTCATGAGCTGGGGGATATTGGGTATATTGGGCATGCGTTTATGGTGACTTATATGTATGTATTATGTTGTAAAATAGTATATTATGTATTTTAATATGTAAGTCTGTTATTTAAATAAATGTGTTTATTTTTTATTTTTTTATTTCTTAATCTTTATTGAGAATTCAAAATTAAACAATTACATATCAAACAAGAAAACTCACAGGGTCAAGCATATTATGATACATTTTGTATTGTATTCTGTACATATATAACCATTTGAACATGGGGCTTTAGTTTTGAAATTGTCGAGTTTTCCTTTGTCTATACTGATGCTGGTTCTGTATAATCAGCTGGTTGTTGTTTAGGGTCCATTGTGTTTTTAATTACTCATCTTGCTGTTTCCTCTGTTCTCAGCATGAAATTAAATGTCTCAACAAAAAATAAAGTTAACAGAAACCTATATTACTAATCAGAAAGAGAAACATGGAATATGAAATAAAAAGAAACAAAAAATCAAGGAGGCTTCACAAAACTGATATCCTATCTATATCTCGCTGATACTTCATATATTTGCTGTTGTCATCATTATTTACACAATTAGTCTTTATTTGTAGTAGTGTATTGTTCCCAGAGAAAAATTATATCATGATAAAAAGACATTTGGTTGATTCTAAAATAGTGGAGCCTTTCCATTATCAGTGTGTCCTTTACTGCTGCTAACCATTCCAAGAGGGATGGAGTATGTGTAGATTTCCAATTTATAGGTATTAAGCGTTTAGCTGCATTAGTCATTATTTGTGAGAGAGTCCTTCTAATTTTACAGTGGACACCTGTGTGTAAGTTAAAGAGATACCTATCTGCCGTTTTTTCCAGTTGCATGCCTATTGCCTTATTAATTTGGTTATGTACCTCCTCCCAAAAGGGTTATAATTGACTGCACTCCCACCAGATGTGCCACATTGTGCCCTCCTGCTCGCATCCCATCCAGCATTTTCCACTGACGTTAGGGAACATGTGTTTTAACCTACTTGGCGTTAAATACCATCTAGTAAGAACTTTGATGTTTGTTTCTAGTATTGTCGCTGAGTGCGCAGATCTGGCTGTCATTTTAAACATGTATGACCATGTTTTTGGGGGGATCTGCTGATTCATTTCTTTGTTCCATTTCAAAGTATAACTTGGGGTGTGAGGCGAGCAGGCATGCAATATTTAATTATACATTAATGATATTATTTTTTTTGGTTGGCTTTGCATATAGCACAAGGTTTCAAAAGGGGTTAATTTGCGCATCATATCTGATTTCTTTTTGTGTGTGTGTAGGTAGTGTCTAACCTGGTGATATAAAAACCATGAGGTAAACTGAGTTAGCCCTTTATCTATTAACGTTTGTCTCTTTGCTAATGTACCCTTCTCTACTCACACACTGGTAAGAAGCTTGACATATCTGTGAGGTGTTGGACTTGAGTTTCAAGCCATAGGTCTCTATTGTGAAGTAAAGTGGTCAAAGGGGAGTATGGTGTAGATATTGTGGGGTACCGATCTCTTAGTGCTACCCAGTCCAACCATACAGCCTTCACACTTGGGAAAGGGTCTATTAGGGCCTTATTAATTTGGTATGGGGACCAACATATCCTACCAATATGTGTGGTATGCAATAACTGCGCTTCTAAGTGTATATTTCTTTTATAGCTACTCTGACTTTGCCTGCACCATTCTATAATTTTGTTTAACGAGATTGCCCATTTATAAGCTTTCAAATTAGGGACCCCCAGGCCACCGTCTTCTCTACGTGTGTACAATATGTTTTTTGCAAGTCTGGGTGGTTTGCGGTGCCAAATATATGAGTTTATAATGCTTTGTAGTTTGTCTATTTCTCCCTCTGCACCTGGCAGTGGTAGTGCCTGCATAACATAGAGTGCTTTAGGTAGTAGCATCATTTTGGTTGACGCTATTCTGCCTAGCCATGAAATATTCTTAGGTAGCCAGGAGGAGGTCAGGGAGAGAAATTCCCGCTGCAGACGACCGTAGTTAAGTTTACGCATTTCATCCGTGTTGGTGGTTATGTGAAAACCTAAATATTTTAGAGCTGCATTCTGTATTTTAAAGGGAAAATTAAGTTTAATCATATTGATGTCTGTCTCTGTGAGATTGATTGGGTAGATTTCAGACTTTAAATTATTTACTAAGAAATTTGATATAGCTCCATAATTCTCAAGTTCAGTTTGGACAGCTGGTAATGAGATTGAAGGGGATGTCAGAGTCATTAGAATATCATCAGCGAACATTGCTCTTTTATGTATTTGATCAGCTATATTGACGCCTGTTACTTGTGCGTTTTGCATTAATCTTATGGCTAATGGTTCTAGGGAGAGGGCAAACAAGAGAGGGGAGAGCGGACAACCCTGCCTCGTCCCGGTACGGATCTCAAAGGTCTCTGAAAGAATACCATTAACTTTCAATTGTGTGGTGGGGTTGGAATATAGTGCCCATATTTTATCTATAAATTTTATAGGGAATCCGAATTTAATAAGTGTAGTTTGAAGATATGTCCAGTCCAAGCGATCAAAAGCTTTTTCCGCATCTGTGGAAAGATAGATAGAAGGGGTTTTTGAATTCTTAAGATAATCTAGAATATTAATTATTTTATTAATATTATCTTTGGCTTCTCTATTTGGAATAAGACCAACCTGATCTCCATGGACCATGTCTGGTAGATATTTATTTATCCTGTTGGCCAGTATCTTGGCGTATATCTTAGCATCTACGTTAAGTAGAGATATGGACATAAAGTTTGCTTGATTCTCTGGTGGTTTGCCCGGCTTTGGGATAACGGAAATATGCGCTTGCAACATTGTGTCTGGGAATGGGTCTGTATTTGAAGTCTGATTAAATAGGGTCAGTAGATGCGTGGCTAATTGGGGGATAAATGTCTTATAATATCGACTTGAAAAGCCATCTGGGCCTGGGGCTTTGTCTGGTTTCAAATCTTTAACTACATTTGTAATCTCTAAAATATTAATTGGTGTGGCAAGAGTCTTTGCGTCTTCAGATTTTAGTATGGGAGTTTGGATGTTATTCAGGTTTGTCTCACTTTGTATTCTATGTCTGTTAGGATCTCTCTTTGGGAAGAGATTATATAATTTATGATAAAAGGATTGGAACATTTTACTAATTGACCGCGTATCCCCAATCTGGCCTCCTTGTTCCTGAGTTAGAGCATGTATATAATTTTTTGACTTTTGCTTTTTCAAAGCTCTGGCTAACATTTTGCCTGATTTATTCCCTTCATTATAGTATTTCTGCTTTAAATATAGTTGGTGTTTTTGTGTTTCAACTTGTAGATAATTATTTAGCTTACTGCGTTTATCTTTTAATACAATTTGCAAAGATTGGTCTAGGGGATGTAGTTTCAGTTGATAATCTGCCTCTATTACTTCTTGCACTATGGTGTTGTATATTTTTGCAGATTGTTTGCGCTTTTGAGCTTTCAGTTTTATAAGCTCTCCTCTTATATACGCTTTATGCGCCTCCCAGATTGTTGCGCCTTTCATATCTTGTGTGCTGTTTTCTAAAAAGTATGTGTCAAGTTGCGTGGAGATTTTCTCTACTAAAGTTGTATCCATCAGTAAGGAATCATCTAGATTCCGCATGAATGGCTTCAATGGGATTGAGGGCTTCTGCATTATACAGTCTACTCTGGAATGGTCAAACCACGTAGTATGCTTGATATTGACTTGTTTAATAAGTGATAAAGCTAAATGGTCAACTAAGACATAGTCTAATCTGGAATAGCTCTTTTGAGGAAGAGAAAAAAATGTGTAGTCCCTAGTGTGTGGATGCATGTATCTCCAAGCATTATGTAGCATGAGAGTTCTAAAATTTTCCCATATTTTACACATTGCCTACTGGTTAGAGCAGTGTAGTGGGTTTGAGCTATCCATTTCTGGTGATAAGGTAATATTAAGGTCTCCCGCCACTATAAGAGGGCCTTTAACTACGTCTAGAATTTTGTTGGTGATATAGGATATAAATGATTCTTGGCCGGCATTGGGTACATAAAGATTAACTAGGGTTATTGATTTTCCAAACAACAATCCTGTTATTCCTATGTAGCGGCCTTCCTTATCTCTATCTAGGTTGATCAACTTAAAAGATAAGGATTTATGTATCAAAATACTAACTCCATTCGTTTTTTTCTTATCATTGGTGCTGTGGTAGTGCTGTGAAAAGTGGCTGGAGAAGTATTTTGGAACCTTATGTGTTTTAAAGTGTGTTTCATGCAGCATTAAAATTTTCCCCCCATTTTTCCGAAGGTCATGAATCCCCAGAGATCTTTTGTTGGGACAATTGAATTCTTTAACATTTTGGGTTATTATGTGAACATTCTGCATTGTGTTATGTGTCATATTTAATGTGGTACAGCATGAAATATTTTTACGATAAATTGTAGCAGCAAATCAATTATTATTTAGAGAAAATTTGTTTTTAAAATTATACCTCCTTGGAAAGTAAATAAACAGTAAAAAGGTTCAAACATAACAGTATTCAACATAAATATTACACAACAGGTTTATAGCAAAATATGTAGCAACATATTTCTTATGTTAGGGGAAATATCTCCTATCGGGCATCGCTTTTGGCCTAATCAAGAAGAAATATAAAAGTATAAAGATGTACAGGCCATTCTTTTGATCAATTACATAACAATACAGAACATAATTTGTTAGAGGCTACACTGTACTTATCTGCTGAGGTTAGCAACATGTTAAGAAATTGAAAAATAAATATATCTAAGTCACATTTAGGTAAATATACTCATCTGTCCATATGGGGTTTTTATTGTCCATCAGGGATAGCCTTAGCTTTTCTAATGTCCCCCTGTGTATTCTTCTTTGTCTGGACTTTTTGCCATTCAGGTCTTTGAGGTAGAGGTGCCAGATAAATTTTCCCTTTGGAAGAGTTGTGCTGGAGTATGTCCTGTGCTGTTGGTAGTGGAATATTCAGGTAATTGCAGATTCTTTCAAAGTCCTCTGCATGTCCATCTTCTTCCCTTCCAGATAACTTGTAAGTGGAAGGGGTGCCCCCACCTGTATGTGATGTTGTTTTGTCAGAGCATAGAAGTCAGTGGGTGAAAATCCCTTCTTTTTTGTAGAGTCCTTGGGGTTAAATCTTCAAAAAGTTGTAAAGACTCAGTTCTATAGGTTATGAGATGTTTTTCTCTTGCTTTCTTCATGATATTTTCTTTGATAGGGTAGCAAGCAATTCTCACTATAATATCCCTTTGCGGTTGGTCTCCCACGGGTTTTGCCCTAAGAGCTCTATGAAATCTATCTAAGGAAATTGTAACTCCATTTTCTTTGTCTGTCAAATATGAGAATAATCCTTGTATGTAGTCTTCAACCGCATCAGGGGCAATAGTCTCTGGGACTCCTCTTATTCTTATATTGTTGCGCCGACTTCTATTTTCTAAGTCGTCGACTTTGTTTTCTAGCTGCAGGATTATTATTATTATCGGTTATTTGTAGAGCGCCAACAGATTCAATGGTTTCATCTTGCTGTGACATTTGTGATTTGATGGAAGCAAAGTTAGTGTTAAATAAGTCTGAGTCACCTTCCAACCTTTCAACTCTTTGGCCCACCTCTGACAGTTCTTTCTTTATCTCAGAGATTTCTTCTCTAATGCACTGTTTGACTTGGCATACTAAATCAGAGAAATCTTTTTTTGAAGGGAGTGCTTTTAATAAAGCTCTAGGTATTGAAATAGCTGAGTCTGCCATCTCATCCTCTGAGTCTGAGGACAATGATGAATCTCTGTTGTCAATCTCTGGTGCTTCTTTCTGTGCTTTTGAAGGAGTTTCCATATGCTTAAAAAAGTTGCTTACTGCTGGTGTGGACGAAGATGGTTTTTTAGGCTGTCATTTTTATTGCCTTTTTTGAGAGACATTTTTGTTGTATATTAAGTAGTGTATATTTATATTGTACTTCTCATTGTATTTCGGCAGGGTGATTCAATCGTGAACCTTGAAATAAGATTGTGTCTGCAAAGTGATGTTATGCAGTGTTTCTGGCCTAGTAAAGTAAATGTCCTTTCCTGTGCAGTTTTACTTTCGGTTCGTGGGTATGGCGCAGTTGCTATATGCAGAGGGCCTAATGTATGTGTTATACCATTCACAAGACTTATAATATAATGCTTTTCCTGGGTGTTTAGATCGCCTAGCTATATGTACAATATATTATCCCCATCTGTTCTCTCTTGCATTATAGGGCGAAGCATGTCTCCATTTCTGAGCTACCAAGGCATGCGTTCTTACTTTTAAGTACCTGTCCGTGGATGCTGTATTTCTTTTGCAGTCACATGCAGTATATCTCCTTGATGAGCTGTAGTGATCCGGTGCTACTTGCCTCTAATTCTGTTTACATTTACATACTGCCATTGATTAAAGAGAGCGTGCGTAACGGCCACGGCCCTTGTCAAATAAGTTCCATCTGTTGTGTGGCGGAGCGTTTTTCCGCTTACCGTATATCAGAATTTCCTTTCCAGTGTATCTCACTTAGTCTCACATTTGAAGATTTGTTCTATTTTGGCCATAAGAGCTCCGAAACTTTGAGTTTTGCCCTTAGGTAGCGAGGAGCTCACTTACGTGCAGTCTTCTCCATCGAGCGCTGGCTCCGCCCCCAATAAATGTGTTTTTAACTTTGTGTTGTGTTCTTTTATTTTTAGGAAGAAGATTGTGTTTAAGGTATATTAATATCAGCAACATTTTCATTTATAATAGTGTCTTTTTTAAACATTACACTATGTATGTTTTTAAAAGAACAGACAGGTTTATTAACATTTTACTTATAAATGTAATATATTAGCCGAGCTTGTTAAATAAATGCAATAAATTAGCTGAGCATAATTAAAGGAGTATAAAACCCAATTATTTTATGATTCAGATAGGGCATACAATTTTAAACAGCTTACCATTTTACTTCAAATTGTCTTCATTTTCTTGTTATGCTTTGTTGAAAAGCAGGAAGATACGTTCAGGATTGTGCACATGTCTGCAGTACTAAATGGCAGCAGTTTTGTAACAATGTTATATTTTAACAAGAGAGCTAGATGGCAACAATATTTCTTGTCATGTAGTGCTCCAGATGTGCATGTTACCTATCTAGATTTCTCTTCAACAAAGAATAACAAGAGAGCAAATCATATTTGATAATAGATGTAAATTGGAAACGTTTTAAAAATTGTATTCCCTATTTGAATCATGAAAGAAAAATGTTGGGTTTCATGTCCCTTTAATACTAAATTACTTAAATGGAAAATAAAAGGAATGGATTGCACTGCACATGTTAACCACATTGCATTTTCATACCACTTCTATATGGACATGGTTGGCAAGTGTTTTAAAGGGACATG
The DNA here is from genome assembly GCF_027579735.1 of Bombina bombina. Lineage (NCBI taxonomy): Eukaryota > Metazoa > Chordata > Amphibia > Anura > Bombinatoridae > Bombina > Bombina bombina. The sequence continues at coordinate 378,161,660 of NC_069499.1, forward strand.
AAATCCAAAATGTGTCTTTCATGATTCAGAAAGAGCATGCAGGTTTAATCAACTTTCTAAGTACATTCTATTATCAAATCTTTTTCATTCCCTTGGTATCGTTTGTTGAAAATGTGTCTGGAGCACTTTATGGCCGCAGTTTTGCAAGAATGTTATCCATTTGCAAGATCACTAGATGACAGCATGTAGTGATCCAGGCACTTACCTAGATATCTCATCAACAAAGAATATCATAAAAACAAAGCACATTTAATAACAGAAGTAAATCTGTTTGAATCACAAAATAAATATTTTGCATTTCATATCCCTTTAAGGGGAAAAAGTAATATGTGAAAGAATAAAAAAACTAAAACAAAAAGACAACAGATACATCTGAAATAAGATTCTAAATAAAATCTTCCTAAAGTTATGCCATGTAGAATAGTATAGCGCAGAATGTTATGTTTGCACAAGTACTTTTTATCATTTACCTTGTTGATAAAAGTTAGGAACATGGTGAATCATTCTGTTTTTGATAAACATATTTGTGTTACTGGAAACTTTAGCTTTTATGATAATTGCATAACAATGGTAAAACAAAAGAGGAAATAGACATATGTCTTCTGCAGTACAGTACAACCTGGAAAATAAGTGCTAATTTAAAATTCAGATTCTTGTAATTTACATGCTTTTAACCTATGAGCTGAAAAGATCTAAAAGACAATCATTGAAGAATGTTAATTATACTTTCTTTTTATAAATAATTACATTTCCTTTTAAAAATGAACTCTATTGTAAAACAATTACAAAACAAGTTCTATCTTTATCATAGCACTTTTTTTGCAAGGATTTTATAAAAGATAAAATGAATGAATTAGCAGCTTCCTTCAATTTCTTCATTTTCAATAAACCTTTGGGATATTTTCAGTGGCAAACTAAAAAGGAGAATGCTCAAAACCACAACCAAAAACCAAGGCATTCCATACATCCATCCAAATAATAATCATATGGTGGCAGTCAAAGACATTACATAAAGATATGCTAAAAGTGGCAGGAATATCACAGAATGTCAGATTATGACTAAATATACCAGGTCAGACAAAATGCTGTCTGCAGTAGTAGGGATACAGTTCATTAAGCTTTTGTTTTTACTCCTGCAGTTCTCAGCAAAGCCATTATCTTTAGTTTACCCCCTTACAGGTGCACAAATGAATATCTGAACAAATGCACTATGAAATTTAAAGAAAACAAAGAAATACAGACAATATTCTTTAGTATTCATTTGTTTCCTAAATCGTTAAAATACGTACCTTTTTCATGCTGAAGAGTCGTGCTAACCCAGTCCTCTTCTTCACAGAGGCTTAGTATAGAACCTATAAGCCACTGTGCTGTCTATTGTTAGCGCGGCTGGGGATCTGCGAAGAAGAGGGCCGGGTTAGGGCTGGGTTAGTCCAGCCCCCCAGTGCACTAAAGGTAAATATAAAGCTACTAGTGAACTTTTTCAACTGTAGCTTTGAAACATTTACATTTGTTTAACAAAAACTAAAGTAAATGTTTTAAGAATATTCAGTATTCAATTTGTTTAAAACAAAGCAAATACTGAATTTGTTTATTATTATAGCCCTCACAGGCACCCATGGCGTTAATATAAACAGATGCTTGTCCTTAGAGGAATGGGGTTAAATTACCATTAAACACAGTAGAATTGCTTAATTACCAAGTGCATAGAAAAATATTTTTTCCCATTTGCCAGCCCCCTGTATCATGTGACAGCCATCAGCCAATCTTAGACTAGTATACATGTACACTGTGAACTTGTGCATATGCTCAGTGAGAGCTGGTGTCTCAGATAGTGGGCGCCATGTACTAAATGGCGGGCGGACAGCTTCTTAACTCGCGAAGCTGTCCGCCCGCCTTCGCTACACACGGGCAGCGGATCTGTTGATCCGCTTGCCCGTATGTATCATTACACACTCATCGCAGTGTGTATTGCCCGCCCCTTCAATCGCGCGACCAATCACGTGACTGAAGGGACTGTCAATGAACGAGAGTGAGCGTGCTCTCAGTGATTTTGCTTCGCCACCTAAGAGGTGGCGTAGGGTGTAGGAAGCAGCGGTCTAATGACCGCTGCTTCTTACATTGCGGGAAGCAGGCTCGCATATGCGAACCTGCCCCGCAAAGGCTCCAGAGCAGCTTTCGCTGCTTCGTACATGGAGCTCAGTGTGTATAAAAAAAAGCAAAATTTGACAATGGAATTAAATTGGAATGTCTCTTAAAACTACATGCCTTTTCTGAATTATGAAAGTTAAATTTTGACTCAAGGGGTAGATTTATCATACGCTGTTGGCATTTAATATTGCACAAGCAGTTCTGGTGAACTGCTTGTGCAATGCTGCCCCCTGTAGATTTGCGGCGAATCGGCCACTAGCGAGGGGGAGCCAATCAACCTGATCATATTCGATCGGGCGGATTGATCTCAGAGGCAGCGGACGAGTTATGGAGCAGTGGTCTTAAGACCACTGCCTCTTAACTCCTGTTTCTGGTGAGCCTGAAGGCTCGCGCGGAAACAGTTACATTCGGGCCGATACGGGGATTGGTAAATTGGCCTCAATGTCTCTTTAAGAGGGGATAAAAGAGATGCTTGTTGTACGAGAGTACAAGCTTGCCATTTATTTATTTTTTTACATATAAATCAAGTAAATGCCTGAAATTGATATTTAATAAACTCTTGGCCACACAAATCTGTACCTAGTCATACTACAAAATTTTTGCTCTCTGGATGGCTCCATTGTAAGAAGCAGCAATGGAAAATTGTACCACAAAGGTGAACAATCTCACATTTTTTTTGTCATACATAAAATATTGCTTTCTCTTCAAAATGTTAACTAAACAAAATTGCAAACCAATGTGGGTTCCATACAAAATACAATCCTTTTTATTGTTTCACATAAACATTAAAGATTTTACATGCTTATTACTAATTTCAGGATCTTGATAAAGGCAATTTGTGGTGAAAACATGTAAATGGTGAAATGATTATTTCTTTGTAAAACCTATTGGAAGGATATTTCTGAATAGCAGCATCTCTGACCAGAGCCCGCCAGTCTCATTTGGGACCATGAACAGAGTGATATGTCATACAAAGCAATTTTAATCGACATTGGTTTTGAAAATCCTGTTTCTATGTGGATCAAAAAATTGTTACATGTGTTTAGAGTACAATATAAGCTTGGAGGAGACTGAAAGAAATGCAAAAGGGATATATCCTTAGTGTTAATCCTTACTGTGTTTATTACTTATACTATTAATTAAATGTATGTGTTTATTATTTGGATATGTGGGTGTAAAATGTATATTTGTGTGTGTGCAAAGGTCTAAAATGATTGAATTGAATTGAAATTAGTCTAGATTTGGACTCTGTTATAAATGTATTAGTGCTTAAAGGGACATTATACGCTAGATTTTTCTTTCATAAATATTTTGTAGAGGATCCATTTATATAGCCCATACAGTTTTTTTTGTTTGTTTTTTAAATGGATAGTTTTGCTTATTTTTAAATAGCATTGCTCTGATTTTCAGATTCCTAACCAAGTCCCAAAGTTTTAGGAGAATACTGACGTATACCTACTCCAGCTTGCTTCTCTTTGTGTAAGGGGTATTCTCATATGCAAAGGAAGGGGGAGGGGGGAGGGTCTACTTTTTTCCACTAGCAGTGGGTGTTCCAGTAACCTTTTAAACAGAGCTAAACTGGAAGCTTCTAAGTACGTTTTTAAAAGGTTTATACTGGATTTTTATATCAGTATCTGTGCATATGAAAAACTTTTTTGAAAACTTTTCGCAGATTTGAAGCATTTTCTTTTTTCACTATGCTTATGAGGCAATCAATAATTGGCAAATCACTGTTGTTATTTGCACCCCAGCATAGTTTCTTTTTAAGAAGAAATGGGAACATATGTTGGTTTGATTAGTTTAAACTAAAGTATATTCTTAAGCAGTGAAATAAATTATAAAACAACCATTTTTTATTATGAAAAACAAACATCTTCCAAACAGCTTTCAACCAAGCTTAAGCTTCAAATGAAGTTAGTAATAACACATATTTAAAACATATTCAACAAAAAGTTATTACGAATTTGGAGCTCTAGATTCAAGTATAATTTAGTTATTCAACTGTTGAACAGAAACACTTTGTTTAAAAAAAACTTTTGAGATGTGTTACAGAATAATTTACTGTAAAACTCCTATTACCTATTGCATTTTCTGTATTTTTTTAAATACTCTAAGGGTCTTTGGCTATTCGTGACTTTAGGGACTTCTTACTTTAGGGATTAATTTAGGTTCAGGGAGTCTTGTGCTTTGGGGTCTGGTCAGGAATGAGTAGTTTATGGTTCTGTTCTTATTAACAATTAAAGTAGTGACAGATAGGGGGTTAATAGTAGAGATTTTATGTTGGGGCGGCTTTAGGCAATGGGGTAGTGGTGGTTAGGGGTTAATAGTGGAGCAGGGATTTGGTAATGTGGTTGTATTTTGTTTTGGGGTGGTTGTGGTTTATGGGTTAATAATGTAATGGAGTGGGACATATTATGCATTTTATAATCTATTTAATTTATAAACCTTTGCTTTAATGTGCTAACACAAAATCTATATTTGCACTAGCTGAGTGAATAACTAATATGGTCACAAAAAGGAAGCGGTATAGACAAGAGTTTGAAATATTAGTTCACTATATCGATATATACATTTACATATATTCATATACATTTGTAATCTAGCACTCTACGTTCTGTATACATAGATTATCTCCTAAACAGGTTAGGTCTAGGGAGTATGGCTTGCAATAGTATGTTACTGTTCACATTGTAGGGTACAAGTGAAAAAACTTCAGGAAGCATTTCATTAACCTATTTCTGGTGGAGTAAAATCAGCCCAAAGTAGCATAAAATAGACACACAATAAACAGAACCAGGGGGAGGCGGTTCTGTTTATTGTGTGTCTATACATGGCCGCATGTAACTGAAGCTCTTCATGCAGGCTGGGCAAGTTAGCTCATAATTGCAGATAACATCGAGGCACAGAGACATAAAACCTCAAACTGAGTATCGGAACATATAGAGCACGTTTGCTGCAATTTTGGTCCGGATCTGTATGCTATTACGGACATCCTTTGAGCCGTTCACAACCGCGCCACGAGGTCTTTAAACTCTGCGCCACAGACAAGAGGTAACACAGACCTCCATTCAAACAGATCCACATGCTGACTCGGATCGCCTAACACAACGGACACAGGTGAAACGTATAGCTTTATGTAAGAGGCGATAATGCTCACACTGGTTGCTGATAAGTTTACTAGCTAAAATTATGGAATATGCAGCGTTTTAGGACCCACCCTATCCACATGATACTGGGCCGCAATTTAGCAATGAAGCAAAGGGGACATTTTTTGCTGCTAGTGTACGCATGTATTCTTATGTCATATTAAATGTCTGCACATGATCTGAAATGCTGCATTTAGGTTGAAGTGCTCAATTTTCATCGTTTTTCTGGCCTGACATATATCTGTATATGAGATACAAGTCGCAGTTGCGAACTGAACTGAACTGTATACCAAAGTACATATTGACGTCCTGACTTATCTTTACACACGTCTGATGAACTCTATCTGCCAATAGACAAAAGTGAAAATCTTTATGCAGCAGCGATTTTTTTTAATTTTTATTCTCTCAGTGGTTGGACACCAGATATTCACATCTATAACTGAGCAGTTAGCTGAAAAGAACACCCTCCTATCCCTCTTCCCACTGCTCTAACTTACAAAACACCTCCATGATGTCGCAGAGAAAATTAACCAGAAGTGACAAATCTCAAAAACTGCCTTTAACAACTCAGGGAGCCATGAACTCTTTTTTCAAACAAGCTGAAAAGCAAAAAGGCAACAAAGATCTAGATACCACACTAAGCTCACATGATGAAAGCTCCTGTGAAGCTGCAGATGCCGCATCAGACCTACAGTCTACATCTATAAATGTTGGAAAAGATGATATTATCACTTATGGCGCTATGGAAGCTCTGATAGAACAGGTTAAGACTTGCATTAAAAATGAGTGCGCAGGTTTGAAGAAGGGCATTTCAGACTTGTGCTATAGAGTTGATACTTTAGAAGAGCATGAATACATATCATCTCAGAAGATTGCAAACCTGTCCTCTAAAGCCTTTCAACACCACCATCGTATGACAGACCTAGAGGATAAATTAGATGATTTAGAAAATCGCTCCAGAAGGAGGAATCTACGCTTCAAAGGAGTTCCTGAGACCATACAAAACAATGAGATCCAAGATTATTTACAGTCCTTTTTTGCGGACCTGATAAAGAGCAACTCTGGCACTCTATCGGACATCCCCTTAGACAGAGCACATAGAGCCCTACGTCCTAAGCCATCAGATAATTTACCTCCTAGGGACATCATTGTGCATTTTCAAAACTTTCACCATAGAGAGACTATCTACAACTATGCAAGGAAACAGTCCTCTATCCAGTTCCAGGGTCACCGAATACAGATATTCCAAGACTTATCAGCAAGAACACTCCAAAAGAGAAGAGATCTTTCCTTTTTAACCTCCCATCTATGTGCTTTGAAGATCCAGTACAGATGGGAATTCCCAACTTCAGTTATTGCTGTTAAAAATGGGAAAAAAATTGAATGCTCTTACCCACCGGATGCAGAGCAATTCTGCCAGCAGTTGGGGATACCGGTGCCTGACCCCCAAACCTCAACTGTGCAATCCTCTACATCAAGCAAACAGGAAACCTCTAAATCGCAAAGAAGACCCTGGATGGACACTACAACTCCTCTAAACAAGAGACGACAAACCAGTAATGAGGATGATGAGATTCAACCACCTTGAAGGAGTCACGTAACTATGTGTGATTGTCAATGCTGATTATGCAACACTTGTTTGTAGACTTTTTCTCTTTTTACTCCAGGTTTAAGGGGAACTGTTTCCAATCACCCCCCAAGTTCTAATACACTAGGCTGTGTGTGCTTAAGGGATTCCTCATTTATGTTCAGAGGAAAAAAGCTCCTAGATGTTCATCATGTTTCGATGTGTTCTGTTCAGTTATTTTGTTATTAATAGCCCGCCTGTTTTGCACCTATGTATCTATGTAATATTGTGATAATAGTCATGTCTATATTCAGTTATACGATATAATAATTTTTGATTGAGTTTTTGAATGACTCCCAGAGCTAGCTGTTAACTGCTGAGAAAGGAATAGTCTCAATCACGACTTAATATAAAGGCCCCGTTTATTTTCTATTTCACTCACTAATATTCCTCAATCATTGATAATAGCCCCTTAAATGTCTTAATCCCCAGAGGCCAATTAGACAATACCCTATCCATTAACTGCAAATTCTGTTTTGTGAAACAAAAGCTTCCCTCAGATAACAATAATACAGAGTTATTCATTGGACACATTAATCCCCCTGAGGTTATGAATGTGAGGGATACACGGCAGAAGCAAATTATGTCACCTTAGTCCCCATAAGTTGATATAAAATTGCAAGAATGTCTCGTACTACAGAAATTTCTATATTTTCTGTGATGCTATTATAAAGATATCTGTTATATAGAAAGTTTTGCTTAAATCTGAACAAATATGATTGTATACACATAACATACCCCTTACCCCCTCTCTCCTCCTCCCCTCCCCCCCCTCTCCCTATCTGTCCTCTTTCCATCTCATGTGCCTCCTACACGCTCATCACAATGTGCTAGTGGGCAGTTGCCCAGCTTGCCCAGAAGCCTCCATCAGTTTCTCTAATCCCTATTCTATACCACCTTATTAGGCTCTTAGCCATACACTTTCCATTTCATTTTCACACATTGGTTCCCTTGCACTAACCTCTGGTTCCTTTATTTTAGAAGACATATACACACATATCCTTTGCAATGCCTACCCATCTGTATGAAGGATCAATATCTATAGCCACCCAAAATGTGAAGGGATTCCTATCAGCTGAAAAACGCTCAATAGCACTTCATGACTTTTACAAAAGAAATCTTGATATCATTATGATTCAAGAAACACATTTTAAGAAAAATCATGAGCCCACACTCTTGTCCAAATATTATGATAAACACTACTACAGCTCAGGCCTGACCAGACATAACGGTGTCTGCACTCTATTTAGACGCAATACCTCCTTTGACCTATTACAACAATTCAATGACCATGAAGGTAGAATTCTAATATTAGTAGGACTTTATTATGGTAAGCCTAATACTCTTGCAAACATATACGCCCCCATCAGACCCACCCCCTGTTTTTTTCGAAAAGTTATTAACAAACTGCTAGATATTGCCAAAGGCCCAATCATGCTAGGTGGGGATTTTAATTACCCCTCGGACCCTTTACTAGACACTTCAACAGGTCACTCCTATCTAAGAAATTCACTGATTAGGAATAACAATGCATCTCTACACACACTCAAATTATTTGACACTTGGAGAACGGTACACCCCTCTATTAGAGATTACACATTTTTCTCTCATCCGCAAAAATCTTATACCAGACTCGATTACATATTCTGTGACCAAGCCTCTTTAACGAATTTGGTTGACTCAAAAATTTCACACACTACATGGTCAGACCATAGTCTAGTCAAATCTACCTTTAAATGGACGAGTAAACCCAGGCACAGTCTAAACTGGAGATCAAATGAGTATATCCTTACAGACAATGAAATCATAGACCAACTCATTAAATATACAGACGAATACTTTGTATTTAATATCTCTGCAGACACAAACACCGCAAACAATTGGGAATCCTACAAGTGCTATATTAGGGGAGTTATCATACAGCTAACAGCGAAACTTAAAAAGCAGAGATCTGCTCAATTCGACACTTTGTCTAACTCTCTAAAGAAGAGTGAAGATATACACAAAAAAGACCCAAAATCCCCACAAAAATTGTCCGCAGTAACGGAAGCTAGGGAAAGCTAGAAAATGCACATATGCGCGCCCTGACAACAAAAGCTAAATTCTATGCTGAATCAAACAAAGCTGGAAAAATGTTAGCCAGATTCTTAAAAAAACGGAGACTCTCCTCTTATATTCAATCCATCAAACAAAGCACAGGAGTAATTTGCACTAAAAACGAAGATATAGCTGATAGCTTCATCACATTCTATACCTCACTATATAATATAAACAACACAAATGATCAGGGGAACAGAGACAAACTACAAGCATATTTAGATTCTATAGACGTTCCTTCTATTCCTGAAGAAGATGTGTCTATGCTAGATTCCCCCATTTCTTTACAAGAAGTGGTAAACACGGTTAAATCCATGTCCAATGGAAAGTCACCAGGCCCAGATGGCCTTGCAACCAAATTTTATCAGTTATTAGTAGGTAATCTTGCCCCACACTTACAAGAGCTATTTCTCTCCATAGACCAGGGTCTTACATTCCCCCAATCTCTTTTAAATGCTATGATAACAGTGATTCCGAAACCAGATAAACCCAGAGATCTTGTTGGTAATTATAGACCGATTTCTCTTTTAAATGTAGATATTAAAATATATGCCAAGATCTTAGCTAATCGTCTTGCCCTTGTCCTACCGAAGGTCATCCACCCAGACCATGTGGGATTTGTTAGTGGCCGTGAAGCAAAAGATAATACCACCAGACTCCTGCATACATTATTAACCTCACACGAACAAGCAAGCCCCCTAGTGATGCTTTCTACAGACGCTGAGAAGGCCTTCGACAGGGTCGATTGGCATTTTATGTGGTCGGCCCTGTCGAAATTTGGTCTCTCAGACGTATTCTTGTCCAGAATACAAGCCCTATATCATAACCCTCGAGCCACTATTAAGGTTAATGACATAATATCACAATCTTTTCCTATCTCTAATGCACCAGGCAGGGATGTCCGTTGTCCCCTCTCCTTTTCGCTCTCACGGTAGAAATTTTAGCAATTCAAATTAGAAACAATCCAAATATTTTGGGGATTAAGGTAGGCAACATTCAACAAACATGTCTCCTATTTGCAGACGACATTATCTTCACTCTGCAGGCACCACTAACTTCCATACCAGTCCTGATACAAGATCTGGAGAGTTGTAAACAATTTTCCAACTACTCAATTAACATGAATAAATCGAGCATTATTCCCATCCACATGAACCCAACGGAAATGGACTATATTTTACATAAAACTCCCTTCCCTGTCGTAAATACCCTTAGATATCTAGGACTAAATATACCAAAGAACCCTAAGAATTTATTCCAAGAGAACTATACAACACTTCAAACTCACGTCTTCTCCCTATTACATACATGGCATAAACAAGGACACCTTTCCTGGATAGGCCGCATAAACACAATAAAGATGATGATACTCCCTAAATATCTATACATATTCCAGGCTCTACCGATATCATAACCGAGACACTACCTTCGCACACAACAAAAGATGCTAGATTCCTTTGGGCTTACAAAAACCAAGGGTATCGTGGAATTCCATGTATTTAGGTAAGGAGGAAGGTGGCCTAAATGTCCCAAACTTAACGGAGTACCACAAATCGACACATTTAACACGAATAGTCTCATGGTCTCATAACCCCACCTCCAAAATATGGATCCAAATGGAAGCAGCCTCCCTCAGCTTAAGCGGAATGCGAGATCTATGTTGACTTCCTAAATCATCCAGAAACCCTGTAACTAAGGCTAATGAATGTATAAGAACTACTTTAACCATATGGGACTCTCTTATTCGAACGTCGAACACTCTCTCTACCCCAATCTCCCCAATGACTCCACTGTTAAACAACACCCTTTTTTTATCCCAACACCAGTTTAAATTTGAACCTGAAGATACCTCCCTGAAAAATATGCCTATATTTTTACTCCCAGAAAACTCCCAAATAAGGGATAGAATTGCTTTAAGAGATTCAATGGGCTCTCCTTTCCACTGCTGGTTTCCCTATTTCCAAATTCGACAAGCAATTATGGATAACCCTCATAAAAATGACTGCCTCCGTCCGCTTACCCCATTCGAGAAGCTATGCAATACAAAAGACATTCAAAAATCCCATCTCTCTCTCACACATAAACTCTTAAGAGCTATACATAATGTCAAACTACCTTCGTACACCACCAAGTGGGAAACTGAACTTCGGGTTCAGCTCCCAAAAGATACCTGGCTACAATGTTTTAACACAGTTCACTCCTCTTCCTCCTCACTCATCCTAACTGAACTTAACTATAAGATTATCTCGCGTTGGTATCTCACACCTCAAAAATTGAATGAAATATATCCAGGAGCTAACTCGAGCTGCTGGAGGCGATGTGGTGAAGTGGGCACACTTTCCCACATATGGTGGTCCTGTAACAAATTGTCCACTTATTGGGCTCAAATTGAGTGTTGCATCAATCTTATATTGAACACACAGCTATCCCTTTCGGCAACTATGATCTTACTAAATCAAATCCCCAAATTGGAATGTGTTTACCGTAGGAAACTCCTTCAGCTGATGCTAACATGTGCCAGACGTATTGTCCCTCGGTATTGGAAACAGGCCCATCCCCCAACTTATGACCATTGGGTGGCAGAAGTCACACATATACTAGCTCTAGAGAAGAGACATTATTGTTTTGTAGGAAAGAGAGATTTTATATTAGACGTAATTTTCTTATGGGAACAAAGAACACTATGACTCTACAAGGACGACCCTTCTTCACTGCTATACACAATAGGCTCTATAATCATTCGAAGTATGTGTTTTTCTCTCTGTAAGGATTAAATGCAAGGGAGCTACATTGAATTATATTACATTATATTATATTATTCTATAATATATATTTACATATCTTCATATTTATTACTTTCCCCCTATCCCCTTCCGTTACCTGCCTGAACCCCTTTCATATTCCCCCACTGATTTCCCCCATCCCTCTTGCTTTAGGATAATGTAGCCGGAAAACATTCACTGATTTATGTTGTCTAATTATTTGTCTATGCTAAACCTTAAAAAGACAAGTGCAAGGGAATTATATTGTATTATATCATGATATACTGTATCCTTGTATACCCTTATTTTTGCTATATACCTTCCTACTGATCCCTATCGCTACCCACCCTAACCCTTTCCATATCCTTCCTCAGACCTCCTCTTTTCCTCCTGCTTCCTATATATCCTCTCTCTCGTTATATACCTTTCTACTAATCCCTATTATTACCTGCCCTAACCCTCTCCATATCCTTCCTTAGACCACCTCTCTCCCTCTCGCCCATAGCATTTTTTTTTTAAATTTTTTTTTTATTTTTATTTTCCTTCAAAAAAGGGAAAGAAATTGTCAATAAGATGTTATAATGTCTTAATGTAACTGAAAAGCATTCACTGGTTTTTGTTGTTCATTCTCTGTCTATGTTATTTCCCAAAATCTTAATAAAAATTTGTTTAAACAAAAATAAATAAATAAACAGAACCAGAACAGTTGAGTAAAAATAATTTTCACTAGTACAGTATTGATGGCCTGATATAAACTTAGTTTAATTAATAGGAATGCAATAGTATTTAAACCCAATCTTCAGCATACAATAAATCTATTAATTTAACATGCAATCAATAATCATTTGGAAGGTAAAACTGCATGATTAAATATGCATTCATAGCAAATATATTTCCTATGCAGTTTGATTAGACAGTTTTGCTAATTCTGATATATGTAATCATCTTTTATAAAATATTGCTTTACGTTTGCTTATTCATAATATAAAAACTCATAAAAGCTATGGCTGCTGATTGTATGAAGCTAATGCTATTTCTTTATGTATTCACACATTTGTAGCTGTACACACATAACAAATCAATAGACATATTTACAGTTACTGATTTACTAAAAAAAAATAAAAAAAATTAAACTTGTTAAATAATGTATTTGAATCTGAAAATAATTCCAGTTAAATGACACTTGTAATCTATTAGTTTATATCTGTTACTAGAAGAATGCATTAAAATGGTGTGTATTAGGTGTGGTTAGGGAAAACCAATATCTTGAAGATAATAACATAATGAATTTGCTGATACTTCACATAAACAATTTCTATCTCACCAGTGGTTATGTTATGCAAGCTTAAAGGGACATTTAATGAGTTTTTATACATGCATACATATGCATATGCATACTATATTTAAGAACTTAAAGGGACAGTACACTGTAAAGTTGTTTTTATATTAATGTATTTTCAATGACTTGTTATACCAGGTGCAAAGTATAAAATGTATGAGAAATTGCATTTTCAGGTTTATTTATGTATATGAAGAAGCTGGTTTTGTGCTTTTAAACTACAGCCTATTACAATGGGTTGAGCTTCAGGTAATATCATATCTCATTATGTTATCACTTTGTGTACACACACATTCTTCCTTGTCTGGGAAACCAAAGCTCAATACATAGAGAGAACAATGGAAAATTATCATTTTATTATTTATTTATACTGCACCCCACTGAGAGTGTAATTTCTTCTGCTGGCTGTGTTTACATAGGCTTGTCAATAGCATATATTGCATTAACAAAACTTTCAGTATAGGTTTTGAAACCACAAGCTAAATCAGCTATTTGAAAGGCCAAAATAGAGGTAAAGGAGCTACTTGGAACAATTTAATACACTCCAGCAGGTAAAATGAATAATTGGGAACAATTTAAATGGGAGAAAATTATTTTTGGGTGAACTATCCATTTAAAGCTGTACATTTGTTAGCTACAAATATATATTTTGTTTTTTGTCTAATCTAGAACTTTAAAAAAATCAATATTCAGAGTCAAACTACAGTAAAAGCTAGCAAATTTAAATCTGGAAAAGGCTTACACAATACCAGGGACTACTTTAAAAAGATATGCATGCAAAGCAAAGTTGTAGGCATCTGCTAACATGAGTAATTTTGAAACTGTTAATTGTGCCTTGCTGAGTTTGCTGAATTATAAGTTCAGTGATTTGTAATCATATTGACATGTTTAATTATTTAAAAGCAAGGTAATACCTCTCCACTACCTTCAAGCTTCCCAGTGGAAAATGATTCCTTCTTGTGACACATCACATTTCAACAATGATAGACAAGAGTGTTCTTAGTCTTTATTAGTCAGGGGAAAACTCCTGGCAGTTAGTGTTTTAATAACCTAGATTCTGATTCATAGGCAACTTTGTGTGATGTTTTGACCATTTCTAAGTGACTTGGGCTTTTGGGAATAATAAACATGAGCATGTTTGTTGTATGTGATGTTGACAGTCAAGCAGAGAAAATGTTGCCTCTTTAAGGGGAAAGTGTAGGCACAACCACTACTGTACCATCCGACTGTGGCTTGATTGCTAGTTTTGAATATTCACCATAATTGCTTAGAGCTTAAAGCAAAAAGGCATCATTTGATTTCTTATTTTCAGTATTGTAAGTGTCCCTTACCCCAAAGTCTTCCCTGGATCAATATCTCTTTCTTTTTTACTTTCAACATACCAAAGTTTAATAGTTAACATCAGAAAAATAAATTTGCAGATTAAATTTGCTTTGGTGAAAAGGATTTATATATGCAACCGAGTAAGTATTGGTTTTAGTGGCGATTCTGCAGGGATTGGTCTATATTATATTAGCAGCATGTTAAGTGTCTATACCATCCCTATAATAATGAAATAATTTATTGGAAGTGACAGTTAATTTCAGCATGGGTATTTTTAATAACTGGTGTCCTGCTAAAATGTCATTGAAGGTGATCATGGCATTTGTGTAATGTTATAACTGTTTTTACAATTTTTTATGTTAAAGTCACAAATAATTAATATGTGTGTTTGACATCAACCTGATTACTAACATTCATAAGTAATTTAATTTTAAAGTAAATTAATTAATTTGTAAACTTGCTATGTGATAACTGACATAAGTTGCTTCAAGGTGAGATTAGATAGCTGGTTACATTTTCTGATTTAATAAAAACATTTGGCATTTTCTTAGAGATGCTAAAACTTACACAATGACATCTTTTTCATTTTTTTAAGATACTGTATGTTATTCTTTCATCCTGACAACACTTATTGGACTTTGATAATTAAAGATAAAAAAAGTGCTATGCAAAATATAAAAAAAATGATCAAAGAGAAGTATGGTCTCTAATAAAAACTTGTATAAAATAAGTATATATTTTTTTCTTTTACATTATCAGTTGTTTTGTCTATGTAAAAGCACATCAAAGCTTAGTTGCTCTCTAAATGAAATTCTCTTTTCTTTTCCCTATCTGGTTACCTCCAGCCAGATGTGTTATAATTCAAATTCAAGTCCTTTAACAAAAAAATGTATTTTCTTTGATTACACTGTTACAAACAGCCTCCAAAAATGATTACATTGTCAGTGATATTGTGTTGAAGAAATGCATATATACTTTTCCAAATGTTGTTTCTCATTGTTATCTGTTATTTTCTTTGCAGTGTTCTTCAATATAAATATTACAAAAAGAAGGCACAAATAACTGATTCTATCGACCATAAAGTCTATTTCTGCAGTAATCTGCTTTTATATAAGAAGAAAATATGTATTTCCATATTCTTTGAAATACCTGCAGTGTTTTCATACAAAACCAATAAGATTATTTTCAAGGAAACAACAAGAAACTTTTTTTTTAATGAAAGCAAGTTAGAAAAACCATATGTGTCCCTTGTAAGTATCATGTGTCCAATGCAGATAAGGGTTATAAGTCCACAATATTATTACTTACTTATGATATATTTGGTGTTCTCTCTACTTTCAAGTAGGTTTAAATAAATTTGCTTAATGGATAAAGAATATTTGTGGTAATAACACATTTACTTCTAATAGAAACTGTATGAAATACAATCTTTTTTTATAATCTTTAATACATTTACACAAAATGTTTTCGTGACTGGAAAATAATAATATATATATATATATATATATATATATATATATATATATACATATATGTTTTATTATTTAAAAAAGAGCAATTTCATTTCAAGCTGTAGCCAAAATATAAAGGTCTTTTATTTATATACTATGATTATCCTCCTTGATAATACTCATATTAGTGCCTTAGGAAAGCATTATAACTTCCATGTGGTACAATAAATGACTGCACAGGAATTTCACAAAGTGGCATATTTCCCTGTATGATAATTTTAAAAGATTATTAAAACAGTAGCTAGATTCACAATGTATCTTTCCTGCTGAGAATAAAACACACTGCACAATAAAAGTCAATGATCCTGCATAGCACAACTAGCTTTATCTCTGAGGGTTTATGATTGACTGAGGCTGTCTGATGGAATGCATTTAAGCAATCCACATGAAATATTTATTCCTCATTTTATATATGGCACAAAGGTTTTAACCCTGTTTGTAAAATGACCATATTAATGTACAAACACTGAAACCCAGAGCTGCTGACTTTTGTTATATTAGTTCTGTCACTTAAGGGATTAAACGCTTACCGGATCCTTCCCAACAGAGGAGGGGAATTTTAACCCATAACTTAACTTAAATAACTATGTACATGTGCATGTTGTACGAAATAACGACAGACAACTTTGCATGGGAAAATTTTGACCGTCATAGGTCAGAAATTTTTATTAACTTAAATATTAATTATATAACCGATAGAACTAAATATGGCGGCATAGAGACCAACTAACCCAGAACAGCAAGGAGATCACCGGCCCAACAGGAACAGCAGCAGAGGGGTCTCTGCTCTATGGAGATGATGCTGAGGGGTTTCAGAGATCACGTGACCATCCCTCAAGAGGGAGGAAGGAGGGTTACCGTCACATGCACGTGAGGCCTACCGCTCCTCCCCGGAAGTCTGGTCATCACTCACCCCTAGCGACCTTCTCCTGCGCAAAAGGACCGGGATCTCCCACTGCCAGAGTGCATGAAGATCTTCCACCTAAGATAAGGATTCTCTGTTACCAAGCAGTTTGAACCGCATAACAGAGAGAGGAGATCCATATCTTAAAGCAATGGACTTATAGGGGCCTAGGGTGAGTAGCCATAGCCCTGCCATTGATTGCCGTCAGCTTGCGAAGAACAGTTAAACTAAGGGATGGGAGGGAGGGTCAAAACTGCTTCAGTCAGGATCCGGAGAAGAAGAGGAAGTTGACTGGGGAGACTCAGCTTTTCTACTGGTAAGGAGAGGCCTTCCCGGAATTGCAACAATGTTGCACCCCAATACCATCCCTCTCTCTTCTAACCCACTCTCCTACAGCCTTAACCCTTAGACTGCTCCAGGCTTATGCTAAGCCCTACACTGCATGTTCAGTGTAATACAATTTAAATTGACCGTCATGTTTACATTATATTAATGGAGGAAGAAAGCAAGTGGCCCCATTTAATGCTTTTGTATGAGCCCAGAAATTGTTAATTTTGTAATTCACAAGTGAACAAGAGTTAATGAAATTATAAGACCAACTGTGGTAACATTCTCCAGTGTTTTGGCATTGTTAACATAGGAACATAGAAACCTCAATTTTGAAGGCATTTAAGAACCATAGACCAAACAACGCTGCCTCCAAAAAAGCGTATTTAGCTTATCTCTGGCATTCTGGAAGTCTTCCACAGTGTTTGTCATTACCTTATCTAATGGAAGTATATTCCATGATTCAACCACCCTTTCTGTGAAAAAATGCTTTCACAAGTTACTCCTGAACCTGCTATACTTTTAAAGCAGTTATCAATATAAATGTTGCTGCTTAAGAGAACAGTGAGCAATTGGATGTCATAGGTTAATTATTTGATTCCTATAGATCTTACAATTGATTTTTCTTTCACTGAAGGGTACATATCGTTTTACACCTACCCTATGAGGGTTCTAAGCTACTTCATAAGCTCCTTGTAATATAAAATCTAGTACTGTATATTGTCTACTAACTGAGGCTGCATGCACCATATAGAGTTTGATGAAGAAAAGCTGTCTTTAGTTGGTTCCTTGACATCTCTAAAAGGGACATGAAACCCAAACATTTTATTTCATGATTAAGATAGAGTATAACATTTTAAACAACTATCAAATTACATTCTAGAATTTAATTGTTTTGGTTCTCTTGATATCCTTTGTTTAAAAGCATATCTAGGTAGGCTCAGGATTTGGGAATTAGCTGCTGATTGGTGGCTACACATAAATACATCTTAATATTGGCTTATTAATGTGTTCAACTAGTTCCAAGCAGTGTATTGCTTCTTCTTCAATAAAGGATACCAAGAGAATGATGCAAAATCAATAACAGAAGTAAATTGTAAAGGTGTTTAACATTATATGCTATGTCTGAATCCTGAAAGAAAATGTTTGGGTTTCATATCCCTTTAATCAGCTTCAGATCTGGAAACTGAGAATATTGTGTATAGTTAGTTGGGCCATTGAGTTAGGGGGTACAATCTATACTGAGCAGCATACAAGTCCACCTATATATTTTACATAAAATAGCTCTACAAGAATGTTATATCTGGGCAATTATAAACATTTTCTTTTCCTGTTTTGTTCTCCCCTCTGTAAGAAAAAGGCAACAAACACGCAGATTAAAAAGAAGAGAAAAGCAAGATGAATATTCTTCCAAGGGAAAATGTGGCCTAAGCTATGTTTTTTTTTTTTTTTGTATGTCTGACCAAAAAAAGATACAATTGCAATAAATGCATTAACACTTTATTAATATATACAATCCAATATCTCAAATGTAAAAGATGCCATAGTCACTACAATGGTGTTGACCAATGACAATATATAGAAAGAACTTTAACAGACAACAGTTTACAAAGTGTGGTGTTCACAAATGATAATATCTAGCACAAGACTGGATCAAACATGTTTACAAAGTGATACATTTAAGCATTTTTGTAGAAAGGTATAAGTAGGTGGAGCAAAGACTTTTGTTGTAAATGATAATATGGCTTTGCCCACATTAGAAGACGAATAACAAATAAATCATAAACAGTTTTGTCACAATCCATCACGTGTATCATGGGATTTATATAACATCTGTTATATAACTAAACAAGCACTAAATTTAGTTTTCAACTCTCAATTCCCTCAAACCTAAAACAC
This sequence comes from Bombina bombina, assembly GCF_027579735.1. Classification (NCBI taxonomy): domain Eukaryota; kingdom Metazoa; phylum Chordata; class Amphibia; order Anura; family Bombinatoridae; genus Bombina; species Bombina bombina. Next base: position 378,180,743 of record NC_069499.1, read on the forward strand.
AATTCTTCCCTTCTGATGTTTCATAACAATGAAAACTTAATAATATATCAACATTGGGACATACTTAAACTCCAATATTCCCAATTGCCATGTATAAATCTCCCTTTGGCCTAAATACTTTAGCCTTTCTTAGTCCCAAAGCTATATTGGTACCTTGTTCAGAAAAAAAGGTTAGCAATAGTAGCTAATGATAATTAGAAGGGGAAGAAGATATTATATGCTATGTACTACATTCAAGTGAAGGTAAATTTTGACGAATTAGTGCCCGTTTTTCAATAATCCTATTGAAAACAAGGGCACTTTAATTCATCAAAATTGACATTTCAAGTTTTTTCTTCAAAAACTTACCTTTTAATCCTGAAAGCTGCTCCATCGATTCCCCCATCCATCGGAAGCCTTTGCTTACATCAGAAATGACGAATTCGGCTTCCTCCAATCACGGTGTTCCCCCCGGGATCATGGCCTGAGGGAACGCCGTGATTGTATGAAGCTGGATTCCTCATTTTGAACCTGCGAAGAGGACTTGCGACGAGTGGAGGAAGCGCTGCAGCGGCTCTCAGGATTAAAAGGTAAGTTTTTGAAGAAAATGCTTGAAATGTCAATTTTGATGAATTAAAGTGCCCTTGTTTTTAATAGGATTATTAAAAACCGGGCACTAATTTGTCAAAATTGACCTTCACTTTAAGAAACATTTTGGCGTTAAAAAACTTTGTTTTCTAATACTAATAGATACTATAATATATCTTTCTTCTGATAATTATAAATATATATATAAAAAATGGGGTGTTATGGAACAGGGGCGGCCAAATGTATGTAAATATATGCAGTGGGTGTGGTAGAATAGTTTACATTATTCTGCAAAAATGACAAATATCTAGCACTAATGAACAATTCTGTAACAAAATGAGTCTCAGAGGCTGACTTTGGACGGTGGTACAATACAGAATTCACATTTGAAACCCCTCTTTAATAGATTTATGTCCTCCCACTGTAGCACAGTGTGGCTAACAATCTTAAATAGTGACTGTCTTTATTTGTCCTGTGTTCCCAGCAATACAGGTGGGACCACACAAACAAGAACCATTGGACTGCATGTAGTCTGCTTCAGAGCATTCAAATCCTACCTGCAGAAACTAAAAGCCCACCCCCTTATAGTCCTTGTTTTTTTTTTATTTAAAGGACCATTAAACTAAGCATTTCAACAGCACATAACATTTTTCATTATTGGAAATTAAACATTATTGCAATACACATTCATTATTTGCTTCCTTTTGCAGTAAAATACATCTGAAAAATGTACTTGTTCCACTTTCTCCCAGGGAGGCTTGGGTTAATACTTTTAGCTAATTTATCTTTGGGGTTTTGTTTACCCCCTCCTATCTCACATTTTCTGTATTGTTAGCTTTTTTTAATGTGGATAATCAGTTTTGCATCTACAATCATCATAGGAAAAGTATTATTTGCCGTAGCAGTGAGCATACAAGGTAGTTCAGGTGTATATATATATATTAGTCCCAAGAAAGGAAGGCACTCTCCGGATTGAAACAGCGGTAGATTTTTAATCCAATATGACGTTTCGGGGTTTCATCCTCGTCCTCAAACCAGTTACTGTAACTGGTCTGAGGACGGGGGTTAAACCCCGAAACGTCACATTGGATTTAAAATTTACAGCTGTTTAAATCCGGAGAGTGTCTTCCTTTCTTAGGATATATATATATATATATATATATATATATATATATATCTAGCACAGATAAAGATTAAAAAGGAATATATGTCTGTTTACTTAAATGCCAGTTAAATATATTTTATTTTTACTTAACTAAGCTGAATTAGTACTTAACCACCTTAAGGGAATAGAATAGGGCAGGCTACCACAGTCTCTTTCCTTAACTGCACAAGTGCAAACAGAGTTCATGCTATATTTGTGTATTAGTTTGTGATTGGTTATCAAGGGTTCTGTTGTTCTAGGGAACATGGAAATTAGTAAAAAGAAACATAAAATAATATGCTTATTTGACAAAAAAATAAAGCTGCATTATTCATTGCAAATTTCTTCCCAGATACGAAGGTACATTGTTATGCAGCTTACAATTTGTGTTTTTAATGCTAAATAATCAATGTTTTAGCATCTTTCTATATCTATAGCAATAATATTAACCCTTCAGGAGGGATGCAAGTTTGGATCGTAAACAAAAAATTAAGCACATGATCGTCACGGCAATCACGTGCTTCAAAAACGGCTCTGGTTGGCTCCTAGGGGACTGTCTGTGTTGCAAGGCATGTCCACCAGTTGGATTAATCGGCTTCTGCACACAGAAGAAAGCAGGACATTGCAAAAGTTAGGATGTTTCATGCCGTCCTAAAGGAGCCCAGTGCTGTAAGGACAGCATGGAAAGTTCTAAGGGCATGAAGGGGTTAAAGGGACATTAAACCCAAAAATGTTCTTTCATGATTCAGATGGAGAATACCATTTTAAACAACTTTCTAATTTACTTCTATTGTCTAATTTGCTTCATTCTCTTGATATTCTTTCCTGAAAAGCATATCTAGATAGGCTCAGTAGCTTCTGATTGGTAGCTGCACATAGATGCCTCATGTGATTGGCTCACCCATGTGCATTGCTATTTCTTTAACAAAAGATATCTAAATAATGAAGCAAATTAAATGATACAAGTAAATTGGAATGTTGTTTAAAATTGTATTTTCTATCTGAATCATGAAAGAAAATGTTTGGGTTTAATGTCCCTTTAAGCATCTCAACTGTTAGATGCCGAGATTAGACTCATTTATTTAACATCAGTATTTAAAAAGATTATAAAATACACACGCATTTTAACTGTTACATGAAACAAACTTATGTTGATATATCCTGAATCTTGTTGAGTACTGAAAATAATATTCAAAACAAATGAAAACTATGGTAATGAAAACAAGTCATGCTTCAAAATATATTGTTTATGTCAAATCTGTAATGACCTGTATCTATGTAAAATGCGCATTTAATGAGACAGTCAAAGAAATGGAAAAGCGGTTCAATGTTTAAAAATGTGTAATGAGGAGGATGGTCAAAAATGCAGTGTAAGGAAAAAAAAAATATTATGAACATTATTACAGCAGGAGGTAAACAAAATAAACCAAACATAGATAGGCATGATCCTACTGAGCATATTGTTCAATGAATACAATTAATGTATTGCTGGATATGTTTATAATGCTCAAAAAATAATCTTTTCTTTATTAAATTCAAATCTATATAAAAAAAATGTTTATTTGAAAGAGTGATTAACTTTCCTAATTTAAATTGAAGTAATGGACACAACATTTAGCAACGTTTAGATAAAATGAAAGTCACTATTCAGATTGGCAGTCTTTGAATAATTAGTCCGAATAGCTGTTTAGTCTATTAATTTGTTCTCCACATATTCTATATACCAAGCAAGCAGAAACACACACACACACACACACACACACACACACATATATATATATATATATATATATATATATATATATATATATATATATATATATATATGTGTGTGTGTGTATATGTATATACTTGTATATACTGTATATGTGTTAATATGTATGTACACACATACACATATTTAAACGCACACACTCACACTCACACACATATGTATATATATATATATATATATATATATATATATATATATATATATATATATATATATATATATATATATATACTTAATAGCTATTACTAGTCAAACACCATGTTATATATCATATATCTTTTAAGCCTTATACTTTTTTTTTTTTATATTTACGTGAATACTTTTTATCACATAGTGTATATATGAGTACATAGGTTGTGGTTATGTTGTGCTTGGTGCAACTTTTATTTTTATCCCTTACATTTTTTTGCTAGATCTTATGCACCAGTTTACTTATATTTTTTATTGCAACCCGTGCACACCACTTGTAATAAGCATATAATAAATATGTTGTTAAAACATTATATAAACTTAGTTCTTAAGCTTAGATTAATCAGTACTAACTCAGCTAGAGTAATGCAATTAGAAGACTAGTTATTTAGGAGAATCTTAAAGGGACACTGAACCCAAATTTTTATTTTATGATTCAGATAGATCATTAAATTTTAAGCAACTTTCTTATTTATTCATATTATCATTTTTTTTCGTTCTCTTGCTATCTTTATTTTAAAAGCAGGAATGTAAATCTTAGCAGCCAGACAATTTTAGGTTTAGCACCATGGATAGTGCTAGCTTATTTGATGCTTTCATTTACCCTCCAATAAGCAAGCATAACCCAGTTTCTCAACCAAAAATGGGCCGGCTCCTATGCATCATATTCCTGCTTTTTAAATAAAGATATCAAGAGAACAAAGAAAATTTGATAATAGGAGTAAATTAGAAAGTTGCTTAAAATTGCATGCTCTATCTGAATCATGAAATATTTTTTTTAGGTTTAGTGTCCCTTTATTGATGATTGGCAAACATGCTCAAAGTGACACTTCACTTTGAGCATATAATTTATATTGGTAGTGATTTAACAATAGATTATTCATATGTTATACATTGGTAAAATAGAACTGACTCCAAGTAATCATGTAACAAAAACAAACAAGCATGTACCTGCAAGGGAAGATGAAGTTCTGCATATGATACCAAGAATAAAATAATGTCAATCACTTTGATGTCATATGTACTTATTAAATACTGGAATAAGTTATTATTATGAATATATAAAGATACATTTTGTGATTTTTTTAAAACTAAATACTTGTTTGGTATCTTTTATGGGTTTTTTTCTATTACATAATACCAAATGTTATTTAGAAGAAAACCATTTATTTAAAGTCCTTTTGCTATAATGCTCAAAAATATAAAAGGCCAGAGGTCCGGAGGGGTACTCATATGCAGAAATTGACCACTTGTTGCACTGCGGTGGGTTATGGGGTTGCAGTAAGATGTTCATGCTTGCTATACAGTTATTGGCAGTCTTTTGACTGCCCCAGCAGCGTCACTATGCTGAGAGTGACATTTAACATTTAACCAGATGCTGGGGTTGCCCTGTTAGGTTTCAGTTTCCTGCAGTGGCCTCCTATATATTATTGGGGACTAATTTTAATGGTGCCTGGCTGCTTTTCGGACACATTATGTTGTGTTCTCCAGTTTGGTACCTTGCCTGGTCATGTCCTCTCGCCCTGCTTATTATATGTCATGTCATTTGCATTCCGTCTGGAAAACACTCCTGACCCTGTCTGCTTTGCTGGTTAGAAAGTCTTTCTTAGTTTTTTTGACTGAGTAACTGTTTTTTTTTTACTTTGTTCTTCATCTGGTACTGATCTCTCCTCTGGCTACTGACCTTTTGGCTCTTTAGTATCTGAACACTGCATGTATCTTTGTCATATGACTACCCAGTGTGACTACCTGGATTTCAGATTCAAACAGTGAAAGTCTTCCATTCTAACAGCATTTCACTAATGATCTTACAATTATACAATACTTTCAGTTTAGGTGGATTTCTCATTTAATTATGACTTAAAGGATAGTGTCAGAGTCTTGAATATTATTAGAAGGTTAAATGAACATTCTATCTAGAACGTAATTTAGTTCTTGGAACACAATGTGTGTAATTAATAATGTATTAAATGATAGCTATTTTATTTTTGAGAAAAGTATTGTTATGCTATATTATCTTTTATTTACTTGTTTAGTACTCTCAAATACAAAATGCCAAACACTATTTTTTATCAAATATATGAACTAAGAAAGAAGTATATAGGGAGGGAAATAGTTAAATTATAGCTTCTTCAGAAGAAGTGTGTATGTGAAACACATGTTAGGGGTGTTTAAAACTTGGAGTTTCATCTCCTTTTTATGTTTGTGTGGTCCTGAACTATAATTAAGTGGGGAAGTCATGGATGGGGAAATCTAGATAATATTAAACATAATGAGTTTGGTATGTATGGGGATTATGAATGGATGTTTTCCCCAAAACTCTATAGTTTATTCCCATCCACTTAATACTGTAAAATCATCTTCAGGCACCCTGCACATAGGAATATTTGTTACAGACAAGCAATGTATTAATATTTTTACAAATTAGTCACAATTTGTTTAATTTTTTTTTTAAGCAATTGAATATTGCTATATCTGATGGAGATTACTAACATAGTAGGAAAATCATTAAAACTAATCCTTTTTTGCTACTTAAGGGAGTAGTAGGATCATTAATTAACTCTGTGAACAGATAAGTTTGCTTTATACTTTGGTGTATGTTTAGGGTGATATGAGTGCACACCCGTGCTTAAAGGGATATTGAACGCAATTTTTTTTAACTTTAATGATTCAGATAAAGCATGCAATTTTAAGCAACTGTCTAAATTACTCCTATTATCAATTTTTCTTCATTCTCCTCTTTATTTGAAAAAGCAGGAAAGTAAGCTGTCCAGCCGGCCAAATGTACCCAGCAATCAGCAACGCTACCCAGGTTCTGAACCAAAAATGGGTTGGCTCGTAAGCTTACATTCCTGCTTTTTTAAATAAAGATACCAAGAGAATGAAAAAAATATACTTTGTGTAAATTAGAAAGTTGCTTAAAATTGCATGTTCTATCTGAATCATGAAATAAAAAATGTGAGTTCAGTATCCCTTTAAATACTTTACAAAACACCTATATTTAAATAGTTATCCTTCTCCATTTGTCTTGTTATATTGCAATTTATATTTTGGTATGACCTTTTTAGGATTATGCCAGTAGTTATATAATTTCTATAAATGATTTACCTGCAGTATGATAAATATTGGAACAATTGCTAATTAGGGATATGAACCATTGTAACTATATTAATAAGAATATTAGTGACATTTTCTAATTTCCTATGATGTGATTTTAACGTGTTTGTCTTGGCTCAATGCCAAATAAGTAATTTTAAATTTTTAAATATAAACTGCATTCTATATTGTTTCCATTATCTTTCTGTCTTGATAACAGATATAGCACTTTGTACATTTTTACACTGTGAACTCTCTTTCTTGGTTGCTTTGTGTACTTAGTTAATCTAACCAAAACATATGTATTTATTTTCTGATTTAAAAGATACATTGTATTATGAGTATCTCTTTTACTATTTAAGAACTTATCTACCAAAGCCATAGCTGCTTAAATGAGATAAAATAGTGCATCAAAATACAAATTTATTTTTTTGGAAATATCAAATCAAGAGTTTTGATGTTTTGCATAAGTGTAAAAGATTATGTAAACACCAAAGTGCCAAAGGTAGACGCCATTTGATACAAATGGACTGTTAAGTGAACAAAAAGACACGTTTAGAGCAAAGGTCAATTCTAACCTACCAAAAAAATTGGAGGAATAATACACAACTTAGATGTTATATTTGATAGTAGACGAGGCAGGATATAGTTAAAATGAAACTTTCATTCAATATATACCTATTTTATCATCTGTCTCTGCACACATGACCACAATAATCAATTAAAAGCTTTAACCAAGGTTGTTTGCCTTAGTGTTACACTATCATAACCCATATTCAATCGTTCTTTGTTCTTATCTAAATAAATCTTTTGGATTTACCAATTCTACACCCAAGACAAAACTTCTGTTCTCCTGGAAACCTTCTGCAAAATCTATTCATCTAACTCCATGGTTACCTTCAGCCTCACCAATCATCTTGTACTTATATTGGATCCCTATTCTACTGAGACAAATTATAAATACTGATTTTTACAACAAAGTAATTTAATAACCTTTATATCAATTATATTTACAGTCACATCTCTATATACCCAGTCAATCCCTCTTTTCACTCAACTAAAATCATTCAACTTTCCTCACATGTTTATCTTTTTCTTCTCCAAGATTCCTTGCGTTAGTTTGTGGATCTCTACCATGCTCTTCTAGAAACTTGGATACTTTTTACAGCAACAGGTGATTTCTGAAAACCCAATGATTCTGATGTTTTCCACCAAACCATCTGATATGATAGTCTGTATTATGCACATAAAAATATTCTAGATTACCTCCTACTGACACTTTGAAACAATGACATCATCTTTCAAGTAGCAATTTTTTTTTTTTTATTAACCCTTAAACTGAAAATTATTAGTTATGTAGAGTATGGTATATCTTGTTTTAACTAAGAAATACGAGCGTGGTTTAGAAATTAAATTATATCATGATAAAATTAATAACAACAATAATATCAATATCAGTATAATGGAATTCCTAAATAAAATATATGTATGTAGGTAAGACCAAATCACACAAAAATGTAATTATACCATAAATTATATTTTTAGGCCATCCTCCTTGTTAAAGTTTGACATAATTGTGACTATAATTGATCTCTTTAAAAGCAGAGAGATGATCATATCAGTCACAAATCATTTTGAAATTAAGTTCACCAGCTTTTAGTGACTTGTATGCCTTTAAATTATTATAAATCTCATACAGATTTATATAGGTAGTACCATGTTTGCAATTAATTCAATTAATTATGTTTTTGGAACAGATCAACAGTAGCACATAAAACCAATTACAGATTTAATGGACAATATGCAACAATTTCTAATTGCTTCAAAGGCAATTGTTTTTCCCTGCTAACTACAAGAAAATCAATTCCCATTGATCATTTGAGCTTCTGCAATGAAGTTTCGCCACAATGTAACGCAATGCTGTGATCTATAAAGTTCTAAACACTCTCCTAAACATTTTTTTATCTGGATCACAAGGTGTCATTTATGTTGAGCTTGTGAACATTTTTCTTTTTATTGTTATTGAATAAAAAGCCCTTAATGTATTAAGTGACAAAGGACAGATTTAGATTATCTGCCTCAGTGATCAAGCAAGATTGAATTCAGAAAATAAGTGTGGAAGATAGTAGTAATAAAATTACCATTTAATTTATCAGTAGAATTGCTGTATAAGCAAGTCTGTATATTAGACCATTACAGAAAATATTAATATGACTGGGCAATTTTGTTGATCAAATTAAATGAAAATTAAATAAATGAAAATCAGAATAAAATGATCATTAAATACAGAACATATTAAATACAGGAGAATAATAAGTAGTTTTAAAAAGACTGATATATTGAAAAGACAATACAAAAAAATAAATATTAAAAGCGTAAAAGTATATATTTGTGCTACAAGACTCACATAAAATTAAATTCAGATTCTTTGCGCGTAATGAAGGCCTCTAATGGCCAACTGATACCAATAATTTACTTTTGAATTATATGAAATTTGACAAAAAAGATCAGGTCTTCTATTACTAATTTATTACAGTTATTGAGCAATGATTGCATGCTGCAGGATCCATAGACTGACCATGCAAATGTATATTATTTGCTTGATCAGTGCAGGAGCTAAGTTATATCTGTCCTTCATTTGCTACAGAAGAAGAAGAGATACGATAAACAAAATTCAAGAAGTTATTCAATGTGGTTTAAACACACATACATACATATATCATGTAATTGATCTAAACATATATAGTTGCCTGATTTCTTTAGTTTTAAATGCTTATATATCTCCAAGAACTATATCTCCAAGCCTCTAGGTCTTTGTCTGCACAAATGATCTTTTGTCTGTTCTGTACACTCTGCTTAGATTATCTGAGTTGACAAAAGTAAAAGTGACAGTCACTCTGGTTGGTAAAAGTGACAGTCACTCCGGATGACCTAGTTCTAGAGCAGTAACTATAAAAAAATTATATTCAGAAAGAAGAACAAAAAAACTCAAGTGCACCAAAGCTTACTCCTTTGCTGTGAATTAGGCTATGAAAGGGGGTGGAGCAAATATAAACACACACCTTATGTTATAGAAGTATGACATTACCATAGTAGAAAGACAATGTTCTCCCTTTTCTTGGATTTCATTAGGGGAAATGTATTCATATATATTGTAAAAGAATGCAAAAATAAAATTTAAATAAAGTCATATGTATAAAATATATATTGGAAATATAATAAAAGACAATATTTTATTTTTTTCATTATTTTTTGTTTATTACTTTAATTTAAAAAATGAAAAAATTTCTGTCCTATGTTCATGATCCTTTAAAGATACGTAAGGGAGTGGTAATACATCTCTAATATGCTAGATCATTTAATTATTGCACTATTGTTTGCAGAGAAGCTAACATTAGTTCTGGACAGTAGACTTTGGCACTGCTTAACTGAACATGAGCAGTGATTGGCAGTTATGCACATATGCTCCCTATGCTCAGTGGCTCTCGATAAGTATTACACTGTTTCTTTACCTTTCCATCAGCTCTGAACTTGTGGTTTAAAAATCTCCGTGGACTAGTCCAGGTGATTGACAGTCAGAAGAGAGCAGGCAAAGATAAATGTTGGCAGCGCAATGCTGCACACCAACCGGAATCACAAGAGGATATATTCTTCTACAATTGCACATTGATCAATATGAGCCATTACCTATTACTAAGATAGTATAATTATATGAGATAGAAATACATTATTAAAAGATATTGCTATTTCTGTTACACAATTTAAAGCCAACTAGTAGGGCTCATGGCCATAATTTGTGCAGTTAAGTTGCATTCAACAAATAACTAGATAGTTCTTGGTGGAAAAATGTTTGACTAGTTGTTTATTTCTGTGAAAAATAGATAATCTGTACGCCACTGCAGATATATATTAACTTAAATCTATTCTATTGAAGCTCTGGCTCATGGAAAGAATAAATAAATTCTGACAAAATAATATAAATGAGACTCTGAAGAGCCATTTGACAAAGTAAATCAATATTTTTTTGGAATTCTATGAATCACGAAAAGATAATATTTATATTAGGAAAAAACCTCTGCAAGTGACAATTTGAGTATAATATTTAAGATGCAGCAATAAAATAAATAAAAGGATGACAAAGCAATAACAATTTATCATGAAGTTGTACTGTATGAATAAGATTTAATTCACTCAGTAGCACAGAACTGCAGAAGCATTTTTTAGTAAATTGATGTATTTTTTAGATTTTTGTCACATTAAATTATGAAAATGGGAAAACTGGAATCGTAGTAAACCATTATTTGCATTACATACAAATAAAACTTATGCTAACACTTTGAAAAGATATGAAATTGAAAGACTGGTTGAGTTTCATATCCCTTTAATTGTCTTTAGCAGGATAAATAAGGGGAAACTTAGAAAACCAACGATTTTCAGAGTTAATTTGCTGAAAAGGCAACAAATTAAATAATTAAAATATACTGAAAAGTTTTTAGCTACATACAATTAAACATTTATAATACAATCTCACATTGTTTGATATCACTTAAAATATCTTGGTTTTCACTTGTTACTTTATATATTTTACAAGCAATAAAGGTGTTACATGATTTCTGTGAGACTTATGCAGCGGTAATTCAACCCTTTAAATGTATGTGTTAGTTCTGGACACTGAAAAGGTCTGGGCACTGTAATCTCCACTCCAGCATTAGACATACTGACATTAGAGGGGTTAAATCACAGGGGTTTATGTTTTGGGCATTCAATCATTAAATCATTGTTACAATCAACTCGGTAAACTGCTGTTTTGTGTGTGTCTTTAAACTTTGCCATTAAAAGCAGTTAATGACAAAAAAAGTTTAGGGGTGGCCATAACACTGTTTCACACAAAGTGCTAACTTTTCTTATTGCAAATTCAAGGCAATGCAATTGACAATCCATTAAAGAACCTTGCTTTCAAGTGGCTACTTTTCTTTTTTTTCACTCGCTATATATTCCCATTAAAGAATGAACAAACCTGATTCAAATCTATCAGATAACACTACACATATTCTTGCATAATATTTGCAGGTGTCATATTCAACACTTTTATCTTCTTAGTTAACTTAAAGGCCCCCATATATTAAAGTCCAGATGGATAAGGTTACAAGGCTACATACTGAAACCTTTTCCACCTGGCATCGCAGAAAATGGGCAGTAGCCATTGCACAAACGATTGCTTGTACAACCATGCCCCCTGCTTTTGTACAACCAATTGCATGAGAACAGGGCTTGTCAATTATACCGATCAATCTTGAACAGGATGATTTAACAACTCCATCCTTAAGGTGGCTGAGAGGATATATAGCAGCAGTCTGCTCATGTGAGCCTGCAACATTTGGGCCCAAAGTATGCCAACTATGCTTGCGTGCTTGCCTAATTCTCTAAAGCTCTCTTCTCTGGTGAGTCTTCCTAAAAAAACATTTACATAGGTTCATATATATATATAAGTATTTGTGTTGAGTATGTGATATTCTGTACAGCTAAGGGTATCTCCAGGAAAAGTTAAGACACCAACATCTACAAATGCATGTTTTAATTTTAATATTTAATTTTAAGTCACACTCACACTTTCGTGTTTGTCTCTAACATTACTGACATTACTGATTGACACTTACGTAGGAACCTATTGTTACCTGTTCCCATCTGAACCACCGCTAAACCATTTGAATGCATATTGTATATTGGCTTGATGGGCAGAGTGAGCACAATATTCTCTATCGCTATATGGTCACTTTGCAAAATTTATTTATTTTGATTGTTAAAGGCTTGTTTACATTTTGGTGTGTTCTTAAAACAAGATATCAACTGCAGGTTTCTATTTAAAGGATTTATCATATATTCTTATACTGGATTTAAACAATCCTGAAACTGTAAAGCATGAACCCATTGACTTGCAACATTGTATCTGCTTAGGAGACCTTCAAACGAGATTGTGTGTTAGTGACTGTAATGACAGTGAGTTTCAAAGTGATTGTGTCAACATTATTGAACTTTTAAACTGGAATGTGCCTTCATGACCATGGGGTAGATTTACCAATGTCTGTCCGACATGATACGCTGTAGCGTATCATGTCCGACGGACATCACTGAATGCCGACAGCATACACTGTCTGCATTTATCATTACACAAGCAGAATTGCTTGTGCAATGCTGCCCCCCTGCAAATTTGCGGCCGCTAAGCAGGGGGTGTCAATCAGCCTGGTCGTATAGGATCGGGCTGATTGAAGACCGCAGCCTCAGAAACAGTGGACAAGTTATGGAGCAGCGTTCTTTAGACCGCTGCTTCATAACTGCTGTTTCCGGAGAGCCTGAAGGCTTGCGTGTTGTGACTTTTGATTTATTATTTGGTCCATTTTTAGATGGTTTAAGTTTTCTTTATAGTTAGTTATCAGCAGGGTTGAAACTATTTCCAAGGTTCAGGTAAATGTAGGTAATAAAGAATAGATATAAAAACTTTGAGGGCCTACCATTTAGAATATGAAATTGTTTTAAATGAATCCTAGGCATTTTAGTTTTTAAGCTATGCTACTGCATTTTGTGGTAATGTATGCTAATTACTATGGCCAGAGTTTTTTTTTTTTTCATGAAAGGTGACAACGCCAACTGTCATCATTGTTTAATTTCTCTAGCTCATGAATGTTTCTATAATGTGGTCAAATCTATATCAGATCAATAAATTCTGTAGCATGGGAAATACATATAGAAACATTTATTCTGGTAGCAGATTGATAGTTCATTCTAGTTTATTTATTTATCTTATTCAATATGAGGATATCCTAACACTTATTTAAAGGGACACTGTACCCAAAAAATTTCTTTCGTGATTCAGATTGAGCATGAAATTTTAAGCAACTTTCTAATTTACTTCTATTATCAAATTTTCTTCGTTCTCTTGGTATCTTTATTTGAAATGCAAGAATGTAAGTTTAGATGCTGGCCCATTTTTGGTGAACAACCTGGGTTGTCCTTGCTGATTGGTGGATAAATTCATCCACCAATAAAAAAGTGCTGTCCAGAGTTCTGAAACAAAAAAAAGCTTAGATGTCTTCTTTTTCAAATAATGATAGCAAGAGAACGAAGAAAAATTGATAATAGGAGTAAATTAGAAAGTTGCTTAAAATTGCATGCTCTTTCTGAATTACAAAAGAAAAAATTTGGGTTCAGTGTCCCTTTAAGGTATTCTTGAATTTCCATACTGCAGCTATTCAAAGTTCTTCTCAAGGTTATATTCAGAAAAGGAATTACAAAATAGTTATTAATTATAGGCTTTCAAATGAGTATAAATATATACTATAATTATCAACAGTTTCATTTTTTTTCTTTTCATTTTTACATTAATATAGTTTTTATTTCAAGTACTTTTTTACTATTATGCTCATTTGTTAATCCTGAAAACACTGTTATTCATTGAAATAGTTATTTTGAATATAATACAAATTCAGTATTATTCTCAATGACATTCATTTTTACCTGGAGGATAATCAGATAGTTTAAGTTTCATTTTTACAGGAAGTGTTTTTCCAATCCATTTGGGACCAGTGAAATATTTTATGAAAGTTCAGTAAGACAGTTTGCTATGAACGCTTTAATGCCAAACGTCCTTGGAATTATGTATCTGATACAGCATTTTTTTATTATCTCAAATGTACTGAAGATGATGCTTCTGGGAATGATGTCATAGACTGGCATGTTTTTAAGAATTTTATGAACTATTAAACAAAAGAACTATACGCTAAGAATAAATTAAACTATTAAATACATATTAAAGGTCATGATTTATTGAGTGTCAAGTTTGATTCTGCAATAGAGAATACTTCTAAAATAATAGAGAAATAATATAAAGATAGTAAACATAATTTCTGTGAAAGACTGCAGATATTTATAAAACCAATTTCATTTATGGCACAAAACACAGCACTTTTTGTGTTTATATAAATTGGTAGTGGTGCTTTTTTTAACTAAAAAATTCAATAAATGGTGTATTATTAGACAATAAATGGTGTATTATATTAAAAATATATTTTTTTTTAAATTAGTTGACAATAACTACTAATTCCACTCAAAAAATATGAGTTAAAAGTTATATAAAAAATAATAAAATGATACATTCTTTACTCAATGGCTTAAAGGCACAGAAAATGTAAAATAAAAATGTTCTAATTTGTTAGAGCATTTTATTATTGCTTGCTTATAACTATGTGTTTAATCCCTGAGTATGCACAACTGGGAGCTAGCTGAACATATCTGGTGACCCAACCACAAGAGGCATCTTTGTTGTCACCAATCACCAAAGAGCTCCCAATAGTGCATTTCTGCTCTTAAACATACCTATGTATGCTTGTCAACAAAGGATACCAAGTCAAAGGATACAAAGTAAATTTGGTAATAGAAAGTAACTGAAAAGCTGTTGAAACTGCATGTTCCACTTCTATCTAAATCATCAAAGTCTATTTTTTACTTTCATGTTATCTAGTATTCTTTTTCTCACCAGATGCTAATTGCAATATTTCAAACCTCAAACAATCCTTAGTAATTAATATTATTGAATGTAACTCTCTTTTATTAAAAGCCTTTTGTCTACTATGCTATGACTGCAATATTTAATACTGCACGAAAACTCCACTCACCACCACTGGACAATAACAATATAATGAATGAATAAAGCAATATAACAAATGTCATAACAATAATAAATTGACCTTAGAATATTTGCTTTTGCAAATATATAATACTGTCTAACCAATTGTAATTTAGTTTATCTTTTTAGGCTCAGAGTAATGTAGCCAACATTGCCTACACAATTATGATTCTGCATCTTTGAATGTGCAGCCGTTTTCAGCACTGTGATTGGTTGTTTCTGTGGCTACATAAAGCTGAATAACTGTTTAGACAACACTATAAATGTGTTGCAAAATGAATTAGTTTAAAATTAGTTTAACTGTTGTTAGGCAATGCATTACATATATTGCATTTGTATTATTTTAATACAGTGTATTTCTATAATATACTCCTGAAGCATGTTTGCCATCTTTATATTATAGCAAAATATTATTAAATCTGGCTTTGGGAATTATTAAATTTATATAGATAATAGAGCTTTTTTGTATGTCTGATTGCCATGCAACTCAAATTACTTTCACAAAATGGTCTTTAATATCTTTTTAAGAAGGTCTTATATTAAGCTAAAAAAACATCTCCATCAATGTGAAGATATTACTTAAAGGGACACTGAACCCATATTTTTTCTTTTGTGATACAGATAAAGCATGCAATTTTAAGCAACTTTCTAATTTACTCCTATTATCACATTTTCTTCATTCTCTTGGTATCTTTATTTGAAAAGCAAGAACGTAAGTTTAGATGCCGGCCCATTTTTGGTGAACAACCTGGGTTGTTCTTGCTGATTGGTGTATACATTTACCCATCAAAAAACAAGTGCTGTCCAGGGCCTCAACCAAAAATTGTCTGGTTCCTTAGCTTAGATGCCTTCTTTTTCAAATAAAGATAGCAAGAGAATGAAGAAAAATTGATAGTAGGAGTAAATTAGAAAGTTGCTTAAAATTGAATGCTTTATCTGAATCACAAAAAAAAAATTGGGTTCAGTGTACCTTTAAGTAAATAAGTTCTACAGAATATCAGAAGAATTGAGTTATCTCATTAGTACATCAAACCAATGACAAGCTGATTTGCAATATAAATAAATAACACTGTTGTCTAGATTCTTCACAGCTAGATAACACGTTTGCATTTATTCCATGTTTCTATGTAGGACATTTATTTACAGGAATAAACTTTTGGCATACGTTGCTTTTTTCATTTAACCCCAATACTATGCCACTTCTCATGGATGCTTTATAGCTGGGTATATCATTTTGTAATCTTCTACAATTAAACATGAAGGGCGAGATAACAAATATTTTTTTTATTTATTATCAAAAAGAAAAAAAATTATACCTAATCCCTATGAAAATAAAAAAGCCCCCCAAAATAAAAACACCCCGTAATCTAATACTAAACTACCAGTAGCCCTTAAAAGGGCTTTTTGTAGTTAAACAGCTCTTTTCCTTAAAAAAAATACTAAGTCCCCCCTCTAACAGTAAAACCACCCACCCACCAAACCCCCCAAAATAAAAAAAAACTAACACTAAAAAATCCTAAACTACCAATTGCCCCTAAGAGGCATTTGTATGGGCATTAAGCTCTTTTAAGATTGCCCAAAATCCCTAATTTAAAAAAAAAAAAAAAAAAAAAGGCCTAACTCTAAGCCCCAGATAGGTACTCATGGTACCTGAAGTCTGGCGGTGAAGTCTTCTTCCAAGCGTCAACCTCTTCTGTCTTCATCCTGGACCACAGAACTGAAGACCGACGACCGCGGAACTGAAGCCTGGTGACAGCGGAACCATGGAGGGTGGAGAATCCTCTTCGTACGATCGCCGCAGTACACTGAATAGTGAATTTAAGGTATGTGATTAAATATGGCGTCCCTTGCCTTCCCATTGACTGATTTGATTCTTCAAATTCAAATCAGCCAATAGGATGAGAACTACTGAAATCCTATTGGCTGTTCAAATTTTTTTAAGGAAAAGAGCTGTTTAATGCCCTACAAAAGGCCCTATTTAAAGGGACAGTCAAGTATAAATTAAACTTTCATTATTCAGATAGGACTTTTAATTTTAATTGACTTTCCAATTTACTTTTATCATCAAATTTGTTTTTTTCTCTTGGTTTTCTTAGTTTAAACTAAACATAGGTAGGCTCATATGCTAATTTCTAAGCCTTTGAGGGCTGCCTCTTATCACATGCTTTTTAAATCTCTTTTCAACACAAAGAGACAGAAAGTACACGTGGGCTATATAGATAACACTGTGTTCAGGCACAGAAAGTTATTTAAGATCTAGCACAATACAATGCTAAATTTAAGACAATATATAATAAACAGTCAGTGTCATGTGATCAGGGGGCTGGAAGAAGGTTCCTAGATACAAGGTAATCACAAAGGTAAAAAGTACATTAATATAACTGTGTTGGTTATGCAAAACTGGGGAATGAGTAATAAAGGGATTATCTTTTAAAACAATAACAATTCTATGGTTGACTGTCCCTTTAAGGGCTACTGGCAGTTTAGTATTAGATTAGGGGGTGTTTTTATTTGGGGGGGCTTTTTTATTTTCATAGGGATTAGGTATATTTTTTTGTTGTTTATTATTTTCTGTAATGTTAGACTTTTTTTATTTTCTGTAATTTTAGCTTAATTTAAACTTATTTTTTTTATTTTTAAAGTAATGTTAGATTTTTTATTTTAATTGTAATTTAGTATTTTAATGTATGTAATGGAGTTAATTTAGGGGGTGTTAGGTTAGGGGGCTTAGTGATTGGTTATTTGTGTTGACGGGTTTGGCAGTTTAGGGGTTAATAGATGTATTAGCATTGTTGTGTTATGGTTTTGGTGGTTTAGGGGTTAATAGATTTATTAGGATTATTGCATTGTGTGGGTTTGGTGGATTAGGGGTTAATAGTTTTAATAGGTAGTTTGTGATAACTGTGAATGGCGGATTAAGGGTTAATAGTTTAATTAGGCATATTGCGTTGTTGGGGATTGTCAGTTTAGTGGTTAATACTTTTATTATTAGTTCTGATGTGGGTTAATGGTGAATTAGGGGTTGATATACTTTCTTAGTTATTGCGGTGGGGGATTGCGGTTGACAGGTAGATAGATATTGCGCATGCATTAGGTGTTAGTTAATATTTTCAGGCAGTTACAGGAGTTACGGTTTACACATACTCAGCGTAAGGCTTGTTGTGTATGCGTATGTGTGACAAGGTGAAAAGGGAGTAAAATATCTCCATTTTCACCGCGTAAGTCCTTGCGCTGAATATGTGATACCGATTTGCGACGCGGTTCTATGCTAGCTTATGGGAGTAAAAACTGAGGCCGACGGGTGAAATTTACGTGCCGCATTTATATGCGGGACTGTATATGTGATACCTTTGCTACTCAATCTACTTTGCTACGGTCTTATCCGATTCACAGAGATACCACTAATTTGTGTTGACGTCACAAGCCTCGCTTCCAGCTCTGCTCACTGCCGCAAATTACACATTTACTCTCTGTCACAGCAAGTCAGTACATCCGATACAGGTACTCTGCATTCTCTTCGTATAAAGTGAAATAAGTACTTACTGTAAAATACTATTTATGTTCATATTCATATACATCTGGGACAATACGTTGTAACTGAATTGAAGTCTTTATCTTGGTACTTGGTTTAAGTAAACTTGATAACAAGCACTTAGAACTGCATTAATTGTGGTTTCTTTAAATACAATCTGACATGAAGGTATAAGCTATGAACTTAATGAACACGTTGTTACAGATTGCAATTGCTGAAGAATCAAATTCACTTTATAATTTACTTAATATATTCAAGTCTCTTTTTCCCCAACTTCTTGTTAAACCCAGCTTGTGCTGATTACGTTTAACCTAATTTTATCTAGAGACTAAATGCTTCTCTTTTTCAAAGTTCAATCCTTCAATATTGAATTTAATAACTTGAGAATCTACAACTCCATAACTAACCTCTAACTAAAGTGGTTAAAGCCTTACATAATTATCAAGCCTATTACCTTAAAGGGAAAGAGTGGAAATGGATGCAAATGAAGTAACAAGTCAGATTCAAAACCTAAACCAAAAGGTATATATTTTAGCACAAGCTATTACCACATTACAAACAGAGAATACTACACTAAAAGGTTTGCTTAATGACATAATAACACATAAGACAACAGATCATCCTAAACCATATATTAATCCACTCTCAATGTTTTCAGGTGTTCATTCTGAATTTAGAAGTTTTAAAAACGCCTGTTACTTATTTTTCTCTCTAAAGCCTCAAACTTATTATAATGCACTACAATTTCTTATTTGTGTGGAGAACCCAGAACTTGGGCCAATAGATTTTTTGAAACTAATGATATAATCTTGGATTCTCTTGATAACTTTTTCTCTACTATGGCTATCCTATATGAAGACACTAATAAACAGAACACTGCAGAAAATAATCTAAGGGCTTTAAAACAGGGTAAAAGACCCATAGAGGACTACATAGCTGATTTCCAACTATGGGCAACAGACTCACTATGGAATGCAGTTAGTCTTAAAAATCAATTCAGATTGTTAGAAAATTTGAAAGACAAACTATCTAGAATCGAGATGCCAGAGACCTTAGAGAACCTCATTAAGTTCTGTACAGGGCCGCCATCAGGGGGTGACAGGGGTGACTCCTGTCAGGGGCCCAAATGGGCCAGGGGGACCCCATGAGGCAAGAACTAAAAAAAAAAAAATTTTTTTTTTTTTTTTTTTTTTTTTACATTTTGGCATCCACCAGTGGGTACTACAGCAGAGTGCTAATTGAGCATGGGAATTGTTATTACAAGGAGTAAAGTATTAGCATTTGAGAGGATTTCTGAGTGTGCACTAAACCACTATGCACATAAACATTGTCTGTTCCTTTTTAGGACATTTTGACCTTACTATTGATTATTCACATCTTTCTACAGACTTTGAGACTAATGAGACCTTTCCGGAAGTCACCAATCCACCATTTAACCTTTAAATTATTGTTTAGGCAGTTCAGGGCCCTTCCTTTCAGCCACTGCATGCTGTTGTCATCATTTAGTTGGCATCTTCCTTTACAGAAAGATAATCAGAGCTCCATATTTTGTTTTCTAAATCTAATTTTTCCACAAAACTGTAGTTTACCTCATTACTTGTCAGGTCAATATAAACAAGTGCTGAGTGTCTGTTTGGGTGTCTGTGTCTGAGTGTGTTTCTTTTGCGTGTCTGTTACAGTGTCTATATGTGAATCCTTATGTGTGAGTGTGTGTGTTTCAGTGTATGAGTGTGTCTGTGTGTTTGTAAGTTACTACCTTTACAACAATTCCAATTTAAATAGACACTTAAGAATAAAGTGCATATACGTTTTAGTCACTTGGTCAATAATTACACTTCAAAGGAGGGGGGGGCCCTGATCAATGGTTAAGTTAGGGGCCCCAACATTTCTAGTGGCGGCCCTGGTTCTGTATAAACATGGACAGGTGATACAGGGAGCGAAGAGCAGAAAGGTCATTGCATGAATACAATTACTAGAGACCGACACCTACTCATGTGGATAAGATTACCAAGAATTCAACACCTATGGAAATAGGAACATTTAGAGGTCCACTATCTCAGGAAGAAAAACTTAGGAGACGTATATCAAACCTCTGCATGTATTGTGGACAAAAGGATCATTCACTTTCAACTTGTCATATTTTGAATCGACAAAGAAAGGGTAAGATAAAATCTATTCTCTCTTTAAGCCATCATAAACACAAAACTCATCTGTTATTCTTACAGTGGGAACATCTTCAGTTTCAGACAGAGGCTATGATTGACTTTGGAGCTTTTGGAGTATTTATGGATGAAAAAATTGTAAAAGCAAAACAAATTCCTTGTATTGAAAAAACAATGCCTATCCATGTAAAGGTAATTGATGGATCTCATTTTTTAAAGGGGCCTATCACACATCATACCATACCTCTACAAATCACTACAAAAGATGGCCATACAGAATATTTATCTTTTGATGTGATACCCAGCTCCCTACCTCCTATCATATTAGGACATCCATGGTTGTTAAAACACAATCCTTCTATTGATTGGGTGGATAACAAATTGACTTTCAGTTCAACTTTTTGTTCCACAACTTGTTTTCCTTATATAACTATAGCTCAAACAGAACAACAATTGCCAGCAGAGTATCAAGATTTTACTGATGTATACAATCTCAAAGAGGCTGAAAATCTGGTACCACATAGAACTTTCAATTGCCCTATTGAGACAAAACTTGATGCCAATATTCCTTTTGGAAGAATATTTCCATTGTCACATCGTGAATTACAGCATCTTCGAACCCCTAAACCGCCGCTCCCGGACCCCGCCGCCACCTACATTATACCTATTAACCCCTAATCTGCCGCCCCCATACCACCACCACCTACATAAAGTTATTAACCCCTATCCTGCCGATCCCGGACCCCGCTGCAAATAAATGAATTGTTTAACCCCTAAACCGCCGCTCCCGGACCCTGCCACCACCTACATTACATTTATTAACCCCTATCCTGCCCCCCCTACACCGCCGCCACCTACAGTACATTGATTAACCCCTAGGTTAGGATTTATTTTACCGATAATTTTGTAATTATTTTAACTAGGTAGCTATTAAATAGTTATTAACTCTTTAATAGCTATTGTACCTAGTTAAAATAAATACAAAGTTGCCTGTAAAATAAAAATAAACCCTAAAATAGCTACAATGTAATTATTAATTATATTGTAGCTATCTAAGGGTTTATTTTATAGGTAAGTATTTAGTTTTAAATAGAATTAATTTATTTTTAATGATAGGAATATTTATTTAGATTCATTTAAATAATATTTAAGTTAGGGGGTGTTAGGGTTATGGTTAGACTTATTTACGAAAGGGACCGGGATCGGCAGGATAAGGGTTAATAACTTTATGTAGTTGGCGGCGGTATAGGGGGCGGCAGATTAGGGGTTAATAGGTATAATGTAGGTGGCGGCGGGGTCAGGGAGCGGCGGTTTAGGGGTTCATATATTTATTATATTTGCGGATCGGTCCGGGAGCGGAGGTTTAGGGGTTAATAAGTTTATTATAGTTGTGGCGGGGTCCAGGAGCGGCGGTTTAGGGGGTAATAAGTTTATTTAGGTGTGGTGGGGTCCGGGGGGCAGATTAGGGGTGTTTAGACTCTGGGTACAAGTTATGGTGTTCGGTGCAGACACTTCCCATATGACTCAATGGGATATCGGGCAGCAGCGAACATGAGCTCTCGCTGCTGTCAGACTCCCATTGATTCCTATGGGATCCGCCGTCTCCAGGGCAGTGGATTGAAATCCAGGTACGCTGGCCCAGAATAGTGGCGAGCGTACCTGGTAGGTATTTGATAACTACCAAAAGTAGTCAGATTGTGCCGAACTTGCGTTCGGAACATCTGGAGTGACGTAACCATCGATCTGTGTTGGACTGAGTCCGGCGGATCATATGTTACGTCACTAGATTCTACTTTTGCCAGGCTGTAGGGCTTGATATCTACGGTGAATCAGCCTCTCCACAAATACGCTGCGGAATTCCAGCGTATTTGCGGCTGATGGCTTGATAACTAGAGGCCATTATCTTCAAGACAGGTGAGATGGAATCTATTTTTTGATAGGTTTAATTTCCTAACATACCGACCTTGTTCAAAAAATGCTAAAGCTGATGCTCTATCTTGAAGAATGTTAGAAACTCCTGAGAAAGAAAAACCATCCCACATTCTTCCACCTGAAAGATTTATTGGAGTTCTTACAACATTAAAGTCAGAAATCTTGTCAGCACTAAAGAAAGACAAGAATATTCCCATCACTATACTAAGAAAATAATCTTCAGGATTATTCTACCATAAAAAAAACAACTTTATGTACCAGGATCTAAAAGAAAACAAATTCTTCATCAATTTCACAATACTCCTCTTGCTGGCCATCCAGGTATTTCCAAGACAAAATAACTCATACAAAGACATTTCTGGTGGCCATCTTAACACAAGATGTACAGTATATAAGTATGTTCACTCATGTCAAATCTGTGCCCGAAACAAACTTGATCACCAAAAACCTTATGGTTTATTAAAACCTTTACCAACACCAGATATTCCTTGGTCTCAAATTTCTATGGACTTTATTGTCAATTTACCTAATTCCAATCATTTTAACACTATTTTAATGGTTGTTGATCACCTCACAAGACTGGCACATTTTGTACCCTTGAAACATTTACCTTCCGCCTTAAATACTGCAAAGATTTTTATCAATCATATTGTAAAGCTACATGGTTTACCATCTACAATCATTTCAGACAGAGGTACGCAGTTTACGTCCAGATTCTGGAGAGAAATGTGTAGAACACTTAATATCTATTGTAAATTCTCAACAGTATATCATCCTCAAACCAATGGATTAACTGAAATAATAAATCAAACATTAGAACAGTATCTCCATTGTTATGTTTCACATTTACAAGAAAACTGGTCAGAAATCTTTCCACTTGCAGAGTTTGCATACAATAACTCATTCAACTCATCCATAAAATCTAGTCCATTTCTATGGACTTTATTGTCAATTTACCTAATTCCAATCATTTTAACACTATTTTAGTGGTTGTTGATCACCTCACAAGACTGGCAAATTTTGTACCCTTCAACTCATCCATAAAATCTAGTCCATTCATGGCTACCTTTGATTACCATCCTTCAACTTTTCCAACCTTGTTCACAACCTCTTCAACACCAGCTGCAGTGAACTTTTCTAATAAGATCAAGACATCTTTAATACTACTTAAAATACATTTAAATGATGCCAAGGAAAAACAAAAGTTCTACTATTACCAAAAGAGAAGACAAAATCCTCCTTACCAAACAGGTGACTTAGTCTGGTTATCTACAAGGAATCTTAAACTGAATGTGCCAAGTAAAAAACTGGCTAATCAGTTTATTGGACCTTTTCCTATCACAAAAATCATAAATCCAAATGGAGTTATCCTCAAGTTACCCAAAACATACAAGATTCATCCTTTTTTCCACGTTTCACTTTTGAAACCTTTTGTTCCTGATACCATCTTCACAAACAAAGAATACCTCCACCACCAGTATTGATTGATGATCACTCTGAATACCAAGTTGAAAGCTTATTAGATTCAAGAATTAAGAAAAAAAAGTCTTGAGTACTTGGTTCGATGGAAGGGCTACGATCCTGAAGAAGATTCCTGGGTATCAAGTCAGGATATTCATGCTCCTAAGTTAGTTTCTAAATTTCATAAAACCTACCCGCAAAAACCTTGTCCAGAATCCTCATAGAGGATTCCTTGAGAAGGGGGATCTGTTATATCCCTATGTTATGTACCTTTGTACCTTTAAGATGATTTCTCCTCCTACACATTTACCTTTAAAAGGATGTTCATTCTCCTTCCTCTTTGCTTGATAATTAGTGTGTATTCAGTGCATCTGTCTCTCACTGCTCTCTGAGCCGAATGTGTCTACATTGAATCCTGATCTCTTTGAGACGTTTACCTCTTGTGGGACACTTCGCTACTACAAGTTTGCCTCTTCAACTTGAATTGTTTTATGCATTGATCATCATCATATGTGCTTACTTACTGTTTTCAACTGTTTACCAAATACTAAATTGAATCAAGTTTACTTTCAATTACCTTTGCTACTCAATCTACTTTGCTACGGTCTTATCCGATTCACAGAGATACAACTAAGTTGTGTTGACGTCATGAG
The DNA here is from genome assembly GCF_027579735.1 of Bombina bombina. NCBI lineage: Eukaryota > Metazoa > Chordata > Amphibia > Anura > Bombinatoridae > Bombina > Bombina bombina. Next base: position 378,205,933 of record NC_069499.1, read on the forward strand.
CCTCGCTTCCAACTCCGCTCACTGATGCAACTTACACAGTTACTCTCTGTCACAGCAAGTCAGTACATCCTGTGGTGACATTTTATCACTGGTATATTAAAATATAGCTCACAGATTTTATACCTGGCAATTCACATAGCTGGTTTTAAAATTGAATATTCAAGTAGTTATTTGGCCTAGTGTCTGTCTAAGTAGGGCACTCCCAATAGCTTTGAGTGGCATTTGATAAACCACTCCCTATTGAATTGGGGTATAAAAAAACTGGAACACCAAAATCTCCCTCTCCTTCTTATCCTGTTCCTGCTGAAAAGATGGCTGATGTTGGACACACTGGAGAATGTGGCTAAGTATATCCCTTGAATAAAATCCTGTGATTATTTTATCAGTGTTGAGGAAGTTGTATTATTGTAGTAAAAGTTGCCATGTATTAATTATTTGGACTGTTTTGCTGTAAAATAGATGTATATATATACCTGTAAATATTTATCTTATTATTAACATATATTGATTCCTAATAAACTGTTTGGAAACAATGGAGACCTTTTTAATTAAAAACCACACATCTGATACAAGTACTCTGCATTCTCTTCCCATAAAGTGAAATAAGTACTTACTGTGAAATACTATTTATGTTCATATTCATATACATCTGGGACAATACGTTATCTGAATTGACGTCTTTTTATCTTGGTACTTGGATTAAGTAAACTTGATAACAAGCACTTAGAACTGCATTAATTCATTATTGTGCTTTCTCTAAACACAATCTGACATGAAGGTATAACCTAGGAAACTTAATGAACACGTTGTTACAGATTGCAATTGCTGAAGAATCAAATTCACTTTATAATTTACTTAATATATTCAAGTCTCTTTTTTCCCCAACTTCTTGTTAAACCCAGCTTGTGCGTTTAACCTAATTTTATCTAGAGACTAAATGCTTCTCTTTTTCAAAGTTCAATCCTTCAATATTGAATTTAATAACTTCAGAAGCTGCAAACCCATAACTAACCTCTAACTAAAGTGGTTACAGCCTTACACGGACAAACATCACCGCAATTCAACCCGGCGTTGCACCAGCAGTTCATTCAGCGAGGTCTGTCGGACATGATCCACAATGTCGGATTATGTCCGACAGGCCTTTCATAAATAGGCACCTTATTTGTGTTTATAAATTAGCTAATTTTGCGTTTTGAAGCCACAATCTAATAAAATGGGTTGAGCTTGTAGTTATAATCAGATCTCATTACTTTTTCACATTGTGTACATATAAATGCTTCTTTATCTTATATCTGTTCATAAACCAATCACCAAGACTTGGAGAGAACAATGGAAAATTAACATTTTATTACTTTATCTCTTCTATAACCCACTGGGAGTGTAATTTTTTCTACTGGCTGTGTTAACACTGCTTGGCCTGGAGGCAAAAAACTTTCAGGATGGGTGGGGATATCACAGGCTAAATAAACTATTTCATATGCCAATATAAGGGTAATGGAAATACTTGTAAACAATTTAATACATTCCAGCAAGTAAAGTGGATCATTGGGAACAAATTAAAGGGGAGAACATTTTTGAGTAAACTGTCCCTTTAAGCAAAGATCTTAAAACACATTCCTAAGGTTGCCAGTACAGAGTATTCCATACAGTCTAATAGCCTCTTAAAATACTGGCAGTCCTGTACAAAACTTGTCACTTTCATAGCAATCACATGACAGATGGAACAACATGTTGCTTCCACATCCTTAGGGGCATCAAAACAACATTGCAATATATTTTAATAATCTATTTTCCCTTTTTTCCTTTAATTTAAGTGAGAAAGTTGTGTATTTAGCAGGTTAGTAGGCCTGGAAAATTAAATAGCATATAGTAGGCTTCACAAGCATAAATTTGCCACATATCTGTCCCTACGTTGCAGTTTTGTATCTTACCTTTTATTCTTATGTTAAAGGACCAGTAAACACAGTAGATTTGCATAATCAACAAATGCAAGATAACAAGACAATACAATAGCATTTACTCTGAATTTCAAATGAGTAGTAGATTATTTTCTAAAACATTTCAAAGTTATGTATATTTCCACTCCCCCTGTACCATGTGATAGCAATCAGCCAGTCACAAATGCATATACGTATAGTCTGAGTTCTTGCACATGCTCAGTAGGAGCTGGTGACTCAAAAAAGTGCAAATATAAAAGACTGTGCACATTTTTTTTAATGGAAGTAAATTGGAAAGTTGTTTAAAATTACATGCTGTATCTGAATCATGAAAATGTAATAAAACCTGAGTGTCCCTTTAAACAATAAGGGCTAGATTACAAGTGGTGCGATAATTTATCGCGTGCCAGCAAACAGGCAAATTTGCCCCTTTGCAGGCGCATGATAAATAACCAGATATTACAGTGGCTTGTTATTGCTACCGCATTTTCTAAAAAAACTGGCACTGAAAAGTGACTTTACATTGTGGTCTAAGGGAACTCTATGTTCCCAGTAAATATATATGTATATGTGTATATGTTTATATACATATATATTTATGTGTAAATATGTGTATATACACAAATTAACGCATATATATATATATATATATATATATATATTTGCTGCCCATTGCTGCACAACTTAAAGGACCAGTCAACACTGTAGATTTGCATACTCAACAAATGCAAGATAACAAGACAATGCAATAGAACTTAGTCTGAACTTCAAATGAGTAGTAGATTTTTTTCTGACAATTTTAAAAGTTATGTCTATTTCCACTCCCCCTGTACCATGTGACAGCCATCAGCCAATCACAAATGCATACACGTACCATGTGACAGCAATCAGCCATTCACAGATGCATACACACTTATTCTTGCACATGCTCAGTAGGAGCTGGTGACTCAAAAAGTTTAAATATAAAAAGACTCTGCACATTTTGTTAATGGAAGTAAATAAGAAAGTTGTTTAAAATTGCATGCTCTATCTGAATAATAAAAGTTTAATTTTGATTGAGTGTCCCTTTAACACTTTCACTGCACTAGATCTCATGCCGTGTCTTACGGCATGAGAATGATGCTTCCATTGGAGCCTCTGGAAGTGCGCTTCAGTGCAATGCGAATGTGAGGTTGCATTCACATTGCACCAAACTCGCAATACCTGCACACATTAATGTGTGATGTTATTACTCATTTGAGCGCAAATATTTATGTAGCGTAAGTAATATTTTGAGCTCAACTCGTAATCTTGCCCTAAATATTTTATTAAGACAATGGCAGTGACCTGTCACCTCCAGGCTAATCCAAATTTAAAAATGGTGTGTGAAGTTTGACCATTAAAAAACAATTGCAGTAAACAAGGTACTAATCTGTTCTAATAATGATCAGACTCTGCAGATTTGATAATTTATTAGAATAGATTAGAAACATTTTATAATTACAAAATTTTACTGTCCATTAAATGCCAATGTCATAAGTATTACTTCCTATCAGTATTTATTCTTCAATTTGTTTTTTACATCCCTTAGTTGAACAAGCATGTCTTAATAATAGACAGTATATGAACCTTATAGTATATTGCTTTTTTAATGAGCTAGACATGATGAAGAAAAATGCATCCTGTAAATACTCAAAATAAAATATACCGGTTGCATTCCATTCCTTTTAGAGCAGTGTCCCAAAACCATCTGGCTCATACTGCATTTCTTTGAAGTGTGTTTAGTATACCAAAAATAGCAGAATATTAATCTTCTATTTTTTAGCTGACTAAACATTACATATATTAATTGCTGTTAGTTTTTCAAATGAACACAAACCACAGAATCTTTTCCACCTAGGTAGCATATGCATTATTCATAGTATATTTTGTAATAACTCAGTTGTTCAGTTTACTTTATAACCTGGTGCCAATTCCTTTTCTATCCTTTAATTTGCATCCGAAGATCATACAATAAACTCTAGTACATTTTAGCACAGACAAACAAGGAAAGGTCTTCACATTGCAGAACCTTGCTAAATTGAGAGAACAAATAATGTTTACAATAGTGCCACCTAGAGGAAGGAATTGACATTATAAAGATGGGTTGAATGCATTGGATAAGGGAAGCTTTGGAATAAAACCCGTGAATGCCATGCCTTTTTATCATGAACCTCAGGTTTAAAAAAAAGGGGGAGGTTAAGTGTAGGCTGCTAGAGTGCTAGCTTATAGGAGGGGGTGCCAGTCAATTTTGAATATCTAGATAGACACTCCCCCCACAATGCTCTCTTTTACTTTAGATTGATTGTTTGTTGCCAAAGCTGTATGTTTGGTGCTTGCCCTAATGTCTGTACAATGGCTTCAATTAGATATTAAGTCCTGTGGTATTTAGTCCCTGTGTACATTTCTGGGCTTGACTTCGAAAGTGTGTGAATCCCAAGGAAACTAGGATAACAAGTACCTTTGATTTGTTTATGTAGGTTTATAAGTGAAGAACTGTATGTTTTTGAACCTAAAGCTTGATGTCCTATGTATTATTTTATCTATGAGTAGATAAGCCTTTCATTTGGATATTTTGGTTAAGTACCTCCTAAACTTCTCATTCATTTTGCCTTTTATAGCAATTTGTGGGTTAAGGTTTTCAGGCCAGCAAAAATATTAAATAATTGTAGGTGCTATAAAATCCAAGATACGAATGTCATGATGAAGCAAACATCCCCCTAATGGGACACTAAAATCAAAATGAAACTTACATGATTCAGATAGAGCAATAGTTTTTAATGACTTTCTAATTTATCTCCATTATCAAATTGTGCAGTCTCATATTTAACAAGTGCAAGAGTTCACAGTGTAAATGTGAGATTGCGATTGGCTGGTGGCTCTCACATGATATAGGGGGATGGCAAAATTATGTAAATATTGAAAGTTGTCAGAAATAAGTACCATTGCATTGTATTCTCATTATTCACTTGATGATTAAGCAATTCTATAGCATGTAATGGTACTTTATTCTAGGATACTCATCTTTTCTTACAAAAAGCACTGGTCATAATAATTAGCATGAATTAACAGAAATAAATTCAGAACCTAAAACTGCAATGATGACCTTAAACTGATGATTTATTTCAAATGAAATTAGATTCCAACACACCTATTATACATTTTACTGCACTAATAATTGGTCAAATATGCTGAAGCATTTAATGACTAGGTGTTTGTAAGGATATTTGGAATTATAGGTTAAAGTATTTTAATGTATCTTGGTTGTTAACACGGGAGTCACACAGATATTTAGCAGTACTAGTTGAGAACACTTTAAGCTAGATAATAAAAGGCAATGGTACATACAAATACATTAAGGGTATTGCAGACACAATAAATTAACTAGCAATCAGAGCTAAGAAGCACCATGTTAAAGGCCATTGGAAAAATAAATAATGCACATTTATAGATTATCAAGTTTAATTATTTGAGTGGCAATGCTGTAGGCAAGCAATGCCAGTTTATGATGACAATGTAGCATGCAATACAGTTAGCTGTGTAATAAACATAAATGGGTGATAATTCAATAATATAAATTATTTTTCCAATTGCTCCCTCAACAAAACTTAAAGTAGAATATAAAAATATCAAAATGGTCTTGAAGAAGCTCTGCTATCATTAGCACCAGTGGTCTATTTGTGTTGATCTAAAGATTGTGAACTTCTTAATGGGGCAGCTATATGGATACACTTGCTTGTTTCATCTGCCTGTGGGAAAGTAGGAAAAAGCAAAATTACTGCAAAAAAGTGACATGGCCTTCAAGGGAAGACATGACTGTAGGTTGAAAGAGAAAAAAATAATTCTCCCACAACTCCATATCAAACTTGGACTAATTAAGCAATTTGTTAAGGCCTTGGACAGAGATGGCAATTGCTTCAAATAAATTTGTAGATCATTCCTTGGACTGAGTTTTGAAAAACTAAAAGCAGGAATTTTTGATGGTCCTTAAATTTGTAAACTCACACAAACCAGACAATTTTTAAGAACTGGTGCAAAAGATGCACATTTAAAAATTGGGTTCTAATATGAGCATAAAGGTACACTTTTTCCATAGCAACTTAGACAGATTTCCAAATAAACTTGGTGATTTTAGTTCGGAACAATGAGAAAGGTTCCATCAAGATATAAAGGTGATGGAGGAAATGTATCAAGGCAGATGGGACAGAAAAATGATGGCGGACTACTGCTGGAGCCACCAACTTAATTGTCCTGATGACCCACATAAAAGGAAAGCATACAAATGGTGTTTATCATCTTACTTTGTTTTTATATTACTGTACTGAATACAGTGCCATTACGTATTTGTATGATTTAATTACATGTGATTTGTTGGTAAGGTACACCTGATCATAAAATGTTTTGCATTTTTTTATGTTTTTCAAAAGCCAATCTAGAAAAAGCATTGCCATATTCAGAATAAGCAACACAAAGTTGTTAACTTGTTTAATAAATAATAATAATAATAATAATAATAATAAAAATAAATGAAAACATTAGTTACTCTGTTAGTGTTTTACAATTTTATTATCAATACTGAACATCAGTAGTGCAAGTAAAAAGTAATTGCTATGTTGTTATATAATGTTGAAGACTGAGCAGCCAAAGGCTCAAAGGCAAACATTTGGTTTGTCTAAATCTTTCTGAAGAATATTCAGAAAATGTAATTTCCCGAATACTTGTTTGCCTTGCTATTTGGAATTTTTATTAAACAAATTTAAATCTTCCTTTCCCACAGGTGAAAAAAGTTCACTTGTAGCATTACATACTTACCTCTAGTGCGCTGGAGAGCTGGGCTTATCCTGACTATTCTTCATATAGCCCCGGGGCACACTAATAGGAGTCTTAGTGCAGCGAATCCCCGGCCTGCACTAAAGGACCTTCACTTTTGTGATACCCAGTTTTCTTACATGACTAAGGGCTGATTGTAGCCCCCGAAACATTGTTGCTTTGCTTTGGACCCTGACATAAGATAGAAATAAAGGATATCCGTGGCTGGAACCAATTCCTTATGTTTTCATATATACCTTTTGGAATTGGCTTAACAATGTGTTTAGCTAGCTACCAGTAGTTCATTACTACTCCTTTAACAAATGATACCAAGAGAAGGAAGCAAAATTGATAATAGAAGCAAATTGGAGAGTTGTTTAAAATGGTATGTTCTATCTGAATCATGAAAGAAAAAATGGGTTTCATGTCCCTTCAATTTAAAGGGATAATTTGGTCAGTTTGTTTCATATAAAAAGGGACATTTTAAAACAGCTTTCACAATTTTGAAAAATTAAGGTTCCAGCCTAAATAAAGTAATACTTTCTTGCCATATTTGTCCCTCTCCACCAGTAATGCAGAGGCAGTCGTGCTTAGCAGCCAGTGAGGATTTGTAAAAAGTACAAAACCAACACTACAATATTAGTTTGAACTTAAATTTAAACACCTTTATTTAAATTTATTCAAGAAAAAAAATATATTTTGACCTGTGTAAATACTGCTCTTTCATATGTATGATAAATATTTTATAAGTACAATACCACTTTAAGTAGGATTCCTTATTTCATTGTATTGTTTAATTTTCAAGGAAATATGTAGAGATGGTATTGACATAATGCAAACATCAATTTAATATCATTTGCTCTTATGATATTTACTTTTTAAAATCATTGCTCAATTTAATTATTTGATTAGGCATTTACATTTCATCTTAGTTGCTTATTAAAAGATTTGCCAATTAATAAGCATTCTGTGTTTTTTGTTTTTTTGGGTTATTTTTTGCACTTAATCAACATATTTGTTTTACAGTACTTTAAGAAACAATTTAGACTGTAATTGAATGTCATGCAGGGATTTTTATGACTTTCTTGGCAGAACAAAAATGCATTTAAGATAAGAGGTGTAAAGCTATTAAACTAGCCATCATAATTTAATGCTGTAAATAAAATGATTACGTTCTATCTGAGGTAAACCATAGCTTTTCATCTTAAAAGTTTAAAAATTAGTCATCGCAATTTACATGGCCTATTGTCATCACTTAAAGTTCTTTATGACATTAAAAGATGTGCATTATTTCTCACTCTTTTAAACACAAATGCAACATCACTGTGCTATTTAGGGGATGCATAGCCTCTTGAAAGTGTAACAAAATATCAACAGATATCTCAATCAATGTAAAAACAATATATTGATGAAGAAAAGTATTAGATGATCCTAAAGTCAGATCCTCCTCAGAATAGTTTTGCAATTCCCATCACAAACTTCACAGAACCCCCCCCCCCCCATAAAAAAACACAACAGTGTGATGATGTTTAGGAAATCATTAAGCATGGATGCTTGGTGGCTCATGGACTAAGGGTAGATTTACATAGACTATGCTTTCTCAAATGATCTCTAGCAATGCCCCCAATGTAAATGAGATGCCTACATAAAGTTTTCTAAAAAGTGCTCTGGAACTTAACTTCAAAACAAAGCTAAACTCTCTAAATCAATCCAGTTACCAACGCAGTGGAAGACAAATTTAAATGTATCAAAATAAAACAATGTTGAATGTTTTTTTGTCTCTTAAAGTGATGGTTGTCTCATCAGACATCTATAAAGCATTATGTAAGTTGTTTTTTTAATACATTTTAACCTGTGCATTTCTGTGTTGGATTGCTTTGGTGGTTATGAGTATGTATTTTGAGGCATAGTGATAGAGCTTTCAAAGATAATGAAAGTAAGCGTTTGGAGACATTTCTTTCATATAAGTCCTAGTCAGTGTAAATTGCAGTTTTAATCAGAGTTACCAATTGTCCCACATATTGCAGGAGTGTCCTAATGTGGGAGCTCTGCGCCTTTCCTAACTTCAGGGCAAATGTCTTAGCTTTCAATGGTGTGATTCCATTGCCTGAGAATCTTCTGAACAAAGACAAAGAATCACAAAAGGGATGTGTTAGCTTATAAAAGCGAATGGCAGCTGGTCAATAGGCATCACAAAATGAGAAAAGAGTAGATTCGCTCATATAAAATGTAACCTTTGTTCCAACAATGTTAAAATCAGATCACATGTTGACTGGAAGTTTGCTGTTAGGATTAATTGTGTCTTTGGATGAATTTGCAAAAAAGGCGAACTATGGCTATTAGTTGTTTTTTTTATTGCTCAGAAATCATTAACCTTCTCAAAACTGTTTTATTCTAAAAAGTATTAATTTACAATAAAGTCTATGTTTTGTTTAGAAGATTCCCAAAATGAGAAGAGTTGATTCACTCATATATCCTTCATTCCAGGGATGTTAAAATCAGAAGACAGCCAGAATAAAAAACAGCAAGTTGAACGATGCTTAGCACTACTGGCCTACGTGTTTCGGCATTCCACCATAATCATGCCAAAACGTGTAAGCCAGTAGTGCTATGCATTGTTCGTCTTGTTGTTTTTTATGCTAGCTGTCTTCTGATTTTAACATCCCTGGAATGAAGGATATATGAGCGAATCAACTCTTCTCATTTTGGGAATCTTCTGAACAAAACATAGACTTTATTGTAAATTAATTGAATAAAACAGTTTTGAGAAGGTTAATGATTTCTGAGCAATAAAAAAAACAACTAATAGCCATAGTTCGCCTTTTTTGCAAATTCATCCAAAGACACAATTAACCCTAACAGCAAACTTCCAGTCAACATTAACCCTACATGAACATTCCTCTACTATTATTCTTAACCACAATCATGCCTCAGCACAAAAAAATGGAGTCCTTTGGTGAAGTAAGTTATGCCCAGTTTCAGCTTAATTTATAAACATTTGTATGTAGTTGAAATAGTCTTTAATGCAAAAAACAATGTTGCCAAAAAAAAAACAAATAAAAAGTGCAAAAGGTTGCTTGCAATATCTATGTAAATTTCTTAATTAAAATGTGTTTCAAAAAAGTATGCCATATATAGGCATTCAATATTAAGAGACTTTCAATGTTCCCTGTTTAATTGTACCATATTCAAAATGATCTTTTGCATCTCCCAATATGAATAGCTTTTATTCTGTATCTGTCTGCTAAATTTAGTTACATTGGTTTATATTAATCTTATCATCCATGTACTCTGAGCAAAGAAAAATGCCTAATTAGCAGAATTGATCAATACTTAACTATAAAACTTGTACAGTAGCTTGTGTCCTAAAAGCAATCTATCTGTTCAAGGAAATCAAGCAGTATGAAGACGTAATCATAATGCTCAGTATTGTTACATCTAAGGCAAGGCTTCACAAATACTTTGAATAACAACTCCTATATTTTTACTTCTGGTTGCCATATGGATACTGTTGAAATAAAAGGCAACAATAAAGAATGCCCAAAGAATGCTCAAAAGAGTGATTTTGTCAGCAAACATGCTCTATAATGTTATATATCTCCTTAGAAAAAGCTCCAGTAAGTTACATTGATCCAAAAATGTTACTTTTGATAAATGTTTTATTTTTAGTTAACACTGGCTGTTGAAGCCACATGATTACTTTATTTATATTTAGGGCTTGATTTATCAATCCATGGTGGACAGGGGCGGACATGTTTGCCTTGTCCGCCCCAGCCCGCCTCTGGCAGGCCGCAATCCACTGGCAGAATTCAACATTGCACACAAGCCCTATTTTGCGCTTGTGTGCAATCAGCCCTCTCTGCCCACACGCGGGCAGGAGCTGTCTATCTCCCCAGTTGGATGAGACCGGAGAGATTGAAATTCTTCACCTAAGAGGAGGAAAAGAGGTTAGGGAAAAAGCGGTCTGATGACCGCTGCTTTATAAATACTGACTGCAGGTTGTCTTTTTTCCAGCTACGGGCTGGAATAAAAGAGTACAGTGTTTGGCGCTCATGTCTCTATAGGGATATTTAGGGGGCGATTTATCAAGCTAAGGCAGGCAGGGGCACACATACGCACCGCTTTCCACTGCAACTCACTTCTGGTGGGCTGAATTCCCCTGGCAGAATTCAGCATTGCACACAATCGCTATTTTACGCTTGCGTGCAGTCCCGCCCACGCACAGCCAATCACACGCAGGCAGGGCGTTGAAAGGCTTGCAAAGCCTTTGATAAGTCGACCAAAAATATATATTCAAGAGCAAAATATATCCAACCTAGAAAAATGAAATCTTAGCTTTTATTGGGTATATAAATAAAATTACAAAATCAAAGATTAAAAATGCAAATGCTTACTCTATATAGTAATTATAAGTTAGCCAAAAGGCAAATTAAAGTAACATTGTTCTTTCCAGAATCCTTATATTTACAAAGTACTAGCCATCAAATAACATATACTAATATGGCAGTAAATAAGCAGCGGATCCGGAGAAATAAAGTTACATTTTAAATTATTGCCTCTGGAAATTATTCTAAGTAGTTCAGAGATTAAGCATTTAAAAAATGTAAAATAGAGAGCAGGGACACCACTGATGCTTTTTGCCGTCATAGCTTTGAAAAATTATTGCCTCTGGAAATTATTCTAAGTAGGTCAGAGATTAAGTATTTGAAAATTGCACAGTGGGCGCCACCATATTGTAACTTAAGTTAGATTTTCATTGACTGTGTGCAATATAGCTGTGTCTGCACTATCATGTTTAGCATTAATTGGAAAGCCCACAATATTCAGAATTAAATTACAGGAAAGGAGTACAAAAAAAATAATGAACGTATATTGCAAAGTTGTTTTACTACATATAATTAAACACTTTGGCCCATATTAGGAGTGACATGCTAACAGTTGCGCACAAGCAAAAAGGAGTTTATCATGGGTGTTTGCGAGTGATTGATTGAGTCAATTCAAGTTAACACACGTCAGGATAGCGTGTCCTCAGAGCTCTGGTTAACTGTATATCAATAATACCTTAGAATGTAAAGTTACGCTCATAATAACACTATCTGGTAAAAATTATTTTTAAAAAAATATTGTGCAGGGGGGGTGTCTCTCGGCAGCACCTTGACTGGTTGCAATATTGGTTGCTCTGAGTAGATCACCTATAATCTGCCAAATATCAGTGTATTAAAAGATCATCCATCTACCTCATCATGATACTTATAATCTACAGATCAAACCAATTCCGAGGATATGCTATGTTTGAAATTCCACCTCTGCAAACTGATGTGGAGCGTTAAGGCCTAAGGCAGACTCTTCACTGAGAGGCTCTCAACAAATCCCCCCCCCGGTAAACCCACAGGCTGAGTAATCGGCGCACAGGCGCACATAAACTAACCAACTAGAGCAACAAAAGATACCTCAAATTCCAGTTTGAGGTTGACTTAAGAATTACTCTACTACTTCAACTCTCACCAAGCAATGGAGTACACCCAGATTTGGATTGCTGAGCTGACTTCAATTCTGGAAATACATAGAATTAAACTCTGCAGCATAATACAACAGGCATTTCATTCTGAGTCCTGCAAATTTAAGAAAGTGGAAGAGCAGCCACAGGCAGCTAAACTATCCAATACACCTAAGAAGGCTAGTACAGAGGCGAATAAAAAAATTGGACCTAACAACCACAATAAAGGTTATAAACCTACCCATAACCCAAGCACTAAAATGAAACAGCCTGGCATCCAGGCCACACATGGAGGGCCTACTACGTATACGCCGGATGATGCGGCTTTACTGCAGCGATCTCCACATAAGCTGATCACTACCACTATAAACCTTCACGACATCGGAGAATACCGGTCAGCTGGCCTCACCTTATCACGCTGAGACACAAAGAAGAAGGCACGCTGAAAACGATTAAGAGGAAACACTATGGAGAGTATCTGAGCCCGGAGACTGATAAAGCTGACACGTGGTCGGAAGCCTACTTGATCATTTAAGTACTAGGGTATGGTGCATCTACAGGACCCCACAAGCTCTTCACACTATAATGATACTCTGCAACTTTGGGAATAGTCTTGGAGAAAGTTGCGGTAGCCATGGGTTTCGAAAAGCTCACGGAAGCGACAATGACTCATTAAGCAATTGGTTTTTCACAGGCCCCTTGTAAGCTCCGTTCTGGTGTCGGATAGTGATGGGAAAACCTAAATGCCTATACCTGGAGGTTTATATGTGCTTATGGTGACTTTCACAGTGTGGACAATTACACTATGTTGTGTTACATAACACATAAATAGGAGAGGTATGCTGTATGGTGGTTCCCCCCTTATTTTATTTAATAATTCAGATCATACTTAGTTCTGCCACAAAATTGCATCTAGAATTTTAGTTATAACTCCTGTATTTACTTATTCAAGTCCTATCCCACGGATCCTGCTAAACTATTGAGGAGTGGGTGAATTAGTGTATGCCTGCCCTATGTTGTCGCCAGCTCATTACAAATGTGGGTGAGAAACAACAGCAATTTAAGTGTACTATATTATTGCATTTTATATTTAACTTGATAGCACATCTTTAAGTTGAAATAATCTATCTCTCACATCTTCTTTTACCAAGGTAAAGTCTCTGACCTCCATAATGCCATATATAAATATTTAAACCAAGTAACTTAAATTTACAGATTGCTGTCAGTTAGACACCTATATGGATACAACTCCTGAAGCGTAAGGCTTACTTTCATTAATCATAACTGTTGCCCAAATTTGATAGCTAATTATACTCTTTATAATCACGTTTATACTCCTGACATGCTATATAGGCTATTTTATTTACTTTTTAAGGTTATTATACTTTACTGTTTATAATCTGCTTTTTGTAATGTATTTGTATTTACTTTGGATGTCCCAGCACACAATATGGCATAACCTACTTTTTTTTTATACTACTACAAAATTTGGTATATATATATATATATATATATATATATATTGCCACCCTTCAATTTTATCTGACAGTATGTTTGATGTGCCATTTTACTCTCATACATGGTATACATATTTAATTTCCAGATCATGTGGGTAAAAGTGTAAGCTTCTCAAAGGATTTGAATACCATTTTTTATATAACTTAACAGTCTATAATGTCTAGCGCCTCATCCTAGAAGTCTGAGTATATACTCATAATTCTGTCCAGTTTAATTTTTATGTAACCCTGGTAATACTATAGGTGCAACTAAGGAAATGATCTCATCTTGTCGACTGTTTACCTACATTTTACTTACTTACAAGGTCTGACCCAGAATACATACAAAATGTACATATATAAATCCTAATAATAGCCAATATCTTGCCATTCTAAAGATAAGCTTGATATGGCTCGCTATGTGAAAGTGTTTAAAGTTTAACATTGGCCTACTATTTGCCTACAGGATTTAAGAAGTTACGTAGAAAACTTGTAGGGGTTACCTGCATATCATTATATGTACAGTAGTTCTCTAAGCAAGAATATTAGCACTTACATCCGTCCTATTCTACTATACCCCTTAAGCTTCATAAGTGTCTTATCTCAGTAGGAGGTCCTGAGCATATGAGTCAGCCCTAAGTTTTATTAAATTGTCAATTAACTACATTTACTATTAATATTTCATGTACAGTATGCACACTCTTTAGGAGTTAACCCCTTTACTTTTCCTTTTGTAATCCCAGCTGTTATAATAATGGGAACATATATATAAGGTTGGACCATTTGTTTTGCGACAAGTGGCAAGACACAATAAGGATCACTAGAAGATTTAATTCTCAAATCCTCCCACTAATTGATAAGCAGTGGCTCCCGGACTTGTTCACGCCTGAGAGCAATATTTATTTCTACTCTGTACCCGAACACTCCATGAGACCCAAAGATTCATAGGCTGCACTATATTCAGCACAAGCCCACCCTCTATATCAAGTATAGGCTGATTCAAATGGAGATACCCACCTACTAAGCTACCATTGTCCAGCCTAAATCTATTCACCATATATGTACTTCCAAATATCCCTTATAGACAAGATGTCAGCAAAGCTAACTTGTTCAGCTGATGTTTAAGAGTGTTGTTATTCTCATAGATACAAGGTTCAAGAGGGAACCTATGTACCATTAGAGTTCCTCATTCAACTTATTTAAGTTTATATGGGTCCATGAGTGGCCCTTTGAAATTTAGGAGGCATCATTTGCTAGTTTAGTCATCAGTCAAGCTACTTGTTTATTTTTATATATCTTCTTGAGTTATACATATATACAAATTACGTTATATACAGACCCAAAAGTGGTCTATTATTCTCTACCTTCTAATAACGATTTTTACAGGTGGTCAAGGGTCCAAGAGTGGCCCAACTTAATGCAAAGTGCAAAAAACTTAAAAGGGCTCAAAGATATGAGGTCTCAGGTGTTAGAAGAACAAAAAAGGCAGGCAATGAGCTTTACATAGAGATATATACATAATACATGTCAAAATATGTATGTGTATTTGCTGTGTGTATATATATATATTATATTGAAGTTTATTTTTATTAATAATTCATCAAAAAGGTTCAGTCAACGTTTCGGGACCTTTTTCAAGACTGTATCGTTAGTTCTATATGCTGACTATACAGTCTTGACAAAGGTCCCTGTGAGGTCTGTCTTGGTGGGACAAAAGCAGCTTGCACCCATCAACCAAAGGAGAAATTGGTGCTGGACTTTACCTTCAATATATATATATATATATATATATATATATATATATATATATATATATATTATTATTATTATTTTTTTTTTTTTTTAAATTGTCAAGAAAGAATATTGTAAGGAGGAATTAACCTTTTTCTCACAAAGAAAGGGAATACAGCACTCTTTTATATATGAAAGCATATTTTTATTAATCAATTGATCAAATTAACATATCAGGGCCTCACTGAAATCATTGTGAAGCATATTCCAAAATCTAATTCTACCAATCAGCCTAATAAACACATAAGGCAACTATGCATGAAACATATTAAATACTATGCATAATTGAAGCTAAACAAGTACCTAGAGTTGCCATACTCATAATATCTTAGCACAGATACATATAAAACCCCAGATTATAATAACCCTTTTCCCAACACTATTCAAAAGCAATTGAGATAGATCCTAGTGTCCAGATTAAAGAAACGCTTCTGTTTTCATAAAGAGCTAATTTCACTTTGTATGCAGGCAATTATACAGTGTGCAATGAAAAGGAAACAGTCCTTGACTCCAAAGTTAGTGAAAAACTGCTCAAAAATGACCACAATATTCACACCGCACTTTAGGTCAGTCCCAATGGTTAGTTCATACTGACAGGCAGGCTTCACAAAAGATTACCAACATCAAAGGGGATGTCCGAAAAAGACCGCAGTATTTACACCGCTCTTAAGGTCTGTCCAAATGGCTTACACCCTTTTTAGATGAACTGTGAAAAATTACCTTTCTTTATAGATGTGAGTCCTTTTTTTCCAGGATCGGTTTATACGGCTCTGCTGAATGCCATCCCAGCCTCTCTTTTACTGAGAGCTTGTTTCCTACCATGAGTATGATAAACTCAGCTGGCCTTGGTTCTGCCTCCTGGTTTGGAAAGGTGTCCAGTAAATCTTTTGTAGCCAAAGTTGTTACACTGTATCCCTTTTTGCTTGAAAACACAGCCAGGTGATACACTGTGCTCAACACGGCTTGCACTTTGCCATATTGTTAAAATGCTTTTCACTCTATTTTTTTTTTTTTTCAAGGCTTTTCACTCTAAGATACTTTTAGCATAGATACAAAAATAAAAAAAGAAGTAAATGCAGCCAACTACATATGCGTTTCACACTCTAGTGCTATACAACAAATTTGTTAGCCCTTCCTACTTAATTGGTTCCTCATAATTCAAAGGGATATATATTAGGAATACATTCCTGTTCTAGACAAATAGCTCCTTTCTCTAAATCCCTAGATTTGCACTATTTACATATATACATAAAAGGTCTGCACCATTACCTTTATTATTTAAGGTTTTTTTTTTTGAGACAGAAGTCTCTTGCATATATATAAATTATAAACAGGTGACACTCTCTCTCCAGCTTTTAAGTAATATATATATATATATATATATATATATATATATATATATATATATATATATATATATATATATATATATATAATTATGTATATATATATATATAAATATATAAATATATATATATATATATATATATATAATTATGAATATATATCTATATCTATATATATATATATATATATATATATATATACAGTATATCTGATGGTATTTTGGTACAATATGTGTATATACTGTATGTATTAATGGCTTTTCAACAGAAGATAACAAGAGAACAAAGTGAATTTGATAACAGAAGTAAAACTTTTTTTTTATTATTGCATTCCTTACCCGAATCATTTAAGTCAAATGAACAAGACAAAATAAAAGGCAAACTTAAATTATTCCAGACTAATTTGCCAGGGATTATTGAAAAGCCTTATGCTTATGTAATTGGTTATGAAGGTGGCACAAGTAAACAATTGTGCCAACATAAATGTAGGCATCAGGTGCTGCCTTGCTGGACCTAAATGGGCAGAAAGATTCTCTGTCAGTAAATGATAAATAGGGTCCATATTGACTGTAAAGCAGCAATGAAACAATTGTATTTCATATGTGTCATATCTAAACTGAACAGTATAATGCAAGTGGTAAAGTATCCTTAAAGGGACAGTCAAGTCCAGAAAAAACTTCCCTGATTCAAATAGGGCATGCAATTTTAAACAACTTTCCAATTTACTTTTATCACCAATTTTGCTTTGTTCTCTTGGTATTCTTAGTTGAAAGCTAAACCTTGGAGGTTCATATGCTGCTTTCTTAGACCTTGAAGGCCACCTTTGCATTTACAATTTTTCACCACTAGAGGGTGTTAGTTAATGTGTTTCATATCGATAACATTGAGTACATGCATGTGTATTTACTGAGGATTGAGCACTGATTGGCTAAAATGCAAGTCTGTCAAAATATCTGAAATAAGGGAGCAATCTGCAGGGGCTTGGATACATGGTAATCACAGAGGTAAAATGTGTATTATTATAACTGTGTTGGTTATACAAAATTGGGTAATGGGTAATTAAGGGATTATCTATCTTTTAAAACAACAATTCTGGTGTTGACTGTCCCTTTAAAGTATCCATGGCTTCTAGAAATCTAGTTTGGTCCTAAGCCATGATTTTTACAGCCCTGCTAAGCATGAGCTACGGATGACTTCCCAGTTTTCAATTTTTTTTTCTTGCTAAAGATTTTAAATAAATAAGACTTTAATAGTCATGTTGGCTTATTAATATTTACTTTTAAAAAGCAAGATTTACATTTTACATTAATTGTGATGACAGTGTCTCTTTAAGCACTTTTTAGTCATGGTGAACACTTAGCATTTGATTTAGCAAAATTTTCCAGGATTTGTACATAATACATGAAAATATATGTAGGAAATTCAGAAAAAAAAAATGTCGTATTTAATCATGAAGAACATTTTTCTCTAATTAAAATAAACCTTGTTCCTATCACTGAAACGCCATAGAAGAACAAACTTGGTGAGAAAGTCAACATTCTAGTCAAGAGATTTGCAGTAAGTGTTGAATTTCACAACCTTCTTTTCACTGCTCGACAGAGCACATTGCAGTAGACAGCAAATAATATGAATTTGAAATGGAAACTGCAAACTGTACTTTAAAGAGACGCAAACCCTCTGGCAAGGATGGACTTTGAAATCTAAAGCCATATTTAATTAAAGTCCAAGACATCAAATTGTGATCTTTTCTTTTTTTATAAACACTTCTGTTTATACAAATAACGAGTGAAGGTCAAGTATTTGCCTTCAATAATATAGTGATGTATTTTTATTCATCATTTACATTTTGAGCATTAAGCCTGTTTATGAAAAGTGTTTCTAAAAGAAAAAAAAAACATATTATGAGTAAATTAAAAAAAATATGTTTTTATGCTTTTTCTAAATGGATTTTCTTTTCACTTTAAAAAACTGTAAGTAATATTTATTTACATAATCTTAATATATTAACCATATTGGAATGTAGATTCTAAGCATCTTTAACAATGTACTGATGAAGTAGCATTTATTTTCCTTCTTTATGTGTTAAAATGACTATTATTAGTAGTGCTCTTTTTGTCAGGTGGCAGCAGTTTCTGTAGCGCTACACAAAAGGGCTAGAGGGAAAATATGAAACTTTAGATAATACCTGTTTATCCACACTGATGGGAACAGAGGTCAGTGAAGTACATTGCTTCCATTCTGCTTAAAATAAAATATTCTATGATTAGTTCAGCTGTAAAACTGGATCAAATAGAGAACAAACTGCCACAGGAAAATCTAGCAGAATGATAAAGAGTATCAAAGAGAGCTGCAGCTGTTTAAGTGCCATTAAAATATATAGGGCCAGTTTACAAGTGGCACGCTATTTAGTGCTTTTGCTCGAGCGTTAACAAAGCCATTACAAGTTGAAAGTAAAACTTTTGCATGCAAGCAAAACCCGATATGAGCTAACTTCATGAATTTGGATATCGCAAACTGAGCTAAATTAGTTTCCCTTCAGACTTTAATGGATAGCGCAGAAGAAGAAAACCTAACACTTATCGCTCACGCGTTAACCTGACAGGAGTTATTAATATTTAGTATTCCATTGTTCTTCACATACAGGAAAATGAATGTTATTTTTATTTTAAACATATATTTAAATTTATATAGATATATAGGTATAGATATATATTTTACATTAACATTATTTTATATATCCTATAATATAAAAGGCCAAGTGTGTTTGACCGAAGCTGTCATGTGCAGTAGAAATAGCAGAGGACAAACACACCTAAGCTTAGAGTCTGTCTACCTGATCCGCTCCTGTTTGCGGCACAGTGCGGGCGGAAGTGGGCGTGGTGGGATGTGATCGGGCATGGCGAGGGGCGTGGTCGGGCATGAGAGAGAGAGAGAGAGAGGAGAGAGATAGAAAGAGATGGGGGGGAGAGAGCAAAAGAGATAGGAAAGAGCTAAAGAGAGGATAAGAGAGAGCAACAGAGAGGGGAAAGATCAAGAGTAGGGGAAGAGAGAGCAAAATAGAGGGGAAAGAGCAAAAGAGAGGGGAAAGAGCAAAAAAGAGGGGAAAGAGCAAAATAGAGGGAAGAGAGAGAAAAAGAGGGGAGAGAGAGAGCAAAAGAGAGGGGGAGAGAGAAAATAAGAGGGGGAAAGAGAGAGAGAGAGAGCAAAAGAAAGGGGGGGAGAGAGAGATGGGAGATAGAGAGAGAGGGTAGTGAGAGTGGGGGAGAGAGAAAGCAAAAGAGGGGGGATAGAGAGCAAAAGAGAGGGGGGAGAGAGTACAAAAGAGAGGGGGGAGAGAGAGCGCAAAAGAGAGGGGGGGGAGAGAGAGCACAAAAGAGAGGGGGGAGAGAGAGAGCGCAAAAGAGAGGGGGGAGAGAGAGAGCAAAAGAGAGGGGGGAGAGAGAGCGCAAAAGAGAGGGGGGAGAGAGATGGGGAGAGAGTGCAAAAGAGAGGGTGGAGAGAGTGCAAAAGAGAGGGGGGAGAGAGAGAGCACAAAAGAGAGGAGGAGAGAGAGCAGAAAAGAGAGGGGGAGAGAGAGCGCAAAGGAGAGGGGGAGAGAGTGCAAAAGAGAGGGGGGAGAGAGAGAGTGCAAAAGAGAGAGCACAAAAGAGAGGGGAGAGAGAGCACAAAAGAGAGGGGGAGAGAGAGTGCAAAAGAGAGGAGGGAGAGAGAGCGCAAAAGAGAAGGGGAGAGAGCGCAAAAGAGTGGGGGAGAGAGGGCGCAAAAGAGAGGGGGAGAGAGAGAGTGCAAAAGAGAGGGGCAGAGAGAGAGAGCACAAAAGAGAGGGAGGAGAGAGAGCAAAAGAGAGGGGGGAGAGAGAGAGAGCGCAAAAGAGAGGGGGAGAGAGAGCAAAAGAGAGGGGAGAGAGAAAGCAAAGAGAGGGGGGAGAGAGGGAGCAAAAGAGAGGGGAAAGAGCAAAAGAGAGGGGAGAGAGAGCAAAAGAGAGGGGGGGAGAGAGAGAGCCAAAGAGAGGGGGTAGAGAGAGCCAAAGAGAGGGGATAGAGAGACCCAAAGAGAGGTGGAGCGAGAGAGAGAGCAAAAGAGAGGGGGAGAGAGCATAAAAGAGAGGGGGGAGAGAGCAAAAGAGAGGGGGAGAAAGAGAGGGGGAGGGAGAGCGCAAAGGAGAGGGGGAGAGAGTGCAAAAGAGAGGGGGGAGAGAGAGAGTGCAAAAGAGAGAGCACAAAAGAGAGGGGAGAGAGAGCACAAAAGAGAGGGGGAGAGAGAGTGCAAAAGAGAGGAGGGAGAGAGAGCGCAAAAGAGAAGGGGAGAGAGCGCAAAAGAGTGGGGGAGAGAGGGCGCAAAAGAGAGGGGGAGAGAGAGAGTGCAAAAGAGAGGGGCAGAGAGAGAGAGCACAAAAGAGAGGGAGGAGAGAGAGCAAAAGAGAGGGGGGAGAGAGAGAGAGCGCAAAAGAGAGGGGGAGAGAGAGCAAAAGAGAGGGGAGAGAGAAAGCAAAGAGAGGGGGGAGAGAGGGAGCAAAAGAGAGGGGAAAGAGCAAAAGAGAGGGGAGAGAGAGCAAAAGAGAGGGGGGGAGAGAGAGAGCCAAAGAGAGGGGGTAGAGAGAGCCAAAGAGAGGGGATAGAGAGACCCAAAGAGAGGTGGAGCGAGAGAGAGAGCAAAAGAGAGGGGGAGAGAGCATAAAAGAGAGGGGGGAGAGTGCAAAAGAGAGGGGGAGAAAGAGAGGGGGAGGGAGAGAGAGCAAGGGGTGGGGCCACTGTACTGCAAAAAATGGCCCATCTGAATGGACTTTAGGACTAGTATATATATGTATTTAAAAATAAAATGTAAAACATTGTCTATGTGAAGAACATTGGAATGTAAAATATGTGTAACATGCTTCGGTTTGAGCACTTTATGTCTATTGGGGTGTTGTGGTTAGCGCTATATGTAAATATTAAATAAAAATATTGAAAAAATAATAACAATAATAATCACCAATAATTATTATAGATACTGTAAAATATACATGTATAGAGACCTATTTAACAAATGTCTGTCGGACCTGATCCGACACTACGGATCAGGTCCGACAGACATCGCTGAATGGGGAGCGCAATACGCTCTCCATATTCAGCATTGCACCAGCAGCTCACAAGAGATGCTGGTGCAACGCCGCCCCCTGCAGACTCACGGCCAATTGACCGCCAGCAGGGAGGTGTCAATCAACCCGATTGTACTCGATCGGGTTGAATTCTGGCGATCTCTGTTCGCCAGCTCAGAGCAGGCGGACAAGGTTATGGAGCAGCGGTCTTTAGACTGCTGCTTCATAACTACTGTTTCTGGTGAGTCTGCAGGCTCGCCAGAAACATAGGGCATCAAGCTCCATTCGGAGCTTGATAGATAGGCCCCATGGTTTATGGATTTTTAAAAAATATTATTTTAGCACATCTATAATAATTATTTAGTTCTCCTGTCGGACTTATGCGCATTTTCAAAATATTCCCCGATTGCCCACAAAATAAAGCATATTGTAGGATTTTATTAAAAACAAATAGCATTTTTTTTAATAAAAACAAACTACACAAAGCAGTTTTTAGGGGTTAAAATTGGCGGGTGTGGGTTGTTAGAAAAAAAAAAAAAGACAACTGAAAAGTGCCTCTACATTGCAGTCGATTGGAACTCTGTGTGTTCCCTGTAAATATACATAAGCATATACATATATATTTAAATTTACTGCCCATTGCTGCGCGATTTGCAGAACGAGACTCCCATTGGAGACTATGGAAGCGCGCTCTCGTGAGCACACATTTTTCTGCAATGTGAATGTGAGATCATGTTCTCATTGCACCTAACTTGTAACGCAAACTTGCGCTGGTATTACTAAATGGTGTACAAATATTGATTTTGCAAAAGCGATATTTTGCGCTCCACTTGTAATCTAGCCCCTACTGTTTTACTGTTTACTTCCATCTTCCTTTACGTTATGGCAACATTAAAAGGAGATAAATATGGTTTTGAAATGTACATCACAGAGATGAATGTTTGCAATACTCTTACATTGCCAAAAATAATTATTAAAAAATGTTCAGCTTTTATGAAAGGATTTTCTTGCATACAGCCCTCCAAGCAAACCAAGGTCAGCCTTGTACACCACACGTACATCGGTTTTTAAAAAGTCTTTTTCAAAACATGTTAATTCTCAAGCAATAATAAAGCTTACTTTCTGCTTACATTTTTAACAATGCTAATTTAGAAGACAGAATGTTGTGAATTGTGCAGACTAAAATATAAAAAAAACTCAAGCTTATTGAAAATGAGAAAAAAAATAATAGCTGAAAAATGTAAAACCTATGTATAATACACCTGACCTCATATAAAGCACAAACATATGTTCTTGTACGTTATGCAGTCTTGCCATAAATAGCTATCCATATATCAATTACTTTGATTTATTACCACCAGTTATATGTTGCTGTAAAAGGGTAATATATCTTCCCAAAAGTCATAATGGTTTGTTTTATTAGATCTATTGGTTTGCAGCTAAAGAACATTGATCCAAAAGAAAAACAATTAATGAGCAATTTATATACTAAAGTAACTGACAAATCTGCCAATTCTAGAACTGGATCATTTCTTTTTTTGGTCTTTGCTTGTTGCTTTTAAAGGGACACTAAACCCAAACATTTTCTTTCATGATTTAGATAGAGAATATAATTTTAAACAACATTCCAATTTACTTCTATTATTTAATTGTCTTCATTCTTTAGCTATCCTTTGTTGAAGAAATAGCAATGTATATGGGTGAGCCAATCACACAAGGCATCTATAGGCAGCAACCAATCAGCAGCTACTGAGCCTATCTAGATATGCTTTACAGCAAATTATAACAAGAGAATGAAGCAAATTAGATAATAGAAGTAAATTAGAAAGTTGTTTAAAATGACATGCTCTTTCTAAATCATGAAAGAAAAAATGTGGGTTTCATGTCCCTTTAAAGGCTTAGTAAAATATAAGGTACATCAATGTTTGAGAGAACTGCTGCATCTCTGTAGTATTAAAGGGACATGAAAGCCAATTTTTTTCTTTCGTGATTTAGAAAGAGCATGTCATTTTAAACAACTTTCTAATTTACTTCTATTATCTAATTTGCTTTATTCTCTTGATATCACTTGCTGAAAAGCATATCTAGATATGCTCAGTAGCTGCTGATTGGTTGCTGCACCTAGAGGCCTTGTGTGATTGGCTCACACATGTGCATTGCTATTTCTTCAACAAAGGATATCTAAAGAATTGTGCAAATTAGTTAATAGAAGTAAATTGGAAAGTTGTTTAAAATTGCATGCCCTATCTGAATCATGAAAGTTTAATTTTGACTAGACTGTCCTTTTAAGTTGCTCCATATTCTGTTCTCTTATAACTCAGAAACTTTGCACTATATAAAAGTTACAAACATTAATCTAAACAACAATTAAAGCTTATGAATGTGCTTTTCATTTCTAAAGATCTATCTCTTTAAAAGCTAAGATGTATCAAATATATTTTCATGAAATGCTGGTTTCATTTGTTTGACAGTCATCTTAAGATCTTAAAAACTAAAGTAATCCCTGTCACAGCTAAGTTAAAGTGAAGGTCAACTTTGATGAATGAAATACTATTAAAACAGGGGCAATTTCATTCATCAACGTTTTCAAAGCAGCCGTTTTGTTTAAAAACGTACCTCTCTCCTCTTCACAGCCGGAGCAACTTCCCCCGCCCACAAAACCTCTCTTCATACATCAGCTATGAAGAATGCGGCTTCCTCCAATCATGGCATGGCCTCAGGCAATGTTTGCTCTGGGGGGGGAAGCCGTTATTGGAGGAAGCCGGATTTGTCATTGCTGACGTATGAAGAGAGGATCTGCGAGCAGGGGGAAGCTGCTCCGACTGTGAAGTGGAAAGAGGTAAGTTTTTAAACAAAACAGCTGATTTGTAAACTTTGATGAAAGAAAGTGCCCCTGTTTTTAATAACGGGCTTTCATTCATCAAGTTGACCTTCATTTTTAAGGGACAGTGTACTGTATTTTTTTTTTTACCCCTTAAAGGGTTAGTAAAATCAAAATTAAACCTTCATGATTCAGACAGAGCATGCAACTTTCCATTTTACTTTTATTATCAAACTTGCTTCTTTCACTTGGTATCCTTTGTATTAAACAATACTTGGAAGCAAAAACCGTGAGGCATTGAATATATGATTTGCATATCTTACCCAGAGTTCCCTGGCACATTGGTAATAGTGTATACAGTGAAATTCTGGTGGAAAGCAAGCAGGTATACTTGCCTAGATTTGCTAACTTTCTATTTAATAATCTCTCTCTCTCTCCCTTAGCCACAAATCTGCAAGCGCTACCCAGGTGCTGAACCAAAGATGGGCTGGCTCATAAGTTCACGTGATTGTTTTTCAAATAAAGATACGAAGAGAACAAAAACAATTTTATAATAGGAATAAATTAGAAAGTTTCTTAAAATGGCAGGCTCTATCTGAATCATGAAAGAAAACAATTCCCTATAAAGCAGTGGGCGCTGCCATATTGTAACTTAGATCACCTTTTCTGCTGAGGCAAATTAGGAATGCTTATAAATGACTTACTTGAGTGTAAAATCAATGACTGTGTGGAATATAGCTCTGTTTGCACTTCCATGCTTAACATGAATTGGAAAGTCCACAATATTCAAAATAAAATTACAGTAAAGGAGAACAAAATAAATAATGAAAGTATATTGCAAAGTTGTTTTACTACATATAATTAAACAATTTATAACGTCCCTTTAAGAAATCTAGACCAAGTGTGCAAATACGCTATTATAGCCTAAAAAAACCTTAGTAGTTAAAAGTTTTTTTAGACTATAATAGTGTGTGTCTCACCACCAGCATCAAGATGCACTATTATGATCTCCCTCTAGCAGACCTCCCAGAGTAGAGCTATCAAAAAATCAAGCCCCATAGAAAGACCAGCAACATACAGGTTGCGTTGCTTGTCCTTGAGGGGTTAAAAGTAATTTTAAAAAAAGGATATACATCTATACATTTCTTTGGTAGTTGATACACAACCCATTCAGAAGGAGCAGAGCTTTCAGAGAGAGCAGACATCCTTATAGTTCTCTCTATACAGAATAGCACTGTTATAGTAGCTATCTTTTCCACCCCCCTTGTGAATGTGATTTATTCTGTAGCTTCTTGTTCACATAACTTTTCAATATCTATTTCTGAAATTTTCAGTATTGGTGGGGACAGGTAACAGTAGCTTTTTCAAATAACAAAATAAAGATACAATTACCATTTGTAAATATCAATTCAATACATATTAAAGAAAAAATGTTACAGAACACTGTCCCTTTAAGTACACCTGTTCAGTAGTTCTAAAGGTATTGAGCTCTAAAGTCACAATAATTGTTTTTTGATGGGCAATAAACATTTTCAAACCAATATTGGCATTATATGATTAGATGCGTATGCTATAGAGAAATCATATTTTTGCATAATAATATGCTTTATTCTTGCTATAAAGTAATAATGTCTTATTAGGTGGATTTTATTGTACATATATGATATTTTCAGGACTTGTTAACTTATTTTGCTTGCAGAGTGTCTGAAAATAGAATTAGATAGTGTTGCTTTAAAATGGAACAGGATAATAATAAATTTCCATTGACTTAAGAGGTAAATAAAGTATATGCTCTAATGTAAATGTATGACTATTGACTTTGCTCTACTGTGTGCTTAACCCTGCAAAGGGGTTAAACACACAGTAGAAGTGCCACTTGGGACACACTGGGCACTGCTGGTCCCTAATAAATTCTGCTGCGTATCCAATCAGCAGTGCAAGTTGCATGACACAGACATAGCTCCATTCAATGTAGCTCCAATTTATGTAGACTTCTGTTTTAAATACTTTTTAAATCGGGACCAGAAAAGTGACTATACTTCAACAAAAATTTGCAACAGAAATCTAAAATATCCTTGTGACATGTTACATGTGATTTCCAACTCACAGTGTAGTATCCTGACTTTACTGTTAACTTATTTTTTCAAAGAATATATAAGAGCTTATGGTGAACTGTTCAGCTCCCCTAAACATCCTGAAGTCTTGTTAGGTACAAGGAACTCAGCATATGTCAGGTTTGTCTGCACTTTTAATTTATTGCCAAAAAGTTACAAATTGCTTAAAAATATGGATACTCAGGAGTACAAAACTTCCATTTAAGTTGTTTAATTTAAAAAAAAAAAAAAAACGCTATTCATAATGTACCAACATAGTCTACAGTACTAATACATAGGGCACAAACAAAGGTATAACAGAGATAATAAGACAGAAACAGAAGAATGAGAAGTCCTTGTTCCCTAGAGAGTTTATAGTCTATGCAGTAGTAAGAGACTAAACATGAGGGATAGGTCTGTATCTTCAAATAAGCTGATGTTGAAGGAACAGTGTAAGATAAGTCCTGTACGTTGAAAGTGGCAATTTCAGGGACTGATAGGAAAATAGGTGCACGTATAGAGAAATTAGATTAGCAAAATAGTGGGTTGCAGTGTTGCTGATAACTTTGAAAGTAAGGATTTGTGTTTTAAATATGATAGTGGAGGTCTATGCAAGCCATTGTGGGGAATGGCATATATGAGTAATATAGAAAAACTATAAACGAAGTTCATAACCCTGGTAAAAGGCTCAGAGGACACAGTGCAATATCTAATGAAGATAACTAATTAGAAGGGTGCTGCAATGGTGAAGGTAAAGCATATGTGACAATGTTCTAAACATTTAACCAGCAGGATATAGTGAGAGAGTAGATGAGAGTAAAGAGTGAGTAGGGTTAATGCTAAATCCATTGCAACAGACATGGATTACAGGTGTGATATTTAACTTTTTAGTGTTAGTGTTTCTATAGGAGGAGAAATAACTAAAAGTTTCATCCTTGAACATAATGATTTTCAGGTGGTTAAGGCCATCCTAAAACAGTATTTTAGGAACAGTCTATGACAAAATGTAGGAGGGAACAGCACATGTTGGGAGAATATAAGTGAGTGAGTGTCAACACCCCAAAGGTTGAACTGGAACTCAAACAAGTTAATAAGTATAAAGAAAAAAGAACTATATAGAAAGAAGAGCAAATATTTTACAAAATCCATGATAGGGCAGTGTCAGATGTGTCAAGACAGTGAGGAGTATTCAGTACAAAGGGGCGGCCAACAGTCCTAAAAGTAGCAGAGAGTTAAAAAAAACTAATGAGAACTGTACAGCAGATTTAACCGTGAGCAGATCCTTTACTACTTTAGTGATGACAGTATCAGCAGAGTGATTTGGTCCTGTAGAGGTGGGACAGGAAGTTGGATTAATGATTAAAGTCCATAAGGTAGTTTTAGTGATTGAGTTAAAAATATGACAGTGGTTAATGTTATGATTTTTGAACATTTAGACTTTCTGTTTCAATATACTGTATCAACTTTCTTAAATTTGTAATAATTTTAAGATCTTTTTATCTATATATTTTCCATAACTTTAACACTGGGACATGTTTTAATATATTACCTGGTATACAGCGACATTTTATTTAAATTATTACTTTATAACATATCTTGCTTTGTTAATATTTTTAAAAACTTAACTGGATGAAAAAGTAATAACATAGGAATAAAAATGAGATTGTTAGTTTGTTTACAGACATTATGTTAATATAAACTATTTCATTGTATTGAGCTCAAGTACATAAATTCAGATCAACTCTATGGATCTCTGTCAGCAATTGTCTCTAACAAGAGAAATCAATATATTAAAATAGCTTTACCATTGAATTGCTAGGTCTCAAAATCAACAATCTATCCTGTTTAACCTCTAAGTAATTTGAAATTGCATTTAATGATATGTTTTATACCATAGTACTGTAAATGGAAGAATATAATTTGTTTCTGTTACATGACTAGTGGGGGGGGGTGGATGATTTGAATATATCAATATGTAATGCAGTGACATTCTTTTGTATTTATAATTAAGGTCTTTTAACTGACAGATGTAATACATGAGGACAGTATGTTTGGGAAGTAAGCTTAGTATTTAAGACAAGTAGAGATAATTGTAAATGAAAAATGAATGGGGAACTGGCTAGCTCAGTAAATTAGTCATTAACCTTTCAACTTTAGAGCTTCAGAAAGAATCCTGACCAGCATAACTGGAAGACTCTCACGGTTGTAAATGATCTTAATAAAATTAATTTGATCATTTCTGATTAATTCTTTTTACTTTCATTTTAAACTTCCACTAACTTGGCCGCATTTTCACAAGGACGCAGTAAATGATTGCAAACATATCTTTCTCTAATTTATCGTTTGGAGTTATGAACAAGAGAGATGGCTCAATTTAGCAACAATTTACTGACTATTTGTGTGACCCAAGTGGGTATTTACTAGATAAAACTGAAAGATATATGATATATTTCTCAAGTGTATGAAAAATATATTTTCCAATAAAACATAAGAATGCCTTAGTCGAAAGTTAACATTCATAAATAATCCAATACATTTATTTTGCAGTCATAGAAAGTCTAGTAATAAAATGCTTCAATTAAGAGTCAATAAAATATAAAATACATGTTTATTGAAATTACAACATATATACCCTTGGTAAAACCTTGTATAGCACTTAATATTTTAAAATAAAATAATTAACATTTATTTTCCTTCACTACATTTCTTAAATTATACTATTTGCAAAAGTTAATGTGTAATATCAATTTTAATGAAGTTGCTAGCTCTTTAATTTGTTTTTAGTCCAATATAAATCTCAAGCACATTAAATATCAATGTGATATATAGAAATTATCTTAAAGAACAGCACTTGACAAAGTCTGTTGTAAGTTGAACTGGAAACTATATTGGCAAACAAAATGCCTACAGATATATTGAAAGTAAAGGTGTTCTAAAACATTAAAATAAGTTTCTTTAAATGAATTTGGACAGGCTAATTAATGTATGCAATCAAAACATATTTGTAAGAAATGCAAATCTGCTTGGTTTGACATTGTTTGACAAGATTTGAATTGTTTAATACAATGCAGAAATATAAATAAAGAAAGGAGCCTAATCAGAATTACACTGGTTATTTTTTGTTTTGTGTCTAGTGTTTGCTAACTCAATTCAATGTGTAGTGAAGGTCCAGAGAATAGCGGGAAACCAAAACTTTGCTGACATGCTTTTTCAAAATGACAGCCATCTTTGTTATGGCCAGATCATTTCATAATGCAATATTATTTAATTAATTAGAAGTCAGGCAAACCCTACACACACCATCAAACAATATTTGTTTATAAGTATCATTTGGCTTTACACTAACATTATGGGAAGCGATGTACTGTGAATGAGACTCACATTGACTCATATTATCAGAAATGACAATCTTAGAAAAAAACAAAAAACTGTCTAAATAAAAGTTTCATAAACAAATATATTTGGGTTTAATGTTTTATAATACAAATGTCCAGTTATTTTTTAGCATATTTTAGATAAAGTGATCGATATTTAAAAAACAAAAACAAAAAAATATATAAGAAATTATGAGGTTTACATGATATATAATGATATACAATACTTTGTAAATATCCAAAATTTTGATAGTAATAAATCAATTACAGATAAAATTCTATGACTAAGATAAAAAGAATAACATATATATATATATATAATCATATTCGGCTAGATTACGAGTCTTGCGTTAGCCTTAAAAAGCAGTGTTGAGAGGTCCCAACACTGCTTTTTAACGCCCGCTGGTATTACGAGTCTGGCAGGTACAGGTGTATCGCTTACTTTTCTTCCATCACTCGAGCTTACCGCAAATCCCCTTACATAAATTGCGTATCCTATCTTTTTAATGGGACTTGTCTAACGCTGGTATTACGAGTCTTGGAAGAAGTGAGCGGTAGACCCTCTCCTGTCAAAACTCCTACCGCATTTAAAAGTCAGTAGTTAAGAGTTTTAAAACCCCTGCCGTTTATTTTATAGGTAAGTATTTAGTTTTAAATAGGAATAATTTATTTAATTGTAGTAATTTTATTTCGTTTTATTTAAATTATATTTAAGTTAGGGGGTTGTTAGACTTAGGTTTAAACTTCGGTTTAGGGGTTAATAAATTTAATATAGTAGCGGCGACGATGGCGCGGCAGATTAGGGATTAATAATTGTAGATAGGTGGCGGCGACGTTGGGGGGCAGATTAGGGGTTAATAACTATAATGTAGGTGGCAGCGATGTTGGGGGCAGCAGATTAGGGGTTCATAGGGAGGCGGCAGTGTCTGGAGTGGCAGATTAGGGGTTAATAATATAATGTAGGTGGTGAGGATGTCGGGGCGGCAGATTAGGGGTTAATAAGTGTAAGATTAGGGGTGTTTAGACTCGGGGTTCATGTTAGGGTGTTAGGTGTAGACATAACTTTTGTTTCCCCATAGGAATCAATGGGGCTGCGTTAGGAGCTGAACGCTGCTTTTTTGCAGGTGTTAGGTTTTTTTCAGCCGATTCTGCCCCATTGATTCCTATGGGTAAATCGTGCATGAGCATGTTTAGCCAGCTTACCACTACCATAAGCAACGCTGGTATTGAGGTGACATGTGGAGCTAAATTTTGCTCTACGCTCACCTTTTTGCGGCTAACGCCGGGTTTAAAAAAACCTGTAATACCAGCGTTGTCTTAAGTGAGCGGTGAAAAAAAAAATGCTTGTTAGCAACGCACCCCTGTTACCGCAAAACTTGGTGATTGTTTGTTTGTTTTTTTTACCCAAAATTGTACAAACATTTGCTATTCATATTAAAAAGCAACACATTATAATGCTGGAAATATTGTCCTTTAAAAAATAAGGTAAAATGCTGTGTGAACATGGAAATATAATAAAGACTATGTACTAGATTACAAGTGACACTCTAACTGTTGCGCCCAAGCAATAAGAGGTTTATCGCGGCTCTTTGTGCACATCGGAAAACGTGCGCGTATTACAAGTTGAAAGTAAACACGTTTGTTTGAGCTTGACTTCAGAGCTCTGGTTAACTGTCTCACTAGACAAAAAAGTTGCACAAAACACATAAGACATGTACATATGTATTTATATGGGTACATATGCATTTACATACATATATACACATATAACCACGTAAACACACACATATATATATATATATATATATATATATATATATATATATATATGTGTGTGTGCATTAGAGCACTTTGCAGTCAAGTAGCTGAAAACATGAAAACTCATATTTATGCAATATTTATATTTAATTGTTTAACTATGTAATATTTCACATTCCAATGTTCTTCACAGAGGGGAATATGTTCTAATTATTTTAAAATAGATATTCCTATATATATCTGTATATATCTATACCTCCATATAATAATATATTTATATATAGATATATATTTTTCAAAACAATTATATATATATATATATATATATATATATATATATATAGTATCCAGAGGAGTAGAAGCACTCACGGTAACAATTTCATGAGCTTCAGCCTGCCCGGGGTGCTTTAAAATGATAATACAAGCATCCAAAAAGAAAAGCACTCACCGGGTCTTTTTAGCAAATAACAACTTTAATCTGTGACGTTTCAGGGTTGCCCCCGTCTTCAGACAACTAATTACAGGTAGAAACAATAACTCACCCTTTATAACAAGCAGACCCGCTCCCGGTGGCGTTCCGGAAGTAAACAGCCGCGCGCAGAGCCCTACGTCATCGGCTGTCATAGCAACCAGGACGCCACCCGGCAGAGTCCCTATTACCATAAAAAATATTAAAAGTTAGTTGTGCAACGATCCAACATAATTTACAAAAGACCGAGCAAAAGAATATATATATATATATATATATATATACTGTATATATTTAAGAATAAGCAAAACATATTCTGCTATGTGTAGAACATTGTAATGTGAAATAATAACATTTTATATTGGGTTAGTGCACTTGAGAAAACATGATCGGGTTTGCGCACCAGTAAGGGTGTTTTTATCAATTATTGAGCTTCATTGAAGTCTATGTGGAAATATGTTATCACAGTCACAATATTTGAAGTTCGGATTAGTGCACGCATCGGGTTAGTGCTCTTGCAAATATTTTTTACTTTCAACTTATATGTGCGCTATCTAACGCTCGTGAAATAGCTTACTTCTAGGGAATTTATAGCTTACTTCTAGGGAATTTAATGCTGGAGCGGGAGCGCTGAATAGTGTGCTTCTTGAAACCTAGTCCAATATGGCCAAATGTATGTGAAAACCTGACCATCACACAAATATGCTTGTTTGGCATCCCATTTCAAAACCATGAGCATTAATATCAAGTTGACCCCCCCCCCCCTTTTTGCAAGCTGCCACTCTTCTAAATTTTGGAGTGTGTCTATGGGAATTTTTGTCCATTCAAAAAAAGAGCATTTGTAAGGTTAGGCACTGATGTTGCTGAGAAAGTCGCCATTTTAATTCATCCTAAAGTTGTTTATTGTCTAAAATGTCTTTGAGCTCTGTAGCATTAAGATCAACCTTTACTAGAACTAAGGGGCCTAGCCCAAACCGTGAAAAACAGCTCAGCATCGGTTTCCCTGCAGCCACCATACCCAGATTTTTTTTTTTATCAAACTGACAGATAATGAAGCTTGAACTATCTATGAATCATCACTCTAGAAAACATGTGCAGTTATGATGTGCTGTACACTGCTCCAGTTGAAGCTTGGTTTTGTGCATGTTGATGTGAGGCTTGTGTGCAGCTGCTTGGCCATGGAAACCCATTTCATGAAGCTCCCAAAGTACCGTTTTTTTATTGCTTCCAGAGGCAGTTTGGAACTCTGTGGTAAGTGATGCAACAGAAAGGTGATTTTTGCATGCTACATGCTTTAGCACTCAGAGGCTCCACTGAGTTTATGTGGTCTATCACTTCATGGGTGAGCTTTTATTACTCATAGATTTTCCTTATTCACAATAATTTGCACAACCAGTTTACTTAAATTATTATTTACACTGTGCATAGTTAATACAATTTATCCCTGTGTAATTTATCTACAAATTGGATGTTTTTAAAAAAAAAAACATTTTTAATGAAGTTTCTGTCAGGGTGCCAGGAATCAGACTGAGACGAGAAGTGCAAAAATAATCACACCTTTATTAATAGCAAAAAATAATAAAAAGTCCACAAGTCAAATAACAAGCCAGGAGTCAAAACCAGAGCTGGTAGTCAGACGAGCCGAGTCAGGAGCCAAAGCGAATAGTCAGACGAGCCAGAATCAGGAACAAGGAAAACAGCAGAGTCTTTCGGGGCTGGACTGACCTTACTTGGCGGGATCAGACTGATATACTTCAGGAAAGTTTTCTTCTGTGAAAAGCACACTGGTCTAAAAGAGGCTGCTTCCGGGTGGTAAATCGCCATAGAACAAGCCAATGAGCTGTTGTTCGTTCCTGGTAGAGCGCTTCTCTCTTTGTATGCAAATTATTATGACCCTGGGGAAGTCTCCCTATGGGTGATGGGGGAAACCAGACGTGGACTCCTTGCCCAGTGTGCTTAGAGGAATGTGGCTGCACCTCACTGACGAGGCCCATAGGAGGCCGAAACGATCGTCTGGGGTTGTCATGTTCCTTGTTCAGAGGAGAATTGCCTGGTATTTCGGGGCTGGACTGACCTTACTTGGCGGGATCAGACTGATATACTTCAGGAAAGTTTTCTTCTGTGAAAAGCACACTGGTCTAAAAGAGGCTGCTTCCGGGTGGTAAATCGCCATAGAACAAGCCACTGAGCTGTTGTTCGTTCCTGGTAGAGCGCTTCTCTCTTTGTATGCAAAGAGTCAGGAACAAGCCAGGGATCAGGAACCAGGAAGGATGTCAGGCAGCCAGGTAATACACAGGAACTCTCACAAACAGGTCTGAGACAACGCAAAGGCAAAGCATACTGAACAGAGGCCCTTTAAATAATAAGTGATGACATCACAATTCTGAGACTGCATCCTGTCTCACATGGATGATGCACACCAGTCTGGCCATAAAAGGAAGTGCAGGAATTGAGCAGCATCCCCCACAATGCACCATAGTCAGGAAGAGAGGTGAGTAAAATGACTGCCAGCACATGGCAAACACAACAGGGAAAAAAACCCTGACACTTTCGTTATGAATTTTTATGCACCTTAACAATACAGTTTTTCCTTGCATAATTTGTGTGAATGGTTAAATTATTTATTTTTAAGATTTTTAAATTACAAATCTTATTGTGCAAAATGTACAAAAATGCAGTAGTGAGACACCCGGTTTTCAGGGTAAAAGTGGCTTTATATAATGCCACAAGGGAAATAGAAGGACTGGCAAGCATTCTTATGTAATCTCACTATCCCAGAGATCTTTTTAGAATAAGGGGCCTATGTATTGGATTGTATGCACCTGCTAGCAATGGGTGTAGCTGAAACACCTAAACTCAATAATAAGTAGAGGCGTCCACATCCTATTGACTATATTATTATTTCTCTCCTAGATAACACCAATACTATTACTTCTAATACCCTGCACAATGTTTTGAAATAAACAAAATATCTATATTTTAAATGGATTATTAGATAACATAAAGTTCATCAAACATCTGAACTGCTTCTTATATTAAACAACTAAAATTGTCTGATCCAGTGGAAGCACTGTCTACAAAAGGTGTTCTTTGTTTAAAAAAAACAAGTCACTTAATTTTATTTACTGGGGAAGGGGTTTTAAAACCTTTTTTACTCACCATAAATTATACTGAGAAAAGAACTATTATAAACATGTTAAAACGTTGTTACGTTAACCACTAGTATGCAGTAATAGCTATTATTTATCTTTAAGTACACAATTTTATACATCTTATAATGCATCTTGGGTATTTGGTATTTTTATGGAATATAGGTATAAAATTAAATATTACTTTTGTGGTCTTCTTTTTAATAATATATGTGTCTTACTCTCGAATAGTATTAGTTTAAAAACAGTACACAAATATTTATATCGAAAATATGTATGTGATATCTATTTTCAATCAAAATATATAACATATACATTTAATTTATGTTCAGACTGCTCAAATTGATATTAAATAAGGGAACTACCAGAGCTCTATTTCTAGATAAAGACACACCTGAACATCACCAAAACAAGAAAGTACTTGTATTCAAGAGCAGGTAGATCTCTGTTTTTTAAATGTAGAACATACAGTAATGCAGTAATCTTTAAGGTCTAAATGAAAGTGGAAGTCTCTTTAATGAAGTAAATAATTTTGAAATTATTATATTATTTTTGTTCCAATTTGCAATAAGTATGGCACATCTGTATCTATTTAGGCCAAACCAGGTTCTAAATTTACATAACTAAAAAAGAAAGCCTATTTTGACAGGTTTCACAAGGCAAATTAACACATGCAAATCTATGCCACTGAGAATTCACTGTAATTGCAAATAAATAGCATGTACAAGCACATAGATTCTACTGCATCTGAAAACTGGAAACTATTGCAGGGTAAGTGTTCAGAAATTATTGGCCGTGCCTCTAATATAATTTGAAGTTCCTCAAAATCAGTCATGTTGACTTCTCTTTTTTACTATCCATTGAATACTAATTATCTCACTTTTAAAGAAGGGGCATATTTTCTCTCAGAAGGTGTCAGCAAATTTCAAATGCTTTTCAAATAGCATGTGGGAATTTGCTACACTATTATTTGAATGTTAGTAGACTACATTGAACTGCAAGTGGGTAAATTTGTGCATATGTAAAGCTAAGATGCAATAAAATTTAGATTTAATCAGTCATAACTCAATTATTTAAAGTAAATCTTAGTAGTATCAATGATAGTCAGTTCTTTCCAAGTCAATGCAATTAGGGATTTGCCAGTTTGGGACTGAATTCCTGCCCCTTATCTGCTCTGTGTTTATGTCTTTGAAGAAAAAACTTTATTTATGTGTTTTACTTGACAGCAAACCAGTCTTCTGCACATGTATGATATGTTTAATGGCAAAAAAGTACATCTAAAATACATTTACATCAATTGTTCCTGAAAGATATTGACTTTCAGTTCTCATAGGGGCCGATTTATCAACCCCTGTATTGAAGAAAATGGATCTGTTTCCATGCGAGCCTTCAGGCTCGCCAGAAACAAGAGTTAAGAAGTAGCTGTCTTAACCCATCCACTACCTCTGAGGAGGCGGACAGCGAATGTGCAGGGGGCGGCAAGTGAAATGCTTGTGCAATGATAAATGCTGACAGCGTATGCTTTCTGCATTTATCGATGTCAGGAGGACATGATCCGCTACGGCAGGTCATGTCCGACCACACATTGATAATTCAGCCCCATAGACTGTTATATCAATAATGCTTTATCTGCAATTGATTTATTTTAATACATTTATTTTTGTCCTCTGCACATATATATTCAATAGCCATGTATTAGAAAACCTGATGGATTAAATGCGTACTGAGAGTGTCCACATCTACAGTACGATGGCCGCGGTTTTATTACACATATATTATTTTGTAGTAGCAAGCAGCAGGGCATCATTCTAGTACAAGGAAACTACAACTAAAATGTGCCAAATATATGTCTCATCTACTCCATGCCTATATCTATCTCCAGCAATAAAAGGTTAAATACATTTGCCTGAGATTGTGACATCAAAATGTTATAAAATTCACTGCAAATGGAGGAATTGTTAGTGAAATTTACCTTATTTCTAAATGTTGATGCTACAATGAGGTACTTGGAAGTAATCAAAATACTTATTTATTTTAAAAATTGGTCATCAACAGAACTAAAAGGTACAAAAGTGGACACATTTGCATTTTGAACTACAGTGTGTAGAACTGAGATAATTTGAATACATACACAGAACCTAATAGTCAATTGCCGCCTATGTTAGCACTGACATCAGCACTGCAAAGTTAAAAACAGGGGTAAGTGATAAACTTCATAGAGGCTGCTTTGATGAAAAAAACAGCAACAATATATGCACTCCATGCAAAAGTCTGGTGCACATGTGCAGGCACTGATTGGTAGTTATTTTCTGTGCATGGGTCCGTGACTATACATATCAGTCCAAAACCCACCCATGTTGGCAATGAGATCAGAGATGCATGCATGAATGTGGAGCTAATCTCTATACTTTTTTTTAAACACTGTATATTCAGATATGCTGCTCGGAGGTATGCAAAACTTCTGGAGCCCACATATTCTACTCATCTTTTATGTCTTTTTATGCACATACTGGCAATTGTTGATACAACCATAACTGATGCACTGTTTTCAAAGCCAGTGAGAGTAATGTATATATGAATCAATGACATATATATATATATATATATATATATATATATATATATATATATATATATATATATATATATATATATATATCTGTACAACTTCTATTCAAATATTTAAAAACATTTTTAAATAACAAAATGTCTTAGGTTTAGAACTGAGCAGAGTTTACTAAGTACATTACATCAATTGTTCCTGAAAGACTTTTAAAAGACCTACAGGTCTCATTGACTGTTGAATCTCTAACGCTTGATCTGCAATTGATTTATTTTTAATTAATTTATAATGATTGCTGCAACCTGAAATATCGCAATTCTCATTTTTTTCTTCATATTTATGCATCGGCATATTTAACAGTGAAAAATATTACAACCAAAGTCAACAAAAATCCAGCTACAAACACCTACAATTTTTTTTTACAATCTATACAACTGGGAAGATGGAGAGGAATATAAAAGGATTAGTTACAGAGATGTCTTATGTTCTTATTTTGTGTTCAGTAAGCACTTTCTGGATCTGGGTATTTATAGCAAGGCAAAACAAAATGTAGAAATATTAATATAATTCTTAGGTTTTCCTGTTGGAATTTCTTCAGAGTGAATATATGCTGGCTACACGCTGACTGCAATCCTTAGAAAGGGAAATTTGCACAAATATATGAACGTGTGTGTGTGTAATTTTATTTATTTATTTATGTTAATGGATGACATTGTACATAACAATTACCTTTGCTTGTCAGCTACAAAGAATGCTATATATATATATATATATATATATATATATATATATATATATATATATATATATATATATATATATATATATATATATATATATACAGTATATATATATATATACATGATTGTGCATTACAAGCTAGGATAATACATTGAGGGCTGGTTATGAGAATCTTAGCTGTGGTAAATAATCATCTCAGGTAATCTAGACAGTGAACAGTGAATTTCTTATATTCTGCTTTGAATGGCAATAAAAACAATGACCACACAATGGGTAATTACACTAAATATCTAAGGTATAACAAACTGAAATACTTTAATATTTCCTTGTTTCTTTTGGTTATATGTAAAGGTAGCATATTTGCTAATTTCCTCTTACCTATCCAGACACAAAATGATCATGTACTTCAAAATAACTGTCAGGTCTAATGGATATGTGCATATCAAAACCTTAGTAGATGGACAGGTAGGAAGACATACAGCATAATTCTAGTCTAAATGAATATAATGTTTATTGAAGCCTTTCCCAACCATGTTTAATTATTTGGTGCTCAAACCTCTTTCAGATCTTCAAGTAGGCCAGTAAGCACAAAAGCACAGATAAATATGGAAACCAAAGTGACCATAAATAAATGAATATATAACAATGCAAAGACTGACATTAGTGGAATATTCATAAATCACATTATTACATTGTATTATTATACATCATAAACACGTGCACTTATACAGATATGTCAGTGTGTGTGACAGAGAGAGCGTATGTGTGTGTGTGTATATATATATATATATATATATATATTATATATATTATATTATATTATATTATATATATATATATATATATATATATATATATATATATATATATATGTAACACTTTATTATTTTCTAGTTTCTGGGTCTATGGTTAATAAATAGCATTTTTTCTTGTGTTTCACTGAAAATTCCCATGTGAAATGCTACTTTAATACAGACATCTTATATTTGCATATGATCATAAACATGAGAAACAATAAGAGAAATAACAAAGATAGCAGTTCTTTTATCATATTCCTTTGTGCTTTTTTTAGTCTGCCACTTAATAGCCAAAATAAAAGACTACATTTTATCATCCAACATGGTCTAGATAAAGGCTGAACAATCGAATAAAAATAATTGGAAGCATTGTTAAACCAGAAAATGACTGTATTCAGTGACACTGAAAATTCCAGCCCCTTTACCGACTGCATCAAAATTCCGGGTCCTCTACTAACTACGCCAAGCTAACACTTAGACCTGGCAGTAAAACCATGGAATTGTTTTGAACATTTTTTTTAAATAACATCAAGGAAATATGCTTGAGTTTTAAAAAATGAATAAAACAGTACTTTAATTACATAAAATGAGTTTTTACAGAATCTTAATTTATTTCCAAACAGATAATGTAAATATATCTTGATCTGTTAATATAAGAAAGAAAGAGAGAGAGAGAGAGAGAGAGAGAGAGAGAGAGAAAGAAAGAAAGAAAGAAAGAAAGAAAGAAAGAAAGAAAGAAAGAAAGAAAGAAAGAAAGAAAGAAAGAAAGAAAGAAAGAAAGAAAGAGAAATATATTTTCTTTGTTCCATTACTTTGTGGACCACTAACTACTTAGGCAGACACACAAGCTAAGGTCACATGGGTAATTAAATCTAAATTAGTCCAGTATCATTATAAGCAGCATAACACTAAAATATGGCCAAAAATGTCTCAGTAGCGCTCATCTTTAATTTTCATTCACCTAACTTGAATAATGTTTAAGAAAAAGTTTCAAACATAGTAAATATTGAGTATAGATTCAATCTGTTGTTATAACCTTTAAGGAAAGAAGTACAGTTACTCAGAAAAAGTCCAGGTATCATTACTCATTTTCAATTAAGCTACAGCTTCATAGATAACTTCCATCAAGAACATCTGAGGATATTGTATTGCAATAACATATCAATAAGCATACTGAGTACTACTATGTCCAATGTAGTTTATATAACAGCATGGGAAGCATTAAAAAACATGTCTACATTTATTTCTACACAATAAAAATAATGTTTCATATCTATTTCTGGGTGTCAGTTGCAAATTTTCTGTTGAGCTGTTGCCCAATATGTTGCCTCACTAAAAAAAATTGTTCTGGTGCAAAATGCATAATATATACAAAGAAATGTGCAATCTTAGCTATCAAGTTAGTTACAGCTACATGGATTACTATTGCCATTTTATTTAGTATGTAACAGATTCTGCAAAACTGATAATGTAATGATACTTTTTCTAAGATTTGAGATAGCTCAAATATACACAAAAAACAAAGTCAAAATAATTTAAAACACTTTACTTTGATAGCAAAAACTACGTATGTCCACATTCCACAGCTTTCAAAATATAGTAAAGGAAACTGAATTCACAAATTCTTTATGTATGTGAAGATTTGTGCTTGTTTTTTTTTTTAATATTCCTTTGTCATAAGCTTACAGATAATTTTCTTGGTGTTTAGTAGCTAATAGAGAAATATGTTCAATGCAAACCTCATTTTATACCACTGTATATAGGATACCACTGCAGTACAATGATGAGTTTTGAGATACCAAAACTATTGGCTACAGCAACAAAACTGCCTACAAATTGCAGTCATTTTATTGAATCCTTTGAACGATTTATTTTACAAAATATAATTTTACAAAATGCCAAATTTGGGCAACGCAAGGTATTAATATTTTGACAATCTCAGCTTGAAATGTAAAATATGTTGAGTAATATGTTATGTTTCCTACTATATATGCCCAGTTTTGTATAAAAACTGACACCTATGATTATACACATTCAGATTAAGACTGTTTTGCATAAGATTTTCTGTCAAAGCATCAGTGTTGTGGGTTTAAAAATACAAAAATTATATAAAAATACTCTGCAAAAGGAATTTAAAAAGTTTCAGAAAATACATGAAACCATTGAATTTGCATACAGATATATGGATACATTAAAAATGTCTTAACAATCAAATTAAAGTTAGAATACAAAATATCAGATGGGTCTTAGCTAATGTTATTGACTGCAGAAATATTAGTTCTCAAAGCCTTTATGTGCAAAGCATTTGTGCTGATCACCTTGGTAACTACTCTTGCCTCAAAAATGCCTGGATATCTCTGCAAATATACTTGCACCAAGAATGTGGATGAAACTAGGTTTCTCCATGCTTACAATATTCAGTCTTCAGGAAGCAGATTGCCTTATGTAACATAATATACGGAGCTTCGATTTTTTTTCCATAGAAAGTCCCATTATATAAAAAAACACATTGAGAGATAACATACAATGAAAGTGGTCCCATTGTGTTATTCAAAGAGTTTTTTCACAGGTATAACATTGGACAATCTTTTTTTTTTCAAAATGGCCCAAATGGTAAATAATATAAAATATTTTCCAATATCTCTATTGTACTTTCACAAATTCTGTGCCTTCCTTTAACAAAAGCTCACAAATGCTAACTTTTTTTTTCTATAGGTCAGGTATTTCACAGAACCCAGTGTCTGTGAGCACCTGATAGAGTGGGAATATAATGTATTAGTGATGCATGTATAAGGTCATCAGGCTATAGTAAGACCAATTCTATAAAGTGACAACATTTTACTTTTTACATGCTTATTCACATGTCCATTAATAAATATATTATTTTATTTATTTATATATATATATCTAAAATCATTAAATCTAACTTTTAAAGCTACAGCTCTTTAACATGAACAAAATGTGATCAATTTGAATATATGAATCATTTATCCAATCTCAGCATTCAAACAGTATTCCTTATGTCTCAACATAAGGTGTAACATATGCCATTAATGAGAACATTAGACATGAATGTATTATTATTTTAAATATTCTTTTGGCTTATGATAATGTTATGCCTTTATCAGACCACACACACTTCTTATAATCTGCTGCCTGCACATTAGTAGCATTAAAAAAAAAAAAAAGTCTTACTTGAGATCGCTTCAAGTTATTTAGCAGTATCTACCTAGACATAATGCAATACTTATAAGCACACATTCAAAACTTGGCACAGTGAAAGCTTTGGAGAATTCTGATGTGTGCAGATAGTGATACTGACTGAAATTATAAATGATTCTGTGATCTGGATAGCAAAATACATAGTCTAAACTGTTGAAACCTCATCCCACAGAAACACTCTACAGTACATTTTATCTGTGTTCAGAATGGCAGAAGTTTATGACCTATTGTTGTTAAAGAGACTACCATGCATTTGTCTATCAGCTGTTCTAAAAGCACCTTCTTACAAGCACTTGCTACCATCTACATGTGAAACATAATGATAGCAGAATTAACTCAAGCAGCTGCTGCACTAGCAGTTATGGAAACAGTACAGGTAAATACATAGATTATTTAGCAGCTAATGATTGAAATG
Source organism: Bombina bombina (assembly GCF_027579735.1). Classification (NCBI taxonomy): domain Eukaryota; kingdom Metazoa; phylum Chordata; class Amphibia; order Anura; family Bombinatoridae; genus Bombina; species Bombina bombina. The sequence continues at coordinate 378,249,306 of NC_069499.1, forward strand.
CACAAATCTTTCAAGCCTTGGAATTATAAATCACACACTGCAGACATTAGCATTTCATTAAAAAAACACACATTTTATAATATAGTCTGAAATATATGATCTCTCCTCATTTTGTATCCAAATTCTATTCACATGATACTTTTTTTCCCCTAGTCTTCCCAATGTCTAGCAGAGAAGCAATACTAATGTGCAAACAATGCCTGTTATATTGCAAGCAGCAGCAGCAGTAGATCCCTGTTAAGCTCTAAGGATAAGTTCTCAAGTTGATTATAGAGAATAAAGTCTCCTTACCTTCATCAGCTCCCACAGCCAGCACCTTAGCAATAGGAAATAATCCGGATATTGTTACTAAGGCTAAGATAAACTCAGACATTGTAGCAAGATGAAGACTGTGCCTCACTGCACACTCTGTAAGTCAGCAGTGAGCCTTGAATCGAGCGTAATTTAAAAATGTCAATGGAAATTCTTCTGCTAAATGAGCCAGCCTGCCTTCCCCTGCTTCCAGCAGGATTTGTAGGTGTGTGTATGTGTGTGAGCTGCCTGTGTGTCTTGACTTTTCAATGCAGAGTACGTCTGATCTTACATCACACAAGAGGGGCAGTGAGAGATGCCAGAGAATGGGAATCCACTGATTAATCACAGAATCTACCATATACACCCATTCCCTCCACATAAATCACATCTATTACTTAGTAAGAGCCATTTAACACAACAGGGACATAAATTTGCAAACTGAAAACACTGCAGATAACAATTATGCCCTGTTTTAGAGCATTTCCTCCTGTGTATTACATTTCATTTATATCCAGCTCGGTTCTCTATCCATTCTTTTAATATTTGCATTGGATATATCCACCTTTTTCCACTGCTATTGTTTACAAAGCATGGATTTAGAGCCAATGAAATCAGCTCACTTATAATTAGCAGTATAAAGGCTGCAATGTAGTAGTTGATTATAGCTGACTGTTTTCTTTTTGCTGTAATAAGATTAATATGCTTGGTGATTGTAGCAGAGGATAAAATGTATGATTCAGCAATATGTAAGGAATGGTCATTGTACAAAAGAGTGATTGATGGGCTTAGGAACAAAGCCCCTCAGTAAATGTAAGTGATGCTTACAAATACAAATAAATGCTCCCCTACTGCCAATTATCTGCTGAACATACCTCATAAAGCCTACCAGCAATAAATTAATGTTCTTTACTATCAGTATCAATTTATACTGTGAGATATATGACCCATATAAATATTGTGCACATTTTATTTTTTTTGCTCAATACATCTCAAGTAAATGTGTGGTGGTGGCATCACATACCAGTGAATGCTTTCTCATTGATATTTAATTGCCGTTATAGGCAAATAATTCCCACATATAGTATAAAATTAAGTAAAATGCAAAAAATAAATAAATAATAATAATAAAAATAATAATAATAATAATAATAATTATTATTATTATTATTATTATAAATAGTGGCACAAGTCTTCAAATAAAAAATAAAAAATACAATGAGATTAAAGGGACATGAAACCCAACATTTATCTTTCATGATTGAGATAGAGCACACCATTTTAAACAACTTTCCAATTTACTTCCTATTAGTTATTTTGCTCAGTTCTCTTGATATCTTTTGTTGAAAATCATACCTAGGTTGGCTTAGAAGCTGGGAGCTAGCTGCTGATTGGTGGCTGCACATATATGCCTTTTTCATTGGCATTTGATGTATTCAGCTAGTTAGATAATAGAAATTAATTGGAAAGTTGTTTAAATATGTATGCTCTATCTGAATAAAAAAGAAACATTTTGGGGTTCATGTCACCCACTTAAATTATCATTCTTAAAAAAAGAAAGACTGAATTGTTCTTTAGTGGAGCAGGAAATACTTTCACATTGTAATATAAAGGGCCAAATTACAAGTGTTGCAAAAAAATTTTTGCGCGCCCGCAATTGGGCAAATATACACGTTTGTGGGTGCGCCGTAATTAATCAGCCATTACAAGTGGCTGGTTATTGCTAATGTTAGCTCGCAGTAGCAATTAGTGCTTAGAAAATTAACCAGAGATCAGATCGCTGGTTAATTTTATAAATGTGCCCCAAAAATAGCAGCATCTTTATTTTTTTAATAAAATAACTGCACTAGGCAGTATTTTGGGGGTAAAGTTGGCGGGAATGGGGTGTTAGAAAATACCATTGCTGACAACTTGTAATACCAGCAAACATTAGCATGCGTTGGTATTACACAGTGGAGAGCAAATATCGCTTTCACGAAAGCAATATTTAGCTCTTCACTTGTAATCTGGGCCAACATGTAGGATAGGATGAGATAAGGAACTGCAAAGCAATGGAGATTGTGTGTTTTCTCCAGTGTTTTCTCCAGTAACAAATCTAGATTTTCTCCTCTAAATAAGGGAAGTGGTAGGTGTAGTTTAAGCAATGAAAAAAAGCAACATTACTTTAATTTATTGCAAGACTGCAGAAAAATCTAATAATTTCAATATGTTTACTGTCCCTTTAAATTTGAATCTATGACACTGACATAAGAAAAGATGCTGCATTTGTCAGACAAACCAACAAAGGAAAGGTACTGGATTAACATAACATCCTAGTACTATTTAAATAATGACAATGGACATTTAGTCAATATGATCCTTTGAATATATAGCTTTGATACATAAAGATTACTATTAGCAGCTTGGATAAATTATAATGCCATCATAGCTATTCCATTAATAATTTCCAATACAACATGCATTTATTTATACATGTTGTACAAGTATATTTAGCATAATTCAATAAACTGAAAGAATGTTATACAATTCTATACAGAAACAACCTGCAGTTAGCATTATTTAGTAGTATGTATACAGATGCACACATACATACACACACAAACACACACACTTTCACATACATACACACACAAGAACACACGCACACACATTTACACATACACTCACACACACATAAGCACACCTACACACACACATCAACACACATAAACACACGTAAACATACATGCACACATTTAATCATACATACACACACTTACACATACGCACCCCTACACACACACACACACATACATACATACCCATACACACTTGAACACACACACACACCTAGGTATACATACACACCCCTACAAACACATGAACATGAACACACACACAAACACAAAAACACACAGTCACCGACATACACTACATACAGTATGTATATATGTATAAATGTAATATATTAAAATGTAAGAGAAAGTAGGTATTCATCTGCAATTGCATTCAATATACACCATAATTATGTCTGTTCACAAATATTCAACTTGAAACCAACTAGATACTGACTTTTTTTAAGGTTGTGTGAAATAGTTGACTTCAGCTATTCACAAAAAGCAAGTCAATGTGAAACAGCACCTATTACATTCAACTCTCACAGCCCAAGTTGGTTCACGTCTGTTTTGCTTGAATATTTGAATTGCTAGTAAAAAAAAAATGAAAAAGTTGGCAATACACATATCACAGACTGGGAAATACAGCTGAAGTTATGATGATGTTAGTGATCTGAAGTACAATGTACTTGACAAACTAACTTGCAAAATGTATGTCTCAACTGCATACATACAAGTTTTATATTAGTTGACAGTGGATACAGTGTCAATTGGAATTCTGCCAATTTGAACAAGGATATTCAATTACAGTTATTACATTTTGATTGTCAACAGTGATAAAACATTTTGGCACTTACATTCAGATATTTACATTTGTTCTAAGAAGTAGTAATTAAAAGGGGGTTCATGGGAGTGCAAAATAACTCAATTTGTTTTTGTTACACTGTACTCATCGGGCTCAGGGATTCTGGAAGGGGGTAAAACCTGCCCCTTCCTGGACTACATGAAGATATCCTTGAACTACTTCCACTTATGGCATGCCAAGCTCTGCCTATTGAACACACATGGATTTTCCCCAGAACACACTAAATATTACCCACAGGCTTCCCTCACTCAGTGCCTGAAATTCAAAGCTCATCAGCAATCATGCAAAATCTTGGGATTTTTTTTAGACCTTATATTGTAATTTTAGGCATCTCTTCTTCACATACAAAACCCTGCTTAGTGAGATAAATATCTTTCTAATTAAAATTTGTGTTTCAAACTTTTTTATGGACCTTTCCATACTGACAAGATGTCTTAGATCATTTCACCTGGCTGGCGAGCTTTTGAATATTAAGCCCTCAGGCACCAGTCTTCTGGTTGCATAGAGCTCTGCAAGGTGAGCGTTTTCCCAGCAAAGAGTACATTCTATAACTGCCCTGATCCTATGCATTTTAGCTGTGTATGACTTTGAATAATTTAATATCAGTTACAAAGTAATTGAATCTGATAAAATTATTTTACATCAATCAAGATAATGCAAGAAAGGAGACAGATCTGTTTAAAGGGATACAAAACCCAAACATTTTCTTTCATGATTCAGTAAGAACTTCCGATTTTAAACAACTTTCTACTATACTTTTATAATCAAATTGTCTTTGTTTTCTTGGTATCTTTTGTTGAAAAACAGGGACATATGCTTTGGCGCTGCCCTATGTCTCGAGCACTATATGGTAGCAGTTTTGCAAAAATGTTATTAATTTGCAAGAGCACTAGATGGCAGCCATATATTTCCTGTCATGTAGTGCTCCAGATGCCTACCTAGGTATATCTTCAACAAAGAATATCATGGGAGCGAAACAAATTTGATTATAGAAGTAAATTGGAATTTTTTTTAAATTGTTTGCTCTTGTTGAAACAGAAAATACAATATTGGGGTTTCATATCTATTTAAGTCAGGTCCCGGTCAGTTCTAAGTTAGACCAGGTTGGTTTTGGATGGTTTTATATATATATTTTATTTATGAATCTATTTAATTATTGTCTCTGTTTGTTAATAGCATTACTTTGGCTGACTTTAATAGCGCTACTTTTTGTCTGTCTTGAACTAACCACATCTGACTTTTTCAAGTATGTTTTATTACAATTTACAATGCTGGTTGGAAAGTTAGAAAATATCTGTTACATTTGATATTGACACAGTAAGAGGATGTTTGGAAATTTCCAGGTGCCAGCTAAAAAGATAGGTTTGCCAATTAAAGATTGTTTTTGGAAAAGGAAGAAAGTCTTGGAAACGTAAGGAAATCTTGTTAATCTCTAAAAAGAGTGTGTATCTTGTAAACAGCAAATAAAGAGCCATATTGTAAATAGCTTATTCCAATTACAACTTACTATCACGTCTTTTCATCCAGGGAAGGTACATAGGTGCTGAAGAGAACACATGATCATCAACATACCATAACACTTCATTTCTTAAGTAAATAAATTATTATACTGTGACTGAAAATCAACACTGAAAGTCAAAATCAAGATATACTTAACCATGACGGTTTAGAAATTGCAAGACGGTGAAATCCTGCAGAGATAATTTCTTTAACCATTAGAATAAACTGTGTACTGACAAAAGAGCTTGTATAAACCTATATATGTATACTAACAAATTTATGTATATTAACAGATGTATGTGCTATGTGACCCTGATATTGTCACTATCAAAATCACTCAGCAAGTAACCGTTAAGGGGACACTCAAGTCAAAATTAAACTTTCATGATTCCGAAAGAGCATACAATTTTAAGCAACTTTCCAATTTACTTGCATTAACAAAATGTGCACAGTCTTTTTATATTTACACTTTTTGAGTCACCAGCTCCTACTGCGCATGTGCAAGAATTAACAGAATATACGTATATGCATTTGTGATTGGCTGATGGCTGTCACATGATACAGGAGGAGTGAAAATAGACATAACTTTGAAATTTGTCAGAAGAAAATCTACTACTTATTGTCTTGTCATCATGCATATGTCCATTATGCAGATCTACTGTATTTACTGGTCCTTTAAGTTAGAAAATCATGTAATAAGTAACAAATACACAAACACAAACATACACACACATACACAAACAGACGTACACACACAAATTGATATAATATAGGTTTTAATTAAAAAGCTATATTTTTATTATTATAGTCCTACTGATTTTTATACTTAAAGGGACAGTAAACACCAAAAAAGTTATTGTTAAAATAATAGAAAATTCCTTAATTTACCATTCCCCAGTTTTGCCTAAGCAACACTGTTATATAAATATACTTTTTACCTCTGTAATTACCTTGTATCTAAGCTTCTGCTGATTGCCTCCTTATCTCAGATCTTTTGACAGGCTTGCATTTCAGTCAATTAGTGCAGACTCTTAAATAAGTTCACCTGCGGGAGCACAATGTTATTTATATGAAGCACATTAACTAATGCCCTCTAGCTGTGAAAACTGTCAAATGCACTGGAATAAGAGGTGGCCTTCAAGGGCTTAGACATTAGCATATGAGCCTACCTAACCTAGGTATACTATTTATAACCTAGTATACCTAGGTTATAATTTAGTCAGAACTTTTTTTTTTTTTTTTAGTACTCCAAATTTGAAGTATATGTCAACAATTTTGTTGTGTTTTCTAAGAGTTGTAACTTGTGTTTTATATGCAGTTTATGTATATTTGACATTAAATGTGCATGAAATACAACATTAAACTTTGATAATTCAGATATAACTTACATTGTTTTTAAAACTAAAACTTCCAAAGTACTTCTAACAAAGTGCTGATGTTATAAAACTGTCATTTGTTGAAACATATCCTTTTCATGAAACCATACAGAAGAAGGAGTGTGCATGTGTCTTCAGCACTATACAGCAACAATATTTGCAAAACTATTATACATATAGTGCGCGTGCAGGCTAAGCTTATCTCAGCAAACTAATTGACAGGAGATCATTTTTAATAAAGGATACAAATAAAAAAACACTTTTAACATCGTATGCACTATTTCAAGCAAGGACATTTAATATTGACTTCCAGGTCCCTTTAACTTGATTGTAATGAATAGATTAGTTAATGTCTAAACTGCTAAATGGAAAAGGGAGAGCGTGTATGCGGTCACCTAGGGAGTTTACAATTTTCTCTTGCTTCTAACAATGTCCCCAACAGTAATAGAATAACTTAATTAAAACTAAATGAAAAAGAAGTCAGCTTGTGAACGGAGAAATCAAAGTTTAGATACTGTTTGTAATCGACTTGTTTCTGCAGTTCATTTTTGCTTTGTCATTCTAATCGGGATTATTAACACTGACAAGTTAAATAAATGAATCCATCAAATTATGGGGATATTATGAAATCTCTTATTGTGATAAATTAGACAATGTAAAACTAATCATTCTTATTTGCCAGTCAAAAACAACACATGAATATTAATTATGAGCCAGCGGTAATTTTAAAATGAGCAATTATGGAAATGTGCTTACTTAGTTCATATAATTAGTTTCTAAGATCTTCATGCATGTTTTAATTTTACTCAGATTCTTTCATTTCATTAACAAGTATTGGAAACTAAACTTTATTGACAAGTGCTAGTGTTTTCAACACTTCATCCAAGAGTTTAATGCTATGTCAATAAGGTGATGTATGCAGTTTTCAGAGGAGGGCTAGCACACTCTGTCAGGTTGCTAAGGAGAGTTATTGGCAGCATTTCTAATAACATTCTCCTGCCCTACCTTGCCCTGTGCATCCAAACACAGAAAAGTTGCCAAGCAGCTGCTGACATGGGATAAAGAAAGTAAAAATGAGAGAAAAATCAAAAACAGAGGAAAAGCCAAAAGACACTTGCAAAAGAAACTTCATCAACATGGATTTGGATGCTGAAGGAAAAAACAAGTTATTTGTATCTGTGGCTTTATGTAACCCTGTTAGCTACAGATTAACAATACCAATATTGTTTTTTATTTCCTTTTGTTTGTTGAATAGTTTTCTAAATGGACATAATTGCGCACTGTGTAACAACCTTTTTTTTTATGAAAAGCCAATACCGTGTTTAATTCTTACATGGTGTATTTGTCTGACTTAAACCTCAAACCAGTAGATATGTTAAAAAAATAATCAGAAACCAGCACAGATCTGGAAACAGAATTTAGCATTTTTAAATAAACTTCACATAAAATGCTGCTCTCAGTTGATAACTTGCTAAAGCAATGCCAGAAGAGATAATGGTCTATTTATAAAATATCCAAAACAAAACAACAAATCCAGTTTTTCAAATGTATTTACATTTATCTATCTGTACAATGGACATTTAATAATGTATGTATAAATTATGTGTAGGAGATTTAATGATTTTAAATTTGTTTTTAAATAATAATTTCAGTGCAAAAATATTGCGGAGTTTGCAAAGTTGCGAATGCAGGATAGTATTTCCACATAGATTTTAACAGCCGCCAGCTTGCAAAAACACGAGCGCAAGATTGCAATGAGATGTATGTATGTATTTCTATAACTATGTTTATCTGTATTTATGTGTGTTTATATGTTTGTAAATATATATATACTATATATATATATACACACATATAAATACATATAAACACATATAAATACATATGTATAGAAATACATGCATATATACTTTTGTATATATATATATATATATATATATATATATATATATATATATATATATATATATATATATAAGTATATATGCATGTATTTCTATACATATGTATTTATATGTGTTTATATATATGTATACATGTGTTCCTATGGATCCCTATGTCATAGCACTCTTGGCCCATTTTTTTCCATCTCATAACTTTGAGCCCTTATAAGTAATTATTGCAATTTTTTTTTTATATATTATTGTTATTATGAGTGTAACTGTTGTTGGTGATATACTCACCCTGGACTGAATATCTTCTTCAGACTAAGACAGGTTAAAAAGAGTTTGTTCATTGATTACACACTGCAGTATGGAGAGAAACAATACAAAGTTTTCTCTAGTGTGGGGGGGGGGGGTCAGTACATTTCACATCTTGGCTATTACAGTTTATGATTGGCTACCTAAAGAAATGCAAGGATTTTAACAAATATGGTTACAACATAAGTAATTAACAGTTCTACACATCAGAATTGTAGGTTTTACTGTGTTTGACCATATATAAAGAAAAAAGAAAAAGGCAAAGGTCAGGATGAACTAGTGTCTACTTTTTATGAGACATTCCCTATGTTTACAAAAAGTTGTGTACATACATTCATATATTTGGCCTATCAAGATAACCAGGAACTTAAGTGTTTACTGATACTAGCTGAAATGCAAGAATTTAAACAAGGATAGAAAAAGATTAGATTTAGAAAAAATAAACAGACATACTCTCAGAACTAGCTACATTTTATAGCCTCATTAAACCAGACTGGCCTCTCCTGACTAATAATGCCCGCATAAAAATTAACCCATTCAGACCTCACAAGGCACTGCAAAAAACAGAGACAGATATTGCTTATTATTTTCAACACTGTACATGTAAATGTATTTTAGATATGTTTTGTGGCACTTTTTTGTCAGAGGTAATCATTCTAGAGTAAAGTGATTGCGCTCATGAGTTCACATCTAGTTTCAACTTTTAATACTAGCCCTATGCAGGGGTAAAAAACAAAAAGGGTATATTCACACACGTCCAACTTTCCAACTTGATGCTATAAATGGTAAATTCAGTATATCAAGTCTTGAAATCAGTTGTCTTTATTTCACAAGTCATTTTCTGCGTAGCCAACTTGCTAGACTTTGACTAGCAAGTCATCAGTTTTTATTGCAATAAGTTAAACCGGCTTTAACAGTAGGAGCCTGTGATAATGACCAAATTTGCAACTGACATGCCTTTAGGGAATTGTTGACTTTTTCTACAAGTTTTACACAACTTTAATGATGTTAAATAAAATACAATGTCGAATTACTTTCTAGTGCAAAGCCACTTCAAAAGAGTAAACAGTCCTTAAAAATGTAACACAAAACATATGATAAGTAGTTAAAAGTATGTGATCGTACAGGTATACAGTTAAAATGCATTTTACTATCACTATCTTGTTTTTGTTCCTTCTCTGCAACTTAAAATGAATAAAACAAGCAACAATTATGAAACCTCATTAAAGATAGATATTTCAAACCTAATAGTGGATGAGAATGCATTTTATACAATAGAGATCATAGGGATATGTTGACAATGCCATTAAGTGAACTGGTCTACTAGTCATCAGTAACGGATCTATCTTCAGATAACCACTAATGTGCTGTGTAGTACAACATAGCAGAAGTTCAAGTAAGCTACCGTCAAGCAAAGATAAGCTAGTTAATCTGACATAAGAAGTCTTGGGAATAACAGAAACACTATTTAAAATGGTTGTGCAAAGCTATGAGATCCCAAGGAGTTTAGATTAGCTGGGGATGATCATACTAAACAAATCTAATTGACTGATATGATTCAGCTAAACACTTTGTATGCTGGTAATTCTTTTCCACAAGAAATAAACACTGGAAAATAAGCAATTTGCCATGGGACTGGATTGAACACTAGATCAATGGATATACTATTGATTAAAATATAGCAATGGCATGTTGTGATAAATAGATTACATTTTGTAGGAAGGAAACTGACAAATGAAATGCCTCTGGGAGATGTTCAAATGATTTTTGAATTAGATATGTAAAGTAAAATTATATATATATATATATATATATATATATATATATATATATATATATATATATATATAAAATTAGAATATAAGTAATAATAAAAATCAACTAAATTAAACATTGTTGCAGCTTATTTTAAAAATACCACTCTGATCTACCTGTATAAATTTAGAAACATAAACTACAGATGTGTTTATTTCAAATATGGGCTTTCCAAATATATATGTATATGTAAATTATTTTACCCACAAGTGGTAAATAGTATAACTATGATCAAAGGAATGGTCAGGATCACTTCAGCTGTAGATGAATGTCAGATGTCAAAGATTTGCAATTTAATGAGCTTGGATTGCAGCATTTTCAGAGTCAGAGAAATATCACACTGCTTATTTATGGAAATGGTGATTATATTTATATACACGCACATGCACTCATGTACAAACTCTCACACACACACATGCTGAAATTTTGATAGTAAAATATATTTAATGACTAATCATATGTTCTATATGCTGAAAAACTAGCAAGGAAGTGAACCAGGTTTTTTTAAATGTACGACAACGTTATTTTTTTAACCGCACTTAAATGTAAGGAAACTTGATAAATATTATCTTTTTCATAAGCAAGAAGTCTATATGAATAGTTATAAAAAGAAAACAAAAAGACATTTGTCTCATAAATGAAGAATAATGCTGCTAAATTTTATGTTATTTTTTCCCCAAAATGATGTAGCACATCATTGTTAAAGTCATTGCGCATGTTAACAATAGAAGTGTTTGAAAAACAGACAATAAGATATATAAATTTAAAATACATAGAATTTTAAAAAGAAAAATAGAAACTTTAAAATATTAACTATGATCCAAACTATTTATGAAAAGATTTACAGTAAAGAGATCAAAGTGTTGTGTTGTCTAAATTAATCTATTCAGATATAGTTATAATCAGGTTCAAAAACACTTCATTGTCCTTTACTATTCATCTAAAAATGTGCAAATTCTAATATTGGAATGCAATTGGTGCATATCATCATTTTATAAGGGAATTTATGCTACATTGCTTGGCATTTAACAAGTGTGGGTCTTCAAATTTGCCTCAGGGTTATTTAGAGTGAATTGACAATGTCAACAAAATGTTCATCACCAATTAAGCCTGTAGTAATAATAATATGTACGTTGTTGTACTGGCTCATTAAGATATTTCTTGATAAAAGATGCAAGTGACAAATAATATTATTGTCCTGAAATCATAGCTAGAGGAAATCAGTCACTTATGACTAGGAATAAAATAAAATTACAAATTATACAGCTTCATGATTTCGGTGTTAGTATAATTTAAAATTATACATGTTATGTGAAGGCATTTGTGTTCAAATGGGTATCAGTATTTGCAGTGACTATGAAACAGCAAGAGAAAAACTCATATTCACTACAATTCTTCCATATATACTTTTACTTTAAATCCCATTGCTATTTAAAACTCTCATTAATATTGATAAATGTCTCCCCATGAGACATATCTAAAGGTAATTTAAAGTCTTTTGAGATATTTTTTATTATGTTCACTTTATAACAGGGCTAGAATGGAACTGCATAGGCCTAAATTTATCAAACTAAGAACAGATAATTCAGCTTGTATTTTATATTAAAATATGCTCTTAAATACATTTTTTATGTATTTTCTTGCCCATATGATAAAAAGTCTGCCTATTTTTAAAAATCAATCAGTTCATATCAGTTGCTGAGCAGCATTATTTTATTAATCCTATGGAATGCAGATTATTTAGAGTTTTTTCAGCAAATTACATTTGAAATAGAAGAATTAGGAAAAGTCACACAAATATAGAATGTTAAAGAGTAAAAGATGTGAGACACAACAGAGTGCATTGTGTGTTTCTATGCAAAACATGACAGGTCATGAGATTATTGCAGTGTTGTGGTTGAATGGGACAATTTCATCAAGCAGTGCATGTCATTCAAATGTCATTTTCACATTTATGAGCAATAATGATTGGGTCTCAATGAATACAATACATTTGATGACTACAAAGAAAAAAATGCAGTGGCAAATAATGCAAAACAATGAAATTGTATATTAAGAATTACATTTATTCAAGGCTTCATAAATATAACTTTTTATAGGTTTCCAAATTCGCTCAATCTCATTGGGTATGAGAGGTGGCACCTGATGTTCCTCACACATTTTGCAGCATGTTGTCTACTTGGGATTCATCAAGACAAAGAACTTAAAGGGATATAAAATCCCAAAAACTATCCACTTTACTTCTATTATCTAATCTGCTATGTTCTCTTGACATTATTTGTTGAAAAGCGAACATAGGTAGGCTCACATGCAGCATCACAGTACTGACAGCTTGCTGTGTATTGATGGCTGCATATAGATGCCTCCTGTTATTGGCTCACCAGGCACGTTCAGCTAGCTGTTCCTTCAACAAAGGATACCAAAAAAATTAAGCAAATTTGATAATAGAAGTAAATGATTGAAGTAAATTGGAAAGTTGTGTATATGTGTATGCTCTATCTGAATCATGAAATAAAAATGTTGAGTTTTATGTCCCTTTAAAGCGACAGTAAACCCCTTGAGATTTTAATATAAATGGATTAGATGTGCATATTAAACAACTTTGCAATAAACTTTCATTGTTTATTTTGCCCAATGTTCCTGTAATTTAGCTCTGAAACTGAAAAAGTAGCCTGCAGACTTCTCAAATCTCACCTAACACTAACAGCTGCAGACTCAAGCCCAGATTGGCTCCTCAAATGAGGTAAGTGATGGGTGGTATTTGTTTTAAAAATGTTTAGACTTGACTGATGTTATTCTATAGCAAGATAACAGAAATCAATTTCTTGTAGTTACAAGTTTCTGCTGTCCCTTTAAATCTTCAGGTGAGATGAGATCTGGTGCCATAGCTTTAAGTACAGCTCTCTGATAACCAGCATCTTGCAGGGTTGTCTAGTTTTATATAGTGCTCACCAACACTGTCCAAAGCTCTCAGCATAAAGTCAGTAGAAATAAAACTCTTGATTTTAGGAAAAATATCAAGGACTTTAAATATTCAAGTGAGTAGAGTGTTTTTGCACAGATCACTATTATGATTTAGACAAAACAATATGTAATGAATATAGGCAACTGTCCGTTTAACTTATTCAACTGCAATTCTGTTCAGCACTTAACTGAATTATATTTTAGAGACACACCAAGACTGATTAGTTGATTTTTAAATAACAGAATTATTAATATATATCTATTATCTATCTATCTATCTATCTATCTATCTATCTATCTATCTATTATTATTATTATTATCGGTTAGTTGTAGAGCGCCAACAGATTCTGCAGCGATATCTATCTATCATCTATCTATCTGTAATCATTTATCTATTCATCTATATATCATCTCTCTCTCTCTCTCTCTCTCTCTCTCTCTCTCTCTCTCTCTCTCTCTCTCTCTCTCTATATATATATATATATATATATATATATATATATATATGAACCACATTCCATTCTGTGTTAACATTATACTTGTTTATGTTGACTATTTATTTTTTTAATATCAAGGTATTCAAACTTTCTAAATAAGATTGAGTAAGTAGCATTCCTTTTACCAAGAATAAGGCAAATGGCATTAGTTTACAGCTCTGTGCAGAAATGTATCATACAAAATGAAACCTTGCCAGTCCAGCAATACAATACCTGTAGAATTGAAATGTCACATATAATATAACACAAATTCCCTAAATTTCCATTTCTGATATTTATTTTTAAGACTAACACTATTTACAGGAAGCAGTGAACCGACTGACTTAATTTTCCCATTACAGATAGAAAAAAAAAAAAAAAAATACCTTTATGCTAGTGACTCTTATTAAAGGTTACCAAGATAATAATATATATAATAACCACTTTAGCCTTTATCTTGGCTTGTCATTTTATAATATGATCACATAAAAATAATAGTAATATCTTTTAAAATCCAAGGGAAAATATTAATCATAGTAACTAAAACTTACTTACATGCAATCTAATATTATTTAGACTTTTAACCTGTTTAATGTATCTCCATTTCTGTCAGATCTGACATAAATCTGTAAATATTTTCATTCACATTTCATTTTTAATATCTTTTTTTCCCACTGGGGAGTTTCACAGATACATTTCAGTATATTTTGATCGGTTTTGTTCTCTTTGTAAAAGGTAATTTCAAAATGTGCCCTAGAGTCTGCCCTGTTCGATATCACAAAGCAATCATATAACCATATAATCTGTGCTTGTTTTTAATACTTTAGTGCCCCCTTCAGGGCACTTTTCACACTCTAACTTTTTAGAGAGTAAATAAATATGCTTCTGAAAAAAATGACATTGTTCTAAACAAAATAAAAGAGTGATGCTGTTGATGAAGAGTAAATTTTGCTTTTTCTTAGCAACCTTATTATAAGTCAGTATTGTTAATTAATAAATTAATTGCATTGTGACAAAGTAACGTTAATATTTAGTAAAGTAAAGTAGTAATGCTTTGGTGCTTTGGTATTTGATAGGGGACCATTGCCCAGGTTACAAGTGTCGCACTAATTTTTTTTTTGTGCTAACTGCTCACCAGTTAAAAATTTAGCGAGGCTGGATGAGCACGTCTATTACAAGTTGAAAGTAAAACGTTAGCATGTGAGAGAAAGACAAGTAGCCTTTTTAGTTATCAAGCCCTAACCTGACACTGTGCTAAACAAACATTGCTAAAGCCAAAGGTGCATTAGAAATACTTTAGATTCCTATGTTTTTCACTTGAAGATAATGTTCTTTTTATTCTATCAAAAGAGAGCACTCGCCGTGATATAAATTTGTGTTTATTCCATCATGTAAATGTTTTTGGGGAGTGACCCCGTCATCAGACAAGTGACAAAAAGAATATATATATATATATATATATACATATATATATATATATATATATATATATATATCTATATATATATATATGTATATAAGTAAATGATATCTATTGTAGATGTATACCATCTATCTATCTATCTATCTATCTATCTATCTATCTATCTATCTATCTATCTATCTAATATTTACAGATATATATAGAAATATATATTTAAAAATATAAATAACATTTTTTTTCTAAGAGAAAAACATTAGAATTTCAAATATTTATATTCAAAACACTTTAAAACACAGTGAAATTGAATACAAATTAGACTGAATGTTTCAAGGTATTTAACTGGGAAGGACTCAAAAGTGTATACACGCATACCTCATTTTATTGCACTTCACAGATATTGCTCTTTTTTAAATTGAAGGTTTATGCAACCCTTTATCAAGAAATGTACACTGGAGGAGGAATCGACAGAGGGGTAGGTGATCCCTATCCAGGCAATGGAGCAGTCTGGATGGGGGGGGAGGAGCTGGGGGCTAGTTTATTTAAAGGGGTCGTAGTGTTAGGTCCTCCATCTTGTATCCCTGTAATCGCAAGGTGAAGTTAGAGCTACGGAGCTTGCGATTGCAGAGATATTGGAAATGGAGGACATTGTGTCTGAAGTGCAGAGAGTCGCAGCGGAGCGGGGCACGGCATGGCTAAGGGACTACTTAGCCGCCGCCAAACTTACCAGAGGGAGCTTGGAGGCAGAGAAGAACAGGAGCAGTAGTGGCAGGCCGCAGCGGCGGTCCAGGCCACCTGAGCGGTTTTCCCCTAATGGAGGTGGCGTCGGGAGCAGAGGTAACGGCGGTGGGCAAGTGCAGCCGGGTGTCCTGCCTGCGTGCCGGAGGGAGCTGTGTCAGAGAGGAGCGGCGGCCCAGGAGCAGGTGGTGTCGCATGCGGCTGTCCCGGAGGCTAGGAGTGGAATGCCCAGCAGGACCAGAATGGCGGCAGGTAAGAGAGTGGCTGGCGGGCCGGGCCTCGATCTTCTTGGCGGGAATTACAGTGCAGGCCGAGGGAGAGCGGCAGTTATGCTGGAGGTGGGAGCGGTAAGGCCCTTGAGCACCCCGGGCCCTTGAGAAAACACAGGACCAGAGTGTGGAGACAAGGGGCAGAAGGGGGGTGTCAGGAGGGGGAAGTATGGTGGTGAGAGGTAATGGAGCTGAGATGGGGGGAACGGAGCTGAGCTTTCAAATGGGAGGCAGAGGGAGGGAAGTGCGCAGGCTGCAGAAGGGGAGATTGCACAAAAGGGGAACAGTAGGCAGAGCAGTTTGGGAAGGAGCACTGGGCTGGTTAGGAAAGGAGTGAAGAGTGTTTCTGGGGGAGGGGTACAGGGGAGAGGAGCAAGGGGAAAGGGGAAAAAAGTGGGTGGCAAAGGCAGGGGTGCAGGAAGGGGGAGGGGGTTTGTTGGGGACACTGACATAGCATGTTTATCTTTTGCAGGGATGGGGACTGAGCCAGATGAGCAAGTGAGTGGTGGGGCAGATGTCTCTGCTGAAGCTGCGGTGCGGGACCTAGACGGGGATGAGCTGTGGATCGACTATTCATATAGTGAACTGGAGGCAGATGATCCTGGGGAAGGAACTTCGGCGGGTCCAGCTGTATCACGGCAGGTAGGGGACCTGGCTGCTCTGGAGCACCCGCTTCAGGCATGGGGGGCGGGGCAGGGAGGGCAGGGGGAGATAAGCAGGAGTAGGGCAGGGAGTGTAGGGGCAGGGGAGAGGGATGAGACTGTTAGGGAGGGGAGAGTGCAGGATAGGGTTCTCACTGTCTCATCTTCACAGATACGGCCGCTGGGCAGGGACTTCCAGGTGCGCCACAGTCCTCGGAGGACGGGAGCTGGACGGCAGCGGGAGAGGTCCCGCTCGTCATGGAGGAGGGCTGGACATCAAGCAGGGAGGCGATCCCCAACATGGGGAAGGTTGGAGAGGACAGAAACGAGGCGCAGCAGGAGAAGGAGGTCAAGATCCATGTTTCCGTGGAGGAGTGTGCACAGGAAAAGGGAGAGGGAGACCAGAGGGAGGCCTGAGGTCAGAGCGGTGGAAGCGCCAGCCGTGGAGGTGGGAGCAGCAACGGCACCCATGGTAGCAGGTGAGGGTGCTGCTAACACTGTGGGAATGGCTGGGAGTGCGCATGGTTTAGGTGTGGCTCAGAATGCATTGGTGAGTGGATTGAGGGAGTTGCTGGCGAGCTTCGAGAGGCAGATGAGGGGGCTGCAAGGAGAAGTGGCGGCAGCATGGGGAGTAGGGGGTACCGGGGTCCCAGCTGTGGGATTGGGAAAAGGAGAAGGGGGGGCCGGCAGGGACACAGGCGAGTCGGAGTAGCACAGCAGATGCGGTGAAGGTGTTTGTGTTCGATTTGCCCGCTAGGGATCCACTTGTCGCAGGAAGTGAAGGAGAAAATATGGAAAAGAGAGTTCTTGGAAATATTTTCTCTATTGCCGCTGGAGCAGATCATAGTGATCAAGGAGGATGCAAAGGGTGACAAGGAGAAGAAGGAGGAATATGAAAGGAAGAAGAGGTAAAGGAAGCTTCCAAAGACGTTGACTAATTGGTCGAGGGCGTTTTGTATACTGGCGGCAGTGATTGGGGAGAAGGCGCCGGAGTAGTGTTCTGCTTTATTCTGTTACTATGATGAAATTTCAGGGGCGTATAGGACGTATGGAGGCCTCGCATGGTGGCGTTATGACGAACAGTTCCGGCAGAGGATGGAGGTGCGTCCAGAGATGCAGTGGGACCACAAGGACATGGGAATCTGGTTGGAGCTGATGACACCGCTGCAGGGTTCCTTTCGTGGTTCAGGGGGAATTGGGAGTCAGGCCGGTGGAGCAGTTGGAGGGAGTACAAACAGCGGAGCGGCAGTGGCCATTAGAAAGGGCTTGTGCTTCCAATACAATTAAGGGCAGTGTAAGTTCGGAAGTGGATGCAAGTACAAGCATGCATGTTCGGGATGTGAGGGGAGTCACCCATGGGCCAGATATTTCAAGAAAGGTAATTGAACCGGAAAAGGGGGAGACTACTCCTAAGGGCCAAGACTCCGGTGAAGGTGAGAAAGATGGTACCTTGGTTAGAGCAGTTCGCTAGAGTCAGGGGTAAGGCCGGGGATGCGCAGTTGCTCCTTACAGGGTTTAGTTCGGGTTTTCAGATTCCATTTGTAGAGGGGGGTGAGGTAAAAGTCAGGGGTAATTTGAGGTCGGCTAGGGAATTCCCGGAGGTGGTTCAGGGGAAGCTAGACAAAGAAGTTGCGCTGGGCAGGATAGCGGGCCCATTTGGGAGTCCGCCCATGGGGAACTTGAGGGTGTCACCATTGGGGGTGGTGCCTAAAAAAGCGGCAGGCCAGTTCCGTATGATTCACCATCTGTCATACCCGATGGGCTCCTCAGTGAATGATGGGATTGACCCGAAGGTGGCAGCAGTCCGGTATGCCTCGTTTGATAAGGCGGTGGCTCTGGTAAGCGACGCGGGAAAAGGGGCGTTGGGAAAAGTGGATGTGGAGGCAGCCTTTCGGCTGTTGCCGGTTCACCCGGTATGCCATCATTTCCTAGGGTGTTTTTTCCGGGGAGCTTTTTATGTAGACCTGTGTCTGCCGATGGGGTGTTCCATCTCATGCGCATACTTTTAAAAGTTTAGTACCTTTGTTGAGGGGGTGGTGCGTCGAGTTTTGGGTTTGGCATCTGTCGTTCATTATTTGGATAATTTTCTCTTTGTGGGAATGGCGGATAATGGGCATTGTCAGCTGCTGATGGATTGTTTCTTCAAGGTTGCGGAGGACTTTGGGATTTCTGTGGCCCATGAGAAAACGGAAGGCCCAATAACATCTTTGAGTTTTTTGGGCATTGAGATCGATTCCATGGCTATGGAGTGCCGCTTGCCTCAGGACAAGGTTGTGGACCTCAAAGGTTCCATTGCAAAGGCAATTGGAAAGCAGAAGCTGCAGCTGAAGGAAATCCAATAGTTGGTTGGAAAGTTAAATTTTTCCTGCCGGATTATACCAGCAGGGAGGTTTTTTTTTTCAGAAGGCTGTCGCTTGCGACAGTGGGAGTGACGGAGCGGAGGCAGTGGATTAGGTTGGGGTCAGAGTTGCAGGAGGACTTGAAAATTTGGTTAGCCTTTTTGGATAAATTTAATGGGAGGGTGTTGGTGCAAGAGAAGGCGGTGTCGAACAGTGACCTGCATTTATTCACGGATGCGTCAGGGGTGATTGGTTTTGGGACATACTGCAAAGGACGTTGGTGTGTGGGGGAGTGGCCGATGGGATGGAGGGAGAAGGGGCTGACTAAGAATTTGGTGTTTTTGGAGCTTTTCTCTATTCTGGTGGTGGTGAGAGTGTGGCCTGAGAACTTGAGGGACAGGAGAGTAGTTTTCACACGGATAACCTGGGAGTGGTGTTCGCAATTAATAGGTTGTCATCCAGTTCCTTGCCAGTGGTTCGGTTGCTGAGGCTGTTTGTCTTGGAGTGTATGCGGCTGAATGTGTATTTTCGTTCTGTTCATGTGCCAGGTTGTCAAAATGTGATTGCTGACGCTCTTTCTCGATTCCAGTGGAATCGTTTTCGAAAAGGAGGCACCGGAGGTGGAGGTGGAAGGGGTCAGCTGCCCGGCGGATCTGTTGGAAGCAAATTTTTGGGACTGATGGAAGTGGCAAGGGGAGCATTAGCTCGGGGTACGTGGGAGGCGTATGTGAGGGTGTGGAGTCAATTGCTGCAGGTGCTGAAAAGTAAGGGGGTGGTAGCTTCAAAGCAGGGGTGGTTCAAGGGTTTGTTGGAGTGGATTGGTGTGTGGAGGAAAGAGGGCCTGTCGAGGTCTATGGTAAAGAAGAGGATAGCAGCTTTGGGTTTTCTGTTTAAATTAATGAATTGGGAAGATATAACAAAGAGGTTTGTGGTTCGGTTGGCGGTGAAAGGGATCTGTAAAGGGAGTGCAAGTGGGGAAAAAAGGAGGCCAGTGGTTTTTGCGATGCTAGAGAGGTTGTTAGATGTGTTGAAGAATTTGAGACGGTGTTGTTTCAGGCAGCTTTTGCGTTGGCCTTTTTTGGGGCCTTCTGGGTATCGGAGTTGGTGGGGGCCAATAGATGGGATGTGGGAGGCCTGCAGGCCTGTGATATTTCGGTGGAGGAAAGGGTCTTATGGGTTTGGCTGAGGCGATCGAAAATGGATCAGGAAGGAGTGGGTTGTTGGGTGAAGATTGGGGAAACGGGAGGGTCATGCTGCCCAGTGAGGTTAGTGACAAGGTTCGTGGAGAGGAGGCCGGCTGGTTTCCTCCCGCTGTTTGTGCATAGTGATGGGTCTGTGTTATCCTGTTTTTGGCGGTAATGCGGAAAGGGCTAAGGAAGTTGGGTTATTCGGCTGGGGAGTTTGGAACTCATTCTTTCCGTATTGGGGCTGCCACTGAGGCTGCCAGCTTGGGGCTTGGTGAGAGTGTTATAAAGAGAATTGGAGGATGGAAGTCTGGATGTTTCCGTTTGTATGTCAGGCCAGATTTGACGATTTAGATTGTTCTTTGTTTTAACAGGTCCGGTCATCTGCTGGATTGTGGGACATTCCTACATTTATTGGGCCTGCAACGCGGCGGTGGTGAAGGACCTGGGAGGGCAGTTGAATTTTCCTGAGGAGACAGTGAGGTTGAGATGGTTTCGGGTTAGGGGGTTGAGGTGGGCCCAGCTGCTTAGAAAAGTGGTATATTATGCTAGGTTGTTTTGCCCCCCAGATATTCGGTTGGTTCATGCGGGAGGCAACGATTTAGGTTTTCAGTCACAGAAGGATTTAGTGGACAATATCAAAAGAAATTTGGGTAGGTTGAAGGTGTTGTTCCCAAATATTATGCTTATTTGGTCGGATATTGAGCCTCGTTCAGTATGGAGGGCAGCATGGGACCATAAGAAGCTGGAGGTTTCTAGGAAAAAAATGAATAGAACCATCAGTAGTTTTGATAGCAGGTTAGGGGGATTCTGTATCCGCCACGTGGAATTTGAAGGCAAGACAGGGCGTTGTTTTTTCTTGAAGGACGGGGTTCACTTTAATGAGGTGGGGCTCCACCTTTTCAACTTTAACCTTAGAGAAGGGGTGTTGCAGGCCTTGGGTGGGGTGGGGCGTGCTTGTCGGTGACGCGCTGTAGCGGGGATGCTTGTTATGGAATGGAAGCTAAAGTAAATTGGTACCTCCTTAAAAGAGGCGGGAGAGTTGTGTGGGGGAATGTACCTGGTGGTAAGCCGGTGAAAGGTACATCTCTGGGGGCAAGTACCTTAGGTTACTTGGTTTGTTATTAAAGTTTTAAGTTATTGAATTCTATCGAATTTAAATGTTAAATTATTAATATTTTAATAAATGCGGGCTGCGGCCTTTACACCAATTCTTGTTGTACGTGTTTTATTGATAGTGCGGAATTTATGCCGTATGGGGTCAATTTACCCTGGAGGAGGAATCGACAGAGGGGTAGGTGACCCCTATCCAGGCAGTGGAGCAGTTTGGATGGGGGGAGGAGCTGATGGCTAGTTTATTTAAAGGGGTCATAGTGTTAGGTCCTCCACCTTGTATCCCTGTAATCGCAAGGTGAAGTTCCCTCCCTCCCTCCCTGTTAATTGGTTGCAGAGGAGGCGGGAGGGCTTGTTATGGAATGGAAGCTAAAGTAAAGTGGTACATCCCTAAAAGAGGCAGGAGAGTTGTGTGGGGGAATGTACCTGGCGGTAAGCCGGTGGAAGGTACATCTCTGGTGGCAAGCACCTAAGGTTAATTGGTTTGTTATTAAAGTTTTAAGTTATTGAATTCTATCGAATTTAAATGTTAAATTATTAATATTTTAATAAATGCGGGCTGCGGCCTTTACACCCATTCCTGTTGTATGTGTTTTATTGATAGTGCGGAATTTATGCCGTATGGGGTGAATTCTATTACAGCCATTTTTCCTACATCTATGCACATATAAAAACATAAATATACATGAATACTAGTGATGTCGCGAATAGTTCGCAGGTGAATAGTTATGCAATATGTTCGGCCCGCCCCCTATTCATCATCATTGAGTAAACTTTGACCTTGTACCTCACAGTCAGCAGACACATTCCAGCCAATCAGCAGCAGACCCTCCCTCCCAGACCCTCCCACCTCCTGGACAGCATCCATTATTATTATTATTCAGAAGCTGCATTCTTAGTAAGAGGAGGGACAGTGTAGCTGCTGCTGATTTAATAGGGAAATCGATAGCTAGGCTAGTGTATTCAGTGTCCACTACAGTCCTGAAGGACTCATCTGATCTCTGCTGTAAGGACAGCACCCCAAAAAGCCCTTTTTAGGGCTATAACATCAGTCTGCTTTTTTTTTTTCCCCTGTGTAATCTAATTGCAGTTGCCTGCCTGCCAGTGTCAGGCTTACAGCGTATATGGTGCCCACTTGCCCAGTGCCACCTCTCATATCTGATGTAACAGTAGTGTACATTTAAAAAAAAAAACACTTTTTTGACTGTGAAATAATAGCAGTCAGTTTCCTTCACATGTTTGCGTTTCAGGGACTGCCATGGCACAGTGTCACACCAGTGCAACTCATATCTGGTGTAATGAGACAAAAAGAGAAAGGGCGCCTCCTAGTGTAGCCAATATAGAACTGGACAGATATAATCAGATATAAATTTTATACTCACAAATTGTGAAGGCAAAGATAATGCCAAGGTAAACGCTCTGGGAACTCAGCAGTGTCCCAGTTGACTGTGCACCAGATGGCAGGGAAGCTCCTCCTGTTAAATTGTTATGGCAATTTGTAGAAATGGAAGATATATAGAGGGCGACTCCTACTGCAGATAAGTTAGCTTTAAATTCTCCCACTAACAACTCCCCTTGGAAGAATACTCACACAGTGTGAAGCACACTATAGTGCTAATGCAGCCTGCTGGGTATATTGCAGTGGCCCAGCGCACATATACACTCTGGTAATGAACAGTTCCAAGGTTTTTTGCAGGATGTTCCAATAAAACAATAGGAGACTTCAGTGGATAAAATGAACTTTATAAAAATCAGTTAATCATATAAAAACAGTCAGTAAAACACGCTACGCGTTTCTCAGAGTTAACCACTCTGTTTCCTCAGGCAAGTAATCATATCATATCATATCTGGTGTAACACAGTAGTGTACATTTAAAAAAAAACAACACTTTTTTGACTGTGAAATAATAGCAGTCAGTTTCCTTCACACGTGTGCATTTCAGGGACTGCCAGGGCACAGTGTCACACCAGTGCAACTCATATCTGGTGTAACAGTAGTGTAAATTAACCCCTTAATGACCACAGCACTTTTCCATTTTCTGTCCGTTTGGGACCAGGGCTATTTTTACATTTCTGCGGTGTTTGTGTTTAGCTGTCATTTTCCTCTTACTTGTTTACTGTACCCACACATATTATATACTGTTTTTCTCGCCGTTAAATGTACTTTCTAAAGATACCATTATTTTCATCATATCCTATAATTTACTCTAAATTTTTTTTTATAAAATATGAGGAAAAAAGGGAAAAAAAATACACTTTTTCTAACTTTGATCCCCAAAATCTGTTACTCATCTACAACCACCAAAAACACCAATGCTAAATAGTTTCTAAATTTTGTCCTGAGTTTAGAAATACCCAATGTTTACATGTTCTTTTCTTTTTTTGCAAGTTATAGGGCCATAAATACAAGTAGCACTTTGCTATTTCCAAATCATTTTTTTTTTTTCAAAATTAGCGCTAGTTACATTGGAACACTGATATCTGTCAGGAATCCCTGAATAGCCATTGACATGTATATATTTTTTTTTAGAAGACATCCCAAAGTATTGATCTAGGCCCATTTTGGTATATTTCATGCCACCATTTCACCACCAAATGGGATCAAATAAAAAAAAATTGTTCACTTTTTCACAAACTTTAGGTTTCTCACTGAAATTATTTACATATAGCTTGTGCAATTAAGGCATAAATGGTTTTACATTTTTCTCTGGGATCCCCTTTGTTCAGAAATAGCAGACATATATGGCTTTGACATTGCTTTTTGATAATTAGAAAAGCCGCTAAATGACACTGCGCACCACAAGTGTATTATGTCCAACAGTGAAGGGGTTAATTAGGGAGCATGTAGGGAGCTTTTTGGGGTAATTTTAGCTTTAGTGTAGTGTAGTAGACAACCCAAAGTATTGATCTAGGCCCATCTTGGTATATTTCATGCCACCATTTCACCGCCAAATGCGATCAAATAAAAAAAAAAAGTTACATTTTTCCAAATTTTAGGTTTCTCACTGAAATCATTTACAAACATTTTGTGCAATTATGGCACAAATGGTTGTAAATGCTTCTCTGGGATCCCCTTTTTTCAGAAATAGTAGACATATATGGCTTTGGCATTGCTTTTTGGTAATTAGAAGGCCGCTAAATGCCGCTGCGCACCACACGTGTATTATGCTAAGCAGTGCAGGGGTTAATTAGGGAGCTTGTAGGGAGCTTGTAGGGTTAATTTTAGCTTAAGTGTAGTGTAGTAGACAACCCCAAGTATTGATCTAGGCCCATTTTGGTATATTTCATGCCACCATTTCACCGCCAAATGCGATCAAATTAAAAAAAATAGTCAACTTTTTCATAAACTTTAGGTTTCTCACTGAAATTATTTACAAACAGCTTGTGCAATTATGGCACAAATGGTTGTAAATGCTTCTCTGGGATCCCCTTTGTTCAGAAATAGCAGACATATATAGCTTTGGCGTTGTTTTTTGGTAATTAGAAGGCCACTAATTGCAACTGCGCACAACACATGAATTATGCCCAGCAGTGAAGGGGTTAATTAGGTAGCTTGTAGGGAGCTTGCAGGGTTAATTTTAGCTTTAGTGTAGAGACCAGCTTCCCATCTGACACATCAGACCCCCTGATCCCTCCCAAAGAGCTCTCTTCCCTCCCCCACCCCACAATTGTCCCCGCCATCTTAAGTACTGGCAGAAAGTCTGCCAGTACTAAAATAAAAGGTATCTTTTTATATATATATATATTTTTTAGCATATTTACATATGCTGTTGTGTAGGATCCCCCCCCTTAGCCCCCAACCTCAATGATCCCCCCCAAAATAGCTTCCTAACCCTCCCCCTCTGCCTTATTGGGGGCCATATTGGGTACTGGCAGCTGTCTGCCAGTACCCAGTTTCCAAATAAAATGTTTTTTTATTTTTTATTTTTATTTCATTTTTCTGTAGTGTAGCTTCCCCCCCAAGACCAATCCCCCACCCGCGCCCAGATTACTTAGATTTCCAAGTACTAAATATTTTGCACCCCTTTCTCCCACTTATAAAAACATTTTTTTCTGTAGTGTAGTGGTTCCCACCCTCTCCCTCCCCGTGCACGCGCCCTCCCCCCTCCTCCAGTGCACGCCCGCGTGCCCCCAGCGATCCCGCCCCCAATCCCGCCCCCCTCTCTGACAAGGACCGCATCAATGGCCGCCCACCCACCTCCCACTTCAGCTCCCACCCACCAACGAATGCGGCCATCGATGCCCGGTGCAGAGAGGGCCACAGAGTGGCTCTCTCTGCACCGGAGGGGTAAAATTTGTTATTAAAGGATGCCTCGATATAGAGGCCTCCTGCAATAACCGGAAAGCAGCTGTAAGCGATCAGGAACGCTTCCAGCTGCTTTCCAAACCGAGGACGTACGCCATAGGTCCTCAGGCGTTAACTGTATTTTTTCTGAGGACATATGGCATACGTCCTCGGTCATAAGGGGTTAAAAAAAAACTAGAAATTTGACTGTGAAATAATAGCAGTCAGTTTCCTTCACACGTGTGCATTTCAGGGCCTGCCAGGGCACAGTGTCACACCAGTGCAACTCATATCTGGTGTAACAGTAGTGTACATTAAAAAAAAAAACTAGAAATTTGGCTGTGAAATAATAGCAGTCAGTTTCCTTCACACGTGTGCGTTTCAGGGCCTGCCAGGGCACAGTGTCACACCAGTGCAACTCATATCTGGTGTAACAGTAGTGTACATTTAAAAAAAACAACACTTTTTTTACTGTGAAATAATAGCAGTCAGTTTCCTTCACACGTGTGCATTTCAGGGCCTGTCAGGGCACAGTGTCACACCAGTGTACCTCATATCTGGTGTAACAGTAGTGTACATTAAAAAAAAAACTAGAAATTTGACTGTGAAATAATAGCAGTCAGTTTCCTTCACACGTGTGCGTTTCAGGGCCTGCCAGGGCACAGTGTCACTCCAGTGCAATTCATATCTGGTGTAACAGTAGTGTACATTAAAAAAAAAATAGAAATTTGACTGTGAAATAATAGCAGTCAGTTTCCTTCACACATGTGCGTTTCAGGGCCTGCCAGGGCACAGTGTCACACCAGTGCAACTCATATCTGGTGTAACAATAGTGTACATTTAAAAAAAAATATACAATTTTGACTGTAATAGATTGAATAGCAGTTAGATGTCTGCAAGCGTGTGTGTCAGGCCTACAGCATCTACTCTGCCAACTTCTGCCAGTGCACAGTGCCACTCATATCTGTTGTCACAGTAGCTTGCACGCATAGTACCACTAATAAAAAAAAAAAAAAAGACAGGCAGAGGCAGGCCACCCCACAGGGGCCGTCTTGGTCGTGGTGCTGTGATTCCCTTTGGCCCTAGAATAATGCCCAGTGTTCAGAGGCCATGTACCCTGAACTCGAAAAGTTCTGAGGACATAGTTGACTGGCTAACACAGGACACCCAATCTTCTACAGCTTCCGCTCGGAACCTTGACGCACCATCCTCCTCCAGCTTAGCTTCGGGAACCTCTCAAGTTACCACTCGCCCGCCTGCCACCACCACCAACACTAGCACCACAGCCGCTTCACTTGATCTGTCAGAGGAGTTATTTACACATCAGTTGGAAGAAATGAGTGATGCGCAACCATTATTGCCAGAGGATGTAGATAACAGGGATATGTCTCAGTCAGGCAGCATTACACACATGGACGTACGGTGTGATGATGATGATGTTGTACCCGCTGCTGCTTCCTTTGCTGAGTTTTCAGATACAAGTGAAGTGGTTGATGATGACGATACATCCGTGGATGTCATGTGGGTGCCCGCTAGAAGAGAAGAAGAACAGGGGGAAAGTTCAGATAGGGAGACAGAGAGGAGGAGGAGACATGTTGGAAGCAGGGGGAGGTCGTCGCAAGGAGCTAGTAGCACAGTCAGACAGCATGCATCGGCACCCGGGGTCAGCCAGACAGCACGCCAATTAACGCATGCTGTTGCCACCACCAGAATGCCATCATTGCAGAGCTCAGGTCCAACCTTGAGCAAATGGGGAGTTTGCGGTTGTGCAAATGGACTGTTTGCGGTTGTTTGCGGTGCATTAAACAGGGATTTTGGTCTGTCACTGTGAAGCGGCCGTAACCCTTAGACTACCTGATCGATACAACATCATACCTGATGTTTTAAAGAACCTTATTCCAAACAATTTAGGAATGTTAGGTGATTTATGCCCTTTATGGATTAAAACCAGACTCTGCATCAACTATGTAATTTTCCATGGGAGTTTTGCCATGGATCCCCCTCTGGCATGCCACAGTCCAGGTGTTAGTCCCCTTGAAACAACTTTTCCATCACTATTGTGGCCAGAAAGAGTCCCTGTGGGTTTTAAAATTTGCCTGCCTATTGAAGTCTATGGCAGTTTGCCCGGTTCGCCCTTTCGTGAACATTTGCGGAAGTTCGCATTCGCCGTTCGCGAACTGAAAATTTTAGGTTTGCGACATCACTAATGAATACACATATATACACACTTATATATACACACCTAGCAAAAATGTTATTATTCAGTGAAGGTTCAGATGATCATTATCATTTTTTAATAATAAGCTGCTTTTTAATTAAGGTATGCACACAGTTGTTTTTTTATATACATAATGCTATTGCACACTTAAGGAAAAGTTAAAAGTGTTGCGCAATCATTTGCAAGTGAGTTTTCATGATCGTTTGCACGCAGGTTAATTTGTGCTCATAATACATCATGAGAACGATCGGGTGAGCGCAATAGTGATTTACAATAAAATGATTAAAGAGATCTCAGAGCTGTGGTTAACTGTTTTGTGAAAATAAAAAGTTGAACAAAACCATCAACAATACATTGCTAAGTACAGTGACACTCATAATAATACCATCTAATAACAATTATTTAAAAAAAATATGTCACAGAAAAGTTATAAGTGCTCAAAGATATGAAATCTCAGATGTTAGAGAAAAAAAAAAGACAGGCAAAGGACTTTAACATATAGAGATACATACATATACATGTATATATATATATATATATATATATATATATATATATATATATATATATATATACTGTATATATATATATATATATATATATATATATATATTTATATATATATATATATATATATATATATACATATATATATATAGGTATATATATATATATAATAATAAGCAATGGAATGTACTCACTGGTCTTTTTAAACAAACGTGTTCTTTAATGTGACGTTTCGGGGACCGTATCCCCTTCCTCAGAGAGTGAAACACAGTGACTAACAAACTTTTATAAAACACATATCCAATAAAACACAAGCCCCACCCCTAATTAGAGCAGAAAAACTGCCAAGTGGTAGTCATAACAACAGTATTAAACAACCTAGTGTCATGTGATTTTCATAGATTCAAAGATGTGTTGCTGAATAATATAATTAGATCCTCAATCCACTACTGAGGAAACAGTGTCAAATTACATGAGCATTTTAGTGAAATAGTGCACATGAATTATCATATAGTAGTGCCTAAAGCAACACATATATACAAACAGACTGATCAGAAAACATTAAATCGTGTAGACACAAATGTACCATTTACAGCAACATATGCACGTTAGCCATGTGTCTTTATCTACAAACAGGCTGATCAAAGAACATTAAATATGTAAACACCAATGTGATGTTTGCAGCAGCATGTATACGTTGGCCATGTGTCATTATCAGGGGCTGTATATCGTATGCACGAAAATATCACCTAAGGCCAAACATAATCAGTTATTTATTATAACAATATAAAAATCGAATTAAATAAAAGGGACGTCTCCCCAAAATTAAAAAATTAAAATAAAAACAGTATCTGTTAACAGTAGAATCTGAATTTCTAATGCCGTATTTTCTTAACAGAAATATTTCTTATTACGGCAATGGGAAATCCTTAGAAACCTGATTGCAAAGACTCCCTTGTTTATACAGAGTTGCAGAAATTATTAGACAACTTTAAATTGCCATAATAAGAAATATTTCTGTTAAGAAAATACGGCAATGGGAAATCCTTAGAAACCTGATTGCAAAGACTCCCTTGTTTATACAGAGTTGCAGAAATTATTAGAAATTCAGATTCTACTGTTAACAGATACTGTTTTTATTTTTATTTTTTAATTTTGGGGAGACGTCCCTTTTATTTAATTCGATTTTTATATTGTTATAATAAATAACTTTTATTAACATTTAATCTCCCCTTTTGTTGTTTTTTGGCATATATTTGTACAAAAGAGAAATACCTATATAGTATTTGAATGAAGATATATATTTGAACATCGGTATACTTAGAATTTGTAAGTTAATACATTTGGAAATACAAAGTTTAAAACGTATGAAATTTTCAAGAGAAATATTGATTCTATATAACAGTGTATATTAAAAATCAAAGAATTTTTGGTTGCAGAAAATTTGTCACACAGTGCACTTTATTCATATTATTATAAATTATGATATATGGTCATAATATATCCTAAAACGTTAAAAAACACAAACTATTACACAATATTTATATAAATAAACACTGAAAAATTTAGTTTTATATATTTAAAGCAATTATTTGAGCAGACACTGAATACATAGACACATACTGTGTTAAATATTCACCATTTAGATTTCTTAAGCTTTCACTAGCGCCCTCACGCCCCACCCCCCTCTTTTGTATAACACAAAATTAGTCTGAAGGACTTATTTACTGTGAGGTGTTTGGAATCACTGTTTCCAGCGCTCTACTTATCCCACTTACACCTCAAACATAATCAGCACAATCATAAGAACTAACAAATATGAGGACAGAAAAAATTGTTACTATACCAAGAGATATCCGCTGGTGCAACTGCTGCAATTCGCCATTGAATACACTGACTGAAAGAGCACGTCGCATCGAGCATGCGTGTGACGTCACGGCCAACAATCAGCTGTGAAACAAAACAAATCCCACTGATCCACTTGTTCCGGAGTGCACAGTCAGTGCAGGATAAGAGTAAGATAGAAGTAAAAGGCGCATACCCCACAACACAGTATGAAAGACAATGTAAAAAACAATGTAAAAAACAATAATCCTAGAGAATGAAGCAGAAATAAATAGTAAAACAGAAACAAATGGGACAAAAAAGGGGAATAAAAACCAAGCAAAACTGAAATAAGCAAAAAAAAGAATAGAAATGGCCACATAAATAAAACTGGTGGATAGAATGTAATGGAAAATAATAAATAAGGGAATACCAACAACACCAAAAACATAAACCAAAACAGACAATGGACTCTCATATCATGGTAGTGGAGCACATTCTCACAGGATGGACGTTCTCATGAAAGAAAACAATGCCAGTCTAACATGGAATTAAGCCCATTTGGATATATCGTGTTCAGGCGGTATGTCCATCTAGCATCGATTTGGAGAAGACTCTTGTTCCTATCGCCTCCCCGTCTTAGTGGAGGAACATGGTCAATCAAAACAAAATGGAGATCAGTGGAGTTGTGACCAGCTTCCAAGAAATGTCTTGCCACGGGTTGGTCGTTCTTTTTATTCTTGATTGCAGCCCTGATCGATGATCTGTGATTGGCCATTTTAGTGCGGGCATCGTCAGTCGTTTTGCCTACGTAGAATTTGGCCCAGCTGCAGCTGAGTAAATAGACCACAAATGTTGTGGTACAGGACAGCCAGTGGCTGATGGTGTATTTCTTATTTTTATGTGGGTGGCTGAATGTGGCCCCAGGGAGCATGGAACTGCACGTAGTGCATCCCAAACACCAGTAGCATCCCATCTTCTTGGGTTGTAGCCAAGTCGTGTCTTGATAACAGTGGACTGGATCAGTCTTCATAATTAGGTCCCGTAGATTAGTATTCTTTTTATATCCAACACGAGGAGGGGCCCATTTCGATAATGGTAAATTAGGGTCCCCTTGGACAATGTGCCAATGTTGACGTAGACTTTTTCCAACCAGTTGTGAGTTTGGAGCGTATTTAGTGGTGAAGGTCATACGTGGGTTACTCAACTCGTCCGCCCTCTGTGGGGTTCTGACATCAATGCAGTTTGCTCTTGCCTGGTTGATGATTTAAGGCTGGTATCCCGTGTCACAAAATTTATTAGTCATGTTCTCAAGTTGTTGAACTTGGTTGTCAATGTCACTGTTTGCCCTGATGACCCTGGTAAGTTGTGCTTGAACTTAAATGGGCAATTGAGTTGGTTGAGAGTTTCAAACCACATGTTGAGTTCAGGTTCAGATCCTGTCCAGATCATGAAAAAGTCGTCAATATACCTTCGATAGAACGCCACTTCTTTCTTATGGGACACTGAACTTTTCACCTTCACTGAAGGAGATGCTGCCAGGATTTTATTTTCTGCTGAAGAGGAAATGGAAATATTTATCAGATTATTATGGGAGAAAACTTATCCAGAGGGGTTTTCGGATAAGGAATTTACCGACCATTGGGCGCACCAACCCTGAATTCTGTAGAAAATGGTGCGCTATCCTAAATAAATGTAGTCTGGATCTGATATTACTGGTTACATACGAAATTAGAGCACTGTTAGAAAAGATCAAAGGTGAAATCAAGGTTTTTGAAGAAAATGATTAGTGACACTTCTGAACCCTGGCTGGACAAATTGAATCTACAGCTCAAACAGTACAAGGATAAGCTTATTCAA
Organism: Bombina bombina; assembly: GCF_027579735.1. Classification (NCBI taxonomy): domain Eukaryota; kingdom Metazoa; phylum Chordata; class Amphibia; order Anura; family Bombinatoridae; genus Bombina; species Bombina bombina. The sequence continues at coordinate 378,281,787 of NC_069499.1, forward strand.
TTTAAGAACCGTAAACTCAATATCGTTTGCGATGATCATAAAGAGAAGTTGGTATATAGGTGGCTCACCGGTCTTCATAATTAGGTCCCGTAGATTAGTATTCTTTTATATCCAACACGAGGAGGGGCCCATTTCGATAATGGTAAATTAGGGTCCCCTTGGACAATGTGCCAATGTTGGCGTAGACTTTTTCCAACCATTCGTGAGTCTGGAGCATATTTAGTGGTGAAGGTCATACGTGGGTTACTCAACTCGTCCTCCCTCTGTGGGGTTCTGACAACAATGCAGTTTGCTCTTGCCTGGTTGATGATTTAAGGCTGGTATCCCCTGTCACAAAATGTATTAGTCATGTTCTCAAGTTGTTGAACTTGGTTGTCAATGTCACTGTTTGCCCTGATGACCCTGGTAAGTTGTGCTTGTGGGATTGCTTGTAATAAGGCTCCCAGGTGACAGCTGGTCACATGCAGTAATGAGTTGCGGTCAGTTTGCTTCTGAAACATGGTTGTGCCTAGTTTCTCCCCAACCTTGAAAATTCTTAGATCCAAGAAATCTATCGATTCAAGATAATAATTAATCTTGAACTTGACTGGGCAATTGAGTTGCTTGAGAGTTTCAAACCACATGTTGAGTTCAGGTTCAGATCCTGTCCAGATCATGAAAAAGTCGTCAATATACCTTCGATAGAACGCCACTTCTTTCTTATGGGACACTGAACTTTTCACCTTCACTGAAGGAGATGCTGCCAGGATTTTATTTTCTGCTGAAGAGGAAATGGAAATATTTATCAGATTATTATAGGAGAAAACTTATCCAGAGGGGTTTTCGGATAAGGAATTTACCGATCATTTGGCGCACCAACCCTGAATTCTGTAGAAAATGGTGCGCTATCCTAAATAAATGTAGTCTGGATCTGATATTACTGGTTACAGACGAAATTAGAGCACTGTTAGAAAAGATCAAAGGTGAAATCAAGGTTTTTGAAGAAAATAAATTAGAGGTCATGATTAGTGACACTTCTGAACCCTGGCTGGACAAATTGAATCTACAGCTCAAACAGTACAAGGATGAGCTTATTCAATTTAAGAACCGTAAACTCAATATCGTTTGCGATGATCATAAAGAGAAGTTGGTATATAGGTGGCTCACCGGTGGCGAACATTGGAGAAACTATGGGCCTAGGAGACAGAGACGCCAACGGCAGTACACCAAGAAATCACTGCAGACCGTTGACAGCAGCTCTGGATCGGGATCTGAAAATCCACAGGCCAGTGAGGGAACATCTAATTATCCCTCTGGCGAACATCACCAACACGTTTTTCACGGGGTCACTACCCGTTCTGGTCACAGACCAAGAGGAAGAGGCCACATCCGTGGAGAAGTGGCTGGCATGACAAAACCCCCTTTACCTCCCAGGTGACTCGACCCACTACTAATAAGCCAGGCCTGGTCTTGAACATCAGCGACCGGGTCCTTGCAGAGCCTGAAATCAGTCTGCTCAACAAAGGCTTGAATTTTGTACCGACACGGAAGGAAGACCCGTTTGACACTTACATCGATTGTCAGAAATTTCAGAGACTGTTACGACTAAAAGATCAATTTAAAGATACAGATCGTATACAAAATATGGCATCATTCAGAGGACAGAGTTCTTTTGATCCCCACAGCTCTAATCTGTGCATTAAAACCTATATGCGTTTGGTCTCGCATGAACTACAGGAGTCCACCACAACAAGGTTTCAAGAAAATCTAACCTCTATGGAGAGGGATGCTATTAGATCATTGGCCAATGACCCGGACATCATTATACAGACTGTGGATAAGGGGGGTGCTGTAGTGGTACAGAATTACCGTGATTACAAACAGGAGATCATGAGCCAATTACAAGATAGCAGCACATACCAGAAATTAAGTGGTGACCCTACACAGATGTTTTCAAAACTAATCAATACTGCCATTGATAAGGGTTTCAACAATGGATGGCTGGGCACTAAAATAGCAGCATTCCTAACCGTCACTCACCCCATTTGCCCAATACTATACACACTTCCGAAGGTGCACAAGAACTTGGAACGGCCCCTGGGATGTCCTATCGTCTCCGCTAGGGGTTCCTGCACTTCCAAATTAGCCATATTTATGGATCATTATTTGCAACTGTGTGTGAGGCAAATGACATCCTATCTGAGGGACTCAGCACACTTACTTGATCTTCTTAAATCAGTGATGATTGAAGATGAGTGGATACTTGTCGCTGCTGATGTGACAAGTCTATACACCATCATACCCTATTTGTTGTCCCTCCGTGGATTTCCTTTTGGAGCTCTTGGATATAAGCCTGACTTTGAATTACTTTCGATTTGAAAAATCATTCTACCAACAGATTACCGGCACGGCGAAGGGGTCGAATGTGGCCCCATCGCTAGCCAATCTCTACATGGAGCGTTATGAGTGTACAATGATGGATATATACCATAAGAAAGAGGTGGCGTTCTAAGGTATATTGATGACCTTTTCATGATCTGGACAGGATCTGAACCTGAACTCAACATGTGGTTTGAAACTCTCAACCAACTTGATTGCCCGGTCAAGTTCAAGATTAACTATCATCTTGAATCGAAAGATTTCTTGGATCTAAGAATTTTCAAGGTTGGGGAGAAACTAGGCACAACCATGTTTCAGAAGCAAACTGACCGCAACTCATTAATGCATGTGACCAGCTGTCACCCGGGAGCCTTACTACAAGCAATCCCACAAGCACAACTTACCAGGGTCATCAGGACAAACAGTGACATTGACAACCAAGTTCAACAACTTGATAACATGACTAATAAATTTCATGACAGGGGATACCAGCCTAAAATCATCAACCAGGCAAGAGCAAACTGCATGGATGTCAGAACCCCACAGAGGGTGGACGAGTTTAGTAACCCACGTATCACCTTCACCACTAAATACGCTCCAAACTCACAACTGGTTGGAAAAAGTCTACGTCAACATTGGCACATTGTACAAGGGGACCCTAATTTACCATTATCGAAATGGGCCCCTCCTTGTATTGGATATAAAAGGAATTCTAATCTACAGGACCTAATTATGAAGACTGATCCAGTCCACTGTTATCAAGACACAACTTGGCTACAACCCAAGAAGATGGGATGCTACCGGTGTTTGGGTTGCACTACGTGCAGTTCCATGCTCCCTGGGGCCACATTCAGCCACCCACATAAAAATAAGAAATACACCATCAGCCACTGGCTGTCCTGTACCACAACATTCGTGGTCTATTTACTCAGCTGCAGCTGTGCCAAATTCTACGTAGGCAAAACGACTGATGATGCCTGCACTAGAATGGCCAATCACAGATCATCGATCAGGGCTGCAATCAAGAATAAAAAGAGCGACCAACCCGTGGCAAGACATTTCTTGGAAGCTGGTCACAACTCCACTGATCTCCATTTTGTTTTGATCGACCATGTTCCTCCACTAAGACGGGGATATGATAGGAACAAGAGTCTTCTCCAAATCGAAGCTAGATGGACATACCACCTGAACACGATATATCCACATGGGCTTAATTCCATGTTGGACTGGCATTGTTTTCTTTCATGAGAACGTCCATCCTATGAGAATGTGCTTCACTACCATGATATGAGAGTCCATTGTCTGTTTTGGTTTATGTTTTTGGTGTTGTTGGTATTCCCTTTTCCTTATTGTTTTCTCCCTTCCCCTTGTGTTTTTGTTTCTGTTTTTTGTTTTTGATTTTGGTGTTTTGTTTTTGATTTTGGTTTGTTTTGTAGTTTGTTTGGGACATTTTGAGTTCCTTTTTCCCCCTTTTTTTCCCTTTTTTCCTCTTTTTTTCCTTTTTTCTTTTTTTTTTTTTCTTTTTCTTCTTCTTTCTTTGTGCTCCATCTCTTCCACTGCCTTTCCCTCACCTTTGCTTTTTCATTTCCCTAAACCATTGGCATTATTACTATTTTTCACATATCCACATGTCTATCGCCATTTCATTTCACCTCTATGATTTATTTATTATTTATTACTTATTTATTATTTTCCATTACATTCTATCCACCAGTTTTATTTACTTGGCCATTTCTATTCTTTTTTTTGCTTATTTCAGTTTTTCTTGGTTTTTATTCCCCTTTTTTGTCCTATTTATTTGTTTTACTATTCATTTCTGTTTCATTCTCTAGAATTATTGTTTTTTACTTTGTTTTTTACATAGTTTTTTTACATTGTCTTTCATACTGTGTTGTTGGGTATGTGCCTTTTACTTCTATCTTATTCTTATCCTGCTCTGACTGTGCACGCCGGAACGAGTGGATCAGTTGGTTTTGTTTTTGTTTCACAGCTGATTGTTGGCCGTGACGTCACACGCATGCTCGATGCGATGTGCTCTTTTAGTCAGTGTATCCAATGGCAAATTGCAGCGGTTGCACCCGCGGATATCTCTTGGTATAGTAACAATGTTTTCTGTCCTCATATTTGTAAGTTCTTATGATTGTGCTGATTATGTTTGGCCTTAGGTGATATTTTCGTGCATACGATATACAGCCCCTGATAATGACACATGGCCAACATATACATGCTGCTGCAAACATCACATTGGTGTTTACATGTTTAATGTTCTTTGATCAGCCTGTTTGTAGATAAAGACACATGGCTAACGTATATATTTTGCTGTAAACGGTACACTTGTGTCTATACGGTTTAATGTTTTCTGATCAGTCTGTTTGTATATATGTGTTGCTTTAGGCACTACTATATGATAATTCATGTGCACTATATCACTAAAATGCTCATGTCATTTGACACTGTTTCCTCAGTAGTGGATTGAGGATCTAATTATATTATTAAGCAACACATCTTTGAATCTATGAAAATCACCAGACACTAAGTTTTTTAATACTGTTGTTATTACTACCACTTTGCGGTTTTTCTGCTCCAATTAAGGGTGGGGCTTGTGTTTTATTAGATATGTGTTTTATAAAAGCTTGTTAGACACTGTGTTTTACTGTCTGAGGAAGGGATACGGTCCCCGCAATGTCACATTAAAGAACACGTTTGTTTAAAAAGACCAGTGAGTGCATTCCATTGCTTATTATTATTGATTTCCTGTTTGCACCCTGGCAGTTGGATTTGAAGTGAGAGTGCTCTTCATCTCTTATCACATATATATATATATATATATATATATATATATATATATACAATATCTCACAAAAGTGAGTGCACCCCTCACATTTCTGTAAATATTTTATTATATGTTTCCATGTGACAACACTGAAGAAATGACACTTTACTGTAGATTTCCTGTCCCCTCAAAATATCTCAACGCACAGCCATTAATGTTTAAACCATTGGCAACAAAAGTAAGTTCACCCCTAATTGGAAATGTCCAAATTGGGCCCAATTAGCCATTTTCCCTCCCTAGTGTCATGTGACTCGTTAGTGTTACTAGGTCTCAGGTGTGAATGGGGAGAAGGTGTGTTAAATTTGGAAGTTCAACAAGACACCTCAAGGCAAAGAACTCTCTGAGGATCTGAAAACAAGAATTGTTGCTCTACATAAAGATGGCCTAGGCTATAAGAAGATTGCCAATACCCTGAAACTGAGCTGCAGCATGGTGGGCAAGACCATACAGCAGTTTCACAGGATAGGTTCCACTCACAACAGGCCTTGCCATGGTCGACCAAAGAAGCTGAGTGCACATGCTCAGCATCATCTCCAAAAGTGCTCAGCATCATATCCAAAAGTTGTGTTTGGGAAATAGAGATATGAGTGCTGCCAGCATTGCTGCAGAGGTTGAAGGGTTAGGGGTTAGCCTTTCAGTGCTCAGACCATACGCCACACTCTGCATCAAATTGGTCTGCGTGGCTGTCGTCCCAGAAGGAAGACTCTTCTAAAGATGATGTACAAGAAAGCCCGCAAACAGTTTACTAAAGACAAGCAGACTAAGGACATGAATTACTGGAACCATGTCCTGTGGTCCGATGAAACCAAGATACACTTATTTGATTCAGATGGTGTCAAGCATGTGTGGCAGCAACCAGATGAGGAGTACAAAGACAAGTGTGTCTTGCCTACAGTCAAGCATGGTGGTGGGAGTGTCATGGTCTGGGCCTGCATAAGTGCTGCCAGCACTGGGGAGCTACAGTTCATTGAGTGAACCATGAATGCCAACATGTACTGTGACATACTTAAGCAGAGCATGATCCTCTCCCTCCGGAAACTGGGCCGCAGGGCAGTATTCCAACATGATAACAACCCCAAACACACCTCCAAGACGAACACTGCCTTGCTAAAGAAGCTGAGGGTAAAGGTGATGGACTGGCCAAGCATGTCTCCAGACCTAAACCATATTGAGCATCTGTGGGGCATCCTCAAACAGAAGGTGAGGGAGCGCAAGGTCTCTAGCATCCACCAGCTCCATGATGTCGTCATGGAGGAGTGGAAGAGGACTCCAGTGGCAAACTGTGAAGCTCTGGTGAACTCCATGCCCAAAAAGGTTAAGGCAGTGCTGGAAAATAATGGTGGCCACACAAAATATTGACACTTTGGGCCCAATTTGAACATTTCCACTTAGGAGTGTACTCACTTTTGTTGCCAACAGTTTAGACATGTATGGCTGTGTGTTGAGTTATTTTGAGGGTACAGCAAATTTACACTGTTATACAGGCTGCACACTCACACTGTTATTACATATGTATTTATATGTGTATATATGTATTTGCAGACATACATAAACATATAAACACATAAATACATATGTATATGTATAAGTGCATTTGAGCCCTTTGCAATTAAGTAGATGAAAACTTGAAACACTATTTTCTGCAATATTCATTTTTAATAAAGTGTTATACTGTTTATTTACTGTAAATATTTCACATTCCAATGTTCTACACATAGCAGAATATGTTCTACATCTTTTTAAAGAGATATTCCTATGTATATAAGTATATATCTATACCTATATGTAATCATCTATATTTATAGGTATAGATATATATTGTACCAAAATACCATCAAATATATATATATATATATATATAAATCGTTTGTGGGAAACGGCACTCGCCAAATAAGCAGCAACCAGGTGCTCGGCAGGGCAAATACACACAGTATGAAAGAACTGGGTCCAACGGACGGCCTCCGTTGTTGAATGTGATCCAAGAACAGCCGGCACACAGGAAATTTTTCAAAAAATCTGATTTATTCAACAGAAGAGAAACCAGACGTTTTGGCTCTGTCGTGAGCCTTTCTCAATGGTATACAGACCGGATAATGTGAACCTACAAACACCACCCCTAAATACCTACCCCACACACAGTGATGGCCAATCAGCATGCAGAGGTGTGTCGCTCCCTCCCGCGCATATCAAACTCACCTGGACATCCGAAAACAGCTGATTCCCAGCACGCGCATCATGACGTCATCACGTCATACCGCGTTGCGTATAAATGACTGTGTCACAGGTATCCATGGCAAACACCGGGTAAACAAATACCTCCGGTTGTCATGGTGATGCGTGCGAGACGTTGCAACAACCGCCATACACCTGATGGGCACAAATAAACAGTGACATAGTGATGAACACAAATACGGGCCATAAATAAAAGCCCTGTAAGAGCAATAGTGCAAACAATTATTACATAGAAACAGATATCTATTTTACTGGTACTAGGGTAATTAACCTCATATTAATAGAAAAAGGCTTATGAAGCTACAAAAACCAATGATTCAACAAGGGTGGTATACAAACGGGCAAGTAATCTGAGGGACCTGCTGGTGATAAGTGACCCTACACACTGCTACGAAAAACAGATGTGGCTAAACAGAGGAAAACCAGGTTGCTACGAATGTGGCAGTTGCGTCACATGCAACAACCTCCTAGCAGGGACCACCTTCCAACATCCTCACAACAACAAGAGGTATAAAATTAAATACAGACTAACCTGCTCCACGGATTTTGTGATTTACGCTATCATCTGTCCATGTTCCAAATACTACATTGGTAAAACTGTGACACCGTTCAAGGAACGTCTGGCTAATCACAAGACGGCGATCCGTCAGGCCATTGACAAGGGACGGTCAGAACAGCCGGTGGCACGCCACTTTGCAGAAGCGGGCCATAGTGTTGCTTCACTACGAGCAATTCTAATTGACCATGTCCCTCGCCTTAGGCGGGGTGGGGACAGAGGACGAGCATTGCTGAAACTAGAGGCTCGGTGGATTTTCACCTTGGACACAGTAACACCCCGAGGACTGAATGCCAACATAAACTTTGGTTGTTGTTACAAGTAATTTTTTGGACACTATGGGAGTCATCCTGTTGTAACATGTTTCTACCTACTCCTCTTGAGTATGATGCCAATACAATGATAATATTTTGAGCTCCTTTGGCTTATATATACTTGCTACATCCCACATGCCCTGATACCATATTGGGTATAGAGGGCTGTGATATATGTTGAATCATTGGTTTTTGTAGCTTCATAAGCCTTTTTCTATTAATATGAGGTTAATTACCCTAGTACCAGTAAAATAGATATCTGTTTCTATTTAATTGCACTATTGCTCTTACAGGGCTTTTATTTATGGCCAGTATTTGTGTTCATCACTATGTCACTGTTTATTTGTGCCCATCAGGTGTATGGCGGTTGTTGCAACGTCTCGCACGCATCACCATGACAACCGGAGGTATTTGTTTACCCGGTGTTTGCCATGGATACCTGTGACACAGTCATTTCCACGCAACGCGGTATGACGTGATGACGTCATGACGCGCGTGCTGGGAATCAGCTGTTTTCGGATGTCCAGGTGAGTTTGATATGCGCGGGAGGGAGCGACACACCTCTGCATGCTGATTGGCCATCACTGTGTGTGGCGTAGGTATTTTGGGGTGGTGTTTGTAGGTTCACATTATCCGGTCTGTATACCATTGAGAAAGGCTCACGACATAGCCGAAACGTCTGGTTTCTCTTCTGTTGAATAAATCGGATTTTTTGAAAAATTTCCTGTGTGCCGGCTGTTCTTGGATCACATTCAACAACGGAGGCCGTCCGTTGGACCCAGTTCTTTCATACTGTATATATATATATATATATATATATATATATATATATGTATATATATATATATATATTTTTTTTTTTTTTAAATAAATAGAACATATTCTGCTATGTGAAGAACATTGGAATGTGAAATATTAATATTTTCATGTTGGGTTAGCCCATATGAGAAAATGTAATCAAGTTAGCGATTTTTTCCCCAACTTTGTTTCTCCTTTGTCTTCCATGGGGAAAGAGGTTATCTTTTGCACAACAGTCTAATTACGCTAAAACTAAGTTGTTTGCGCCTGTCGGGTTAGTGCAACTGCAATACCTTTTTAATTTAAACTCTAAATGCCAGTGCAACCCGATGCATGCAATTTACATTAATACTGCTGCACACTGCAAAATGACAATAGCGATTTATAAGTGTGAAAATAAACATTTTCCATTCCAAAATAATATCCAACCTTGTAAATCAATTATTCACACTTTTGAGCTAGGACAATATTGGTATACAGTTCATGTGTATATAAAATCTGATTTATATGCATTAGACTTTAAAGTTCATTTCACATTTTTTCTAAGTTTGTTTATTGTAAAAAAAGTGTGGGTTTTTTTTTAAATTGTCAAGGTTTTTGTATAGAAAAAAAGACTAACAGTGGGCTTTTAAACAATTCTCACAATGCAAAAAATTTTTTGTTCAAAGGCTCAGTTTCTACCATTGAAACTTCTCAGCCACTTCATTCTTGCAAATTGCAATTTAATTTCTCACTGAACAGACTAGGTTCCACAATCCCGCTTTATACAGTGAGAAATTACAGTTTTGAGAGAATGAAGAGGGTCATTAGTTGCAATAGTACAAATTGTACCTTTTTATAAACACATTTACACTGTCAGAAATGTATGATCGTGAATAGCCTCTGAATTTTTTTTAAGAGATATTAATATCCTTTACTTTTAGTCTTGTTTTTAAGCCAAAACATGTTTTTTCTTTCAAAAACAAACCTAGAAAAAATGTATAATGAACAATTTTCCTGTATTATCCATATAAATTATATATGTTGCATACAAGCCCTTAGCATGGGTCTTTGTCTCTGGCCAGGTCTTTGCATAGGGAGATGACAGTGACAATCTCAATCTGCAAAAAGTTTAACTGAGTGCACATGATAAGAGCTTTTAAACATTATACCCATGAGGAGGAACAAATGAGGTTGAAGCAAAAAGCAAATTCCTCTAGCTTGGCCATAAGGACCTCTTGACCTGTCTATCATACTGTCCCAAAGGCATCACCTAATGATTGATACCTGACAGAAATAACTGTGGGATCAATGGCATCATTAACAGACCTGCCTTTAGTATAGGACAAGTGCTGAAAAAGGCAATATTTTCCCTTTTCCTATATATATGTATATATGTGTATATATATATACAAAACACAGAATGGAACTGCACTCTCATACCGGACCGGGTACACATCCCATGACCCTTAAATCTTAGCTGAGAGCTTGTGAGTGCTGGGTTTTCTCTGTGTGTTGTATTAATTTGTTTTGTAATTTTCCCTATGGTTCTTGCACCCAGACCTGACTGGGGTTAACTGCCTCTGACTCTGGGGACATGTGTTGTTATGTTGCAGGGTCATGGGATGTGTACCCGGTCCGGTATGAGAGTGCAGTTCCCTTCCGTGTTTTGTATATGTCTAGGGTGATTACATATGCCTGTGCACCCTTCCCTTGTTCCCAGTTTGTTTGGATTTGAAAGCTTGCATTGTGTGGCTATTTTAGGGTCCCAGGTATTGGAAAGGACCTTGACAAGGTACCTGGGCTTGTCCCATTTGGCCAGATGCGGTAACTAACCTTTCCATTTTTGCTTTTAAATCTTAGCTGAGAGCCTGTAAGTGAGTGCTGGGTTTTCTCTGTGTGTTGTTTATATATATATATATATATATATATATATATATATATATATATATATATATATATAAATGTGTGTCCACATTCATATTTACACAAATAGGACATAACAACACATTTGTACACATATATATAGATGTATATATATACACATACACATATTTGAGAAGGGGCATATATTTGAGCTACGGCATAATTGTTATACAATATATGTATGTATGATATGTTGTTTATTTGTATTAATCTTTAAAGTTCATTATACATTTTTTTCTTAGTTTGTTTATTTACAACTCTTCAAAGAATGGTATATGTACTGTGAGGCCAGATCTTGTCATGTGGTAGTATCTAGTCAGCTATTGTTGGATTGGTTTAAACAGTTGCAGGCCAGAGGTGTTAGGAGAAGTGTGGTGCATTCTAAGCTGGTTGTAGTAGCTTATTGGACCTTAGTTATCTAACGAGTACATTTCTTTTGAGGAAGATAGTTCATGGCTAGGGCAGGTCTGAGGAAATGGTTGAAGATTTGAGGGAGGTGATTACTGAGCAGAGGTTGGTGTGGCTGTTGTGTACTAGAGTCTGTGGCCCCTAGTTATCAA